>NC_136871.1:15411131-15960424 GCF_951799975.1 Gobius niger
ATACTCTTTTAGTATACACATGGAAGTATATATATTTCAATACATCTATAAAGCACACTTTTATGAGCTTACTACAGTTCATCATATTTCTTTCCATTTTAAAACATGCATACTCTGGTGTGGCACATAAAATGAAATTGCCGGCTGCCTTTTAAAAAACGATGACTTCTTCTGGTTGCCACATTGGAGCTTGTATTTCCAGCACACAGACAATGTTTTATGTTCTCTCTGCACAGTTGTAAAAAATGCCAGTCAGCCTTGAAACCACATCTCAAAGACGTTACCCTTTCAACTCCGTCCAGTTTTTTGGCGTACGTGAAGAACAGACCGACATGTGCACAAACACGGGTGAGGGCCAGACGTGACTTTCTTCTTGCCTCTTTATTGTGAATCATCTTCATTCTTCTGTACTGATAAAGGATAAGGCAGAAAACCATATGTTCTGATATTTGTGGATATGGGGTCCTCATGTACAGAGCTTTGTCAAGGTCTTTCAGCTCTCAAGTGCATCTCAGATGGGACTGTTGGTGTCTTGGAGCCAGCGCGAGACTCTCAGTCATAATATTTGGCTTCTGAGCGTTATCCTGCAGTCATAATTCAACACAGATCTGAAAAGCAATAGCTGATAATGTTGTATGTATTTTTATGAAGTGCGGTCATCATCTGGACTGCAGGGCCAGGCAGTGGACTATTAGACCCATATTTGGGCATCACAACTTTTTTTATTTTTACGTTTTTTCTGCTCTGCTGCAAGACTTTTTTTCAATGATGTGCCCTCGTTTTCAACACAAATTCATGAAAAGTCAAATAAATAATTGAATAAATGAATAATATTACTCTCCCTCTACATAATACATCCATCCTGCTTTCTGCACTGAAGTATTTTTAATGGCCAGATCTATTTTCGAGCAATTAAATATTTAGTCCCCCCTGATCAAACTTTAGGTTCGACTTCAGTTTCACTTGAAGGCCAGTAGAAGTACACTATAAAAGACCAAAAACAAAAAAGAAACATCACAAAATGTTCAGGTCAAATGCTACCTTTGAGACCTACACATTTCTTCTTCTGACACACTGAAGAGGCACCAAGGGCCCCCTGCACCTGCAGCAAAGTGGAGGCGTCACAAGAGGAGCTACAGGAAACAAGGAAGGGACAAGCGAGGAGGTATCCAGGTAAGACTCACAGCAAAGCCACACATGCCTTCTATTGTTCTGGCTAATGGACGTTCACTGGAGAACAAAACAGATTAACTGCTAAGCTCTTCCCAGAAGATGGTGAAAGGCTGTTGTGGAGCGGAGGGAGCTGCACAGGAGGAAGAGGAACGAGGAAGTGGAGCTGACCAGTGCAGGACACCACGCTCTGAAACAGAGACAAACCCAGGAGGCACTGCATCGTTTCAGAGGATCAGAGGAGACTGAAGGCCAGGTTTTGTCTGGGTGCTATGGTTTCCTCTACCTCCGGGTCAGGTTGACCCACAGTGGCAGAACGGCTTAGTCACAGCGGCTCAGGACTAACACCTGAACACTATTTTGTTGTACGCTTGTACAATGACAAATAAAGCTCTTACTTACTTACCTCATGAAGTATTTAAACTTTAAAGTACCAGATCGAATGTGTGTAAACCAACTCTAAAGCAGAAAGAAAATCAAATGCACAGTAACTCTTTATATTAAGGTGTGCTCGTTAAGTATTAAAGGGGCTGGATGCAAGTTGGCCATTTTATACTCACTACTGCCACCTCAGGCCATATGTGTAACTGCAACTTCTATATTAAGCTCGTGCATGACGGCAATTCGGGCCGAAGTTACACCTTTTTGAGTGACAGTGCAGGATTTTAGACATTTTTTACACATTAGGACATGGCTGGAACATGTAGGGGGAGGAAAATACTTAATTTTTTAACATTTTTAAACTCCCTATAGTCCCTTTAAGGTACTAACAAGCATGTAATTTACACTGCTTATTATACTTTTATCTGTCAACATACTAATAGGCATTTAATAATCAACTTATTCGTAGCCGACCCTTAGCCTAACCCTAAAATTATTACTAATGCTTATTAATACTTAATGAGCACACCTTAATCTAAAGCGATACCAAATGCACTACTAAAGAGTAAATGAAGTATTCTCTAATTATAAATGACAAAATCTAAAATGGCAGATGACACTTATTCATTCTACTTGAACCTCAAATAACTCACATTTTACTGTAAGTCAAAGCTGGCAGTATGGTTCTACGCCTAAATAAAGGTGTGGTTATATGGTTATGTTTCACTGCATTAAGCTCCGGTTTGAGGCCTTCCACACCATATACATGTACACAGACATAAACGAGCAATACTAAAAGCTGTGCAAGTAATCAATTACTCAAGAAGGATGTGAAATATTTGAAAGTTTAGGTAAATATTGGTAATGTTTTTTTGTTTTTTTTTAACTACAGCTTTTTTTCTACAATTGTCCGTTTCAGGTGGCGCCATGTCATCTCCACCAGGCCCCTGCTCACTGTTTACTGATAGTGGCCGTCCAACAGCTCTTCGTCACCTTGCGTTCTCGGAGTTCCACATCCCTTTCACTGCAGAGCACAAAAAGCCAGAGGGGCATTAGTCCACAAGAAAGAACGCAGCTTTGGCTCCTTAAAGAAAAGCAGTGGTTTAGCTCTTTCACTTCCACTGCATTGTTATGCTAAGGCCCAGCTTGGGAATAGAGGGCCAACTATTAGCATCTGAAGAAGAGCCAACATCTGAGGGAAACGCGTCTTTAAGGTCCCCAAAGAAAGGAATCTCTCATTTTCTCTTTCTCTACCACACACTCTTAAACCACCAAATCAAGCCTTCTCAGTGCTACTATTCTCTGCCCTCTTACTTTCTTTTGGTGCCAAGTGGGATAGTAGATGCTGTAGATGGAGTTTGGGTGAGACCGGAGTGGGATTAAGAGTCCAATGCTTGAAGAAACAATGCACACTGTAGACATATCTGCATCACACTGTGCAATGGTCAATCACAATGATGCTAATTGAGATTGTACTGGGCTGAATTTGCTAAAAGACCAGATCATCAGTAGTGCGCATTATACTGGAGAATTAGTATGTGAGCACACACTGAAAGATGAACTACTAACCTAATACAACACATTTCATCATATGTTTGTAGCAAGAAGAGAACTAGACTTCCTGTAAGCATATGGAACCGTGATCAATCTCAGCGAGGGCTTGGCTAATGTTATCAGTAAAAATTAAGTTTCTACACAAAATAAGCTAAATTTTGCTCGCCAAATTGCGGTGCCAGAAATGACCACAGATTTGGATTTGTTTGGCAAAATAAAATAGCCTGCATGATTTAAAGCGCAACCAGATGGTGCTTACTGGCAATAACAAGAACCGCTAAATTCTACAAGCTAATAATGAATAAAGAGGAAAAAAAACAATCCTCTACCCTGTGTGGAGCGCTGAAAAGCACTATACAAATATGATTGCCTTCCAAAGAGTGACTCAGTATGAGATATCACCTTGTGTGTCAGGCAATGCACAATTAGCATGCAATAAATCCTAATGATTCCGTTAAGTAGCGATGCCAACGTGCAAAAGAGATGCTGATCATCAAATTGTTGCAGGGAAAACAGTCATAAATCAGATGCACGTTGTTTGCTAAAAAGGAATAATACCTGTGCGTTGCAATGATGTGCAAATCGTCTCTGGCTTCACAACTGAAACACTATCTTAACGCCTTAGATAGAATCTGGTAAGCAGTGGAGCGTACAGTCTTTGCTCACAACTTTGCGTTCATGTTTGTTATAAACAAAGTGGATAGGGGGCAGCTGCTGGATGAATCATAACCCTGACACACGAACGTCATCCTGGGTGGGGACACTTCACAGGCTTCCTTGTTTTACAGTTGGACACAACAAGTGCACGGCATCCTAGAAAGAGTCAAGGATCTGCTGACATCTGCAGATAAGGAAAGTATGGCTACAACGCGATGAGGTCATTTCAAAGAGACCACAGACATGTTCCAATTCAAAAATGTGTTCATCATGTCAACAAGATGAGTTTCTGTAACCAGAACTCAACATGAATTACTTTTTTATTGGCAAAAGTCTCCTCTACTGACCAGGCCCGACCTTGCTTTGCTTCTATGATGAGATTGGGCCTTCTCAAGGTGGTACGGGTTGATGGAGAATGTCAAGGTGCATCTTGTCTTAAAGGGTGAGCAATTTTTTAGTCTACTGGGGGGGTAATTCACAGTTGTATGAAGCTATGACCAGGCAATATGTGCCAATGTCCTGAACCTACTGCAAATGTCCTGTGCATTCTCCACTGTCATAGATTTGAGAACTGTTCTCTACTTTAAATGTAACAGAACGTTGGTGTGATCTTTGATGACAGGTTGTATGAAGATGTTATTTGGTGTCAGATATTGATCTCTTAATGCATAATATTCATTATATTTCCACATAGTGTTCTTTCTTCATGATGTCATTTACTTTGTGAAGTGCACCAGTCCCTCTCGCAGCAAAACAACCCCACAGCATGATGCTGCCACCCCGATATTTCACAGTTGGGATGGTGTTCTCAGGCTTGCAAGAGTCAACCTTTTTCCTTCAATCATCAACGTGATGATGGTCATTATGGTCAAAACATTTTTTTTTTCTTCATGTTTTATTCCTGGCAGAGTACCTTCTCAGCCCATATCTGTACGGGACTTGTTTCACTCTGGATAATGACAAACTCTCCAGGTTCAGCATCTTCACCGGGTCTTTTGCATTTCTTCTTGGGTTGATATTCACATTTCAGACACAGCAAGTTCATCTCTGGGACACAGAACCCGCCTTCTTTCTGATCTGTATGATGACTGGACATTTCCATCATTGTTTGAACCAATGAATCTGAATCTTCAAGTGTCTTGAAATTCTACCCAAGGATGAACCAGACTTATGCTTGACATCGTCATCTGGGCTTTCTCTTGTTTAAAGGTATAGTATTCTTAGTGTATGTAAACTTCTGACTTTGTGAAAAGTAATAATTCTGTCTCTCATTCTTCCGGAATTTGACAAATAGAAATATTTTTTAAATGTCTAATTAACCTAGGAAAAATAAAAGTTAATTCTGGTTTCATGTCAGACAGTGAGAAAAAAAGGCAAATGTGTATTTTTATGACATGTATGTAAATATTTGGTTCTCACTATAGGTATGCACTACGCAGCCACTCAAAACCTAAGTGGGGAACAATTCCTGCTGTAACCCTGTTCATTGGAAAGAGGGAACAACAGTACCATGAAACATATTAACGCAGCTGTTCCTCTCTATTTTCCTCCTGTCCATAAAATTGGGGAACATACAGGGTACAGAAAAAACTTCAGAACATTTACAAAACAGGCCCCAGAAATCCAATATTTTCATCAATTATCATTCTATGTTTTGGACCTTATTTTGATATAACAACTGAACTCTGGTATAAACAGTGCCAGGCGAATCGGTTTGAGTGATCCAAAAGTTACAGAGAACTTTGGCTTGTGCTGTACATGTTTGATCAAGTTTCACCAAACATTGATCTTTATACAGGATAAACACACACAGCAAAGTCTAAGAGCAGAACTGGCAAAAGTGCTGAGTCAGTGTCCTGCTGTGGCCTGACACAGCTGACAATTGACTCCTGAGGGAACAGCAGCAGCAGTGATGATCCCAGCGATAACAACAACAGCCTCATGTGTGCATGATCAACACATGACTGGGACGGCTGGGGTTTCGCTCTCGTAGCTGACTAACACCCCTGTGCGAGGAGTGGAGGAGCCAGTCTTTCGGGGAAGAGAAGAGAGTGAGTGAGCAAGCGGTGCACCTGCCTGCCTCTCTGTCAGGATAACACGCTGACAGGAGGGAAGGTGAAAAAAAGGAATTTCCAAGGACGGCAAAGATGTTGTGAAATCATAGTGCGCATGTGGCCGGCCCAGCTGCGCAGGGAGTGAGTGGCTCCATGTGTAACGGCATGAATCACCAGTGGATTTCTTCACAAGTCACATCACACCCTTTGCCTCTCCCCTCCCTCCTCCTGTTTTCCATACCTTGCCTTTTCTCATCGCAGGTGCAAGCATGAAGCAAGCTGACTAGATTATTCACATGTGTGCTTCCTTGCCTCCCCGCTCTTGCACATGTGCGGACAAACGGACACTCTCCAGGATCACAATGAACAATGCCGCAGCCATCCAGCCGCTTCATCAGCATGAGGTCATGTGGCACATATGACACTTCCTGTTTGCTGATGTTCCACTACAGCGCAGGTGGCTGAGGCTAGCATTCCCGCAGGGCTGTGAAGTGACATCTCCTCTGCACTCGTGTCCTCGGACAAGGCCGGGAAGATCACATGAATCACTGGGTTTTACCATAGTGGTTCACATGGAAACTTGTGTATCATTGCTAATATTTTTGTGGTCGTAGATAATAAAGTATTGGTAAAAGAGCTGGGAACAAAATAATAATCAGAAGTGTCTTACACAAATGATGGAGCACAGTGGGCATACACTTAAAGGCAAAAATAACCTCCCTCTGCCTGTGCCCAAGGCCTATAACCATTCAACATTAGATCATGAGACCTGACCATAACCAGTTAACCACCAGTTCATTGTGAAATCTCAAACAATGTATAAAAGGAAAATATTTCAGTGGTTGAAAGATACAAAATAAGAATATATTAAAGGTATAAATTGGATAGCATATTGTTATACATCGCTGCTTTTTAGTAGATACTGCATCTGTACTTTCTACTTCACTAAAGTTTTTGAACTGGGAAAAAAAGAAGAAACAAAAGATTTTGTTTTGTTTAGTTTTGGCACAGACCTGCTGCAGTTCAATATAAAATCTAAAGAAAAAGTAGCCCTGATAACAGCAGAATTATACATAAATAACATAATAACAGATTTATTTTTCATCCTGTCTTTGATTTAAGACACAGCAGACATAACTGTGTTTTGATCCTGTTACACATTTCCGTTTTGTTGCACTTCAATATGTAGACATAATCAATTGTATTGTGTAATAATTGTGCTTCTTTTATTGAGAGCCCCACTTTAATGGCTATGATAAATGTTTATAATTTGACTTATGGGTACAGCGGAACAATTTGCTGTTTACTGCTCAACCCAAATGCAAAATTTCCATTTAGAAATTCTGACGTACAAGGGACCTATCCGTTCCATATTCACTGCATTCATTAATCGCATACATTATTATGTCTCATACAGCAGCTGTAGAGCCCGACATCACATTTAACAAAACAAAACAAACTCTGTTTATACTTTTAAAAATTAGAGGCAGCATTTTATTTGTCTTATGACGCCTTACAGGACAGTAACAAGGCAATTGCTGATAGGTCTGGCTATCACTTTACCTCCACAACTGGAGAATGGGACTTTCAAAGTGTCGACAGCTCTATTTGTCAGAGCTCTGGCTGATGTTGGATTGGCAACTCATGAATGTGTCTTTAATGCTAATTGAACGGATAAATCCAGAATGAGCAGGCTATCAGGCAGTGTCCTACGGGGCAGTGGTGTTATCCTCTAAGTCCCCAAGGACTGTTCACTGTTACTCTGTGTGGTCTGCCCCCCCTCCATGAGTGGACCATGGATAAATTTGGGGGGCGGGTGGGGGGGTCTTCTCCTTGTCGTTCTTTGATATGAGAAGTACTGAAATGGAGGAGTGGATAGAAGAGGGACACAGTGAGTTAAGGCTGGGTGGGGTGAGCTGGGGGGCCACTCTCCCTAGTTGCCAAGCGAACGCCATATGGGCAGCTCACTGGTGTTACTGGGGGCCCGGGGCAGTTCCCAGAATTCACATGATAATGAAGCCTGGGGCCATTGAGAGTGCTGGCCTAAAGCTGGCTCTAAGAGCTTTTGATAGCCCCCAGCAGCCTGTAGGCCTGCCCACCCTGGACCGGCAAGCTTTCCTGCCAGGCCCAAACCACCTGTTTGATTTTCCCAGGGCCCGGCCACAGCAGAGGCAGCACAGAGAGGGGACAGGGAGGGGCCGCAAAGGAATGTCTCTGAGTGTGTACTTCCCATTTACTTCCTCTTTATAATCCTTCAGCCCTCCCCTCACGTGCACGCTCATACGCACAAAACATAACCAAGACACGCACTCTCCTGTTGACCTGTCCCGCTTTTGTCAGTGCTCCCTGAAACAATTCCATGGAGAAGAATGAAGTTTGAAAGTAGGGCACCTTCTGCTGCCTCCAACTTCTACACAAGGAGATTCCTGGAAGCGGGTCCCGGCGGAGAAAGAAGGGTGCTTGTCGCAAACTGCTGGGTTGGACGTGGGAACCAGTAGAGGTATAAGTATGGACAGGGTGGCATCAGTGGGAGGGTGGGTGATGAAGAGACACCCCGGCGTGAGAGAGGGCACTTGTGGGGGGTCGATGTATGTTTACATGAAGGGCACATTCCTTTATCGTGAGAATGGCGAGTCCATCCAATAACAGCAATACAGACAGGCCAGATGGCAGATGGCCTCCTTTGTTACAGTAAGCAACATGTAGGTCTTGACTAGGGGTGTGTGTAGACTATAGATCAGGACATGGACAGAATAATACAAAAGAGGATGACTGAGAATTTACATCATTTTAGCCACAAGCAGCCTCCATAGAGTACTGTACGCTGTTACAGTATAGGGTAACAGTCAAACCAGTAATTATAAATGTCTTGCAAGAGGGATTTAGAATTCAATTATCAAATGCAACTATAGTATGGTTTTAGGGTCATAGTATTAATCACACACACCGATATAAAGCTTGGGCTTAGAGCATACAGAGCTATAAGAGTTCATTTGCAAAAACAGCTATCTCCGTTTTGATTTTGATTTGATTTTTAACGGTTTGGATTTTTGTTGCTGTACTTTAGTGAACACTTGTGAAACTAATGCTGTGTGGAATTGATTAAGACCAAGTGACTTATGGCATTAAAATAGCTTCTAAACAAAGAGAAAACAAGCTGTTGTTGCTTTTGTCAATGGCACTTATTTGTTTTCGCAAATTAACTTAAAGAAGTTACTCTATAGTTACAGACTATCAACCCAAAGTTCAGTAGGTTGCAAACAAGGCAATCTTCACTCAAGACTTATGGGCTTTTATATATTTGTTTGGCCTATATCTAACAATGCATAGCACTTCTACAGTTGCAAATAGTTGCTTACATTTCAGTGCACACTCAAAGCAAAGAGAGTGAAGTGTCTTGTCCAAGGGCACTACAGTGATTTGTAAGGCCACTAGCAGTCAAACTTTGGGTCATAGTGGGAAAAACAACAACAAACAGCAATACATTTTTGTTAGACTTTTCAAATTCAAAGTGTTTGAAAGCCAGTTTTGAGTATCTGTATGACATTAAGTACAATTGTGTAATTACTTTGAACTATACCTGACATATTCTCAATTCATGATTCATTTTCATTGCTGCATTTGTGTGTTTGTAGCTGCTTTCAGCATACTGGTTGCCTTCAGGGACTTTCAGTTGTGTATTTATTTCCTGTTTTGCAACATGTAGATCATATGATACGCCACTGGCAACAAACAAGTATTGCAGGAGTCCAAGCGCCAGGTGTGCAGGTGTGACAGTGCGTGTACTCTGCGGCTACCTCCAGTTCCCGCTGCGTAGGCGGGGCGGCGTTCCTACTATTTAACCTGAAATGCTGCCTTTGCTGGGGGCTAAACACCTGCAACACTCTCCCTCACTCACTCACACGGTTGGAGAGAGGAGAAAAGACGGGGGGTGGGGGGGATACAGGGCACACCCTTCTGCCTTTGCATTTGCTAACAGTCACCTCACCTCACGGCGTCTCTGGTTACTGTAGTCCCCTGGCTCTTGCTGCCTCTTTTAACACATTATTGAGGTCAGGTGTTCAGGGGACATATGCATAGAAAACATGACAATAACTCTGCTGTAGCCCCATTCACAGTGACACGAATGCACACACCTACACCTGTCGCACCTGCATGACCCTCTGAATACACACACAAATTCCCACACCCAACTCAATTAACTTCCTCTTGCTGTTAGGCTTCTATAGAGCTATAACAAAAAAGAGAGGGAAACTTGAGCATGCTCAGATCACAGCCAGGTACTGTTGAGGTGGGACTTTAATGTCAAGAGTGTCAGGATAGAGAAACAAAAACTCATCCGCAGCACAATCAAAACAAAAGTGTCAAGCGCAATCTGTTCACTGTCAATGGTGGCTCTCATTTGTCAGGGCCCATCCAGGACGGTGGTTCTCAGGCAACTCGCACAATGCCTGGTGACAAACAGCAGCACTCTCTCCTTTGAGCCCTGCCTGCCACCGGGAAGCCCATCTGAAGTATTAATCTTTGGGTGGAAGGAGTGGAGGAGAGTGCTCAGCCATTGTCCCCAGGCCCAGGCTATCTGAATGGGGCTTTGTGAGTGCCCCAGCTGCCACTGTTCGCGCTCCATCTTTGGGCTCTGGCTCCCATGTCCCCTGGCCGCGCTGACTGGACGCCTCTGTGCAGCTGTGGGGATGTGCGCGGGACAGAAAGGTCAGGTGACACACCATTTGTCTCACACATACAGGGATTTGCTTGTCATTTCAAAGTGTGCCATTCAGTTGCCATGGAATCTGAAAAAAACACCAGAAAGAGTGGCTACATTTGGAGTTGTTAAGTTGTTCGTGTCCCTTTTTCGGACCACAGCTATTTGACCATTATAACTACCTTGTGTTTACCTTACAAAGGAATGCTCCAGTGTTGATAGACAGTTGAATTCATATGGGACATGCTCTTCGCACTTTTTCTGATCGGTTTGTGTTTTCACAAAATCATTTATGTTTGATTTTCAGACCTGTTCCAACATATTCTGACGTTATATGTAACGTGTTGGAATTATCATAATGTAGTAGTCTCTACATAAAGTATTGTATTAGATATTAGTCTCTTGTATAAGTGGTTCCCAGAAGCAGTGGTGGCAGTTACTTGTTTGCTGTCCATCTCTGAGCTCCTCCACATTTATCTGAGGCTCCAGCTGAGAACAGCTGGTCAGCCCTTCTGCCACCAGTGAACTGGGCCCTGCTGGAAGTCCCCTCATGAGGAGGCCCTGAGGCTGAGACAAACAGACGACCCCGTCCCTCTGACAGCTCACTAACGAACAGGCCTCATTAGGCCCCATACACTTTCCAAAAGGAGCAGCCATTGTCCTGATCCAGTGTGTCACTGCACAACCAGGACAATGATCACCTCTACAGGTTGTGAGGTAATGGTTCAGCTAATGTCAACCTCTTATTAACCTTTGTAACATTGTTGTAAGCAGTTCTGAGAGAGTGTGTGTGAACAAACAAACAAACGTATCTTGAGTTATTGGTCATTGGGACATAGAGATTTAACCAGGCTCACAGTTAAGTTAAACATACTCATCCTTTTCCGATCATCAAGCGGCGTGGACCTGATGGTTGTGCAAGTGGTGGCAGGGGGTGATCACAATCTAAAGTATTATTACATTTGCAACAATTAGCAACACTGTCTCCCATTGAATATTCCCCTATAATCTTCCCAAACCCAAAGCAGTGAAAACAGTGGACAGTTCTCACCCCACCTCACCCAACACAACCTCGGCTCCCCCATACCCCGCAACTAAAGCTCTCTCTCCAGGCAATTGCCACTGGAGTGGAAAGTATTCCAGTGCACAATGCCTATGGTCTCAATGGGTGCTTTAGCATGCCACCAGTGCGCTGTCACCAGCAGATGGGGAGCTAATTAGAAGCCATTAAAGGGCTTTGATAGTGTGTGTGGGAACCAGGCGGAGGGAGACGGTTAGAGGGGTGGAGTGGGGAGAAGCCACTCAATGAACGCATATTTACTAAGTGTTGGTATCCCATGTGATAAAGCTGTGTTTAGGAATTTCGAATTCACAAAAGATGCACAATCATATTTTACCAGACAGTAGTCAT
The DNA here is from genome assembly GCF_951799975.1 of Gobius niger. Classification (NCBI taxonomy): domain Eukaryota; kingdom Metazoa; phylum Chordata; class Actinopteri; order Gobiiformes; family Gobiidae; genus Gobius; species Gobius niger. The sequence goes on from NC_136871.1 coordinate 15,423,061, forward strand.
AGTTCAACCTTACCTTTTCCTCATACCCCCTAGGTCCAAGAGCAGTAATTTACACTCACTCTAACTACAACATAGGAAACCACTGCTTCTCAAGACTCTAATCCACTAGCTCCTGTCCCATCACGGAGGATTTCAGATTCTGCTCAGCACAAACTCTTCGGATGTACACATGAGCAGCACTGAGCAATGCCAACTGCTTAAACTCGTATTGTATGTCCCTCCCAATCAGAATAATGCCTGGTGATCTGCATAAGCTCCTGTCCCAATGTTTCAGTCCGGGCCATAACATGAATTTAAAAGCAAAGTTTTGATGCCGCAAGCAAATAAAATGCTACTAAAATTAAAATTAATTTAAGCAGCAGATCGAAGATATTAGTTAACAAAATATGCTAATTGTAGTTTCAAGGTGTTTTTATATTTATAATTTCAAGGTGTTTTTATATTTTTTTAATTGATTGAATTGATGACACATGAACTTGTACTGTATCTTCCTAAGCTGGTCCTATGCTCTTACTACAGATAAACCCCCACGGCTCTATTGCCTACACAGTGAACCGTCGCACAACAAGCCGGGTGTCCAGGCTCCAGCCAGTCTGCACTTGTGATGACACATGGGTGAAGCAGGGCTCCCACAGGAAGTGACTCCCAGCCACTGGCGGCTCAGTCATTACACTGCCCAGGGAAGTGCCAAGGCAGGCCACACCAGGGAACACCGCACCAGCAGCCTGGCCTAAACACAAATACAGACACAAAGTCAACAGATTTCAAAATACTCCCCGTAGCATTCCTGAGGGGAACACCAAAATGTTCAAGCTGTCACTCAAATGCTCTATTACAGCAGCGCCGAACTGGGCTGTCATTGACTTTAAATGTATATGACTATAAAGGTTCTGGTTTTGATACACTGTATCCTACATTACCTCCTGTTATCAGTAGTTTACTTAGTACAGCATTTACCTAAAGCCTTCTATTCATCACTGTCATTTTATGACAGTTGTCTGTATGTGCTGCCAAGAGAACATCAGAACATCTTGAAGGTGCATGATTTATGTAGTCATCAAGAATGTTAAACTTTACCTGTTGATACTCCACTCACAACACTTGAGATAAAGCATGACCAACTACATATAGATTATAGGGTCTTGACATACTGGTCTCATTAGTCCTTTAATAGCATCAACTAAGGGGAAATAAAAGATGCTCCAAGGTCCGTCTGCACACAGTGCACAACATTCAAGGCACAGTTCATTGAAATGTAAGAGGAATATGATCTATCTATATACTAATTATTGAAAAACTGTTTTATAGCAAATAGTTTGTATGTTTACACTGCAATAAGAGCCACTGACACCCAGAGCCAAACAAGACAGTTTCCAATTGGATTATTATAGTGAAAAAGTTTTGAACAGAGTGCCAGAAGTCAATCATCCAGGAACATCTGCAGTGAGATCTGACATTGTTGTGATTTGTTAAATGCTTCTGTAACTCCCCACACCCTCCTTCTCCCCCCCTCCCCCCTCCCTTCTGCACTCTCACACACCTGTGCACAGGTGTGATCATTATCAAGCAAACAGGAAGAGCCTGACTGGGAACTGGAAACTAATCCTGCAGATGGCCTGATGTGTTTGTGTGTGTGACTGTGTGTATGTATGAACATTTTCAAATGCTAAAAATGCAAGATAGAAGATACCACACATTTTTTTTCCTTATTTCTATAATAATTGTGCAGTGGTGGCCTCTGTCTAAGAACACATCTAATCTGTTACTATATTGGTGCTTTTCATGTTTCAGGAAGTAGTATGACTCCTTCTCATTGTCCTCTGTGCAGCCGTAGAAGAGCAGCACAAGTGAAAAGCATTGCTGGAATGTCCTATTTCCTTCAAATGAACACATGCACCAACTTTTCCCCTTGTAGCTTCCTGTACTTTGCTCTGGCGAGTTATTTTCTGTAGAGATAAAGAGGGCGTATTAGCTGATACATTTCCACTTTGACAAATGGAACAATTTATTGTGAAAAAACTTGGGGTGGTGATATAGCTGGGAAACATTGCATTCTACGTAAAGATAAACTATTTTATGCAGATGTTTGAAATGGACTTGAAGGTAGATTGTTGTGATATCATCAAAACCATTAAGAATAAAAGTTTGAGGGAAACATCAGACATTCTTGTAATGGACTATGGGAAAATGACCCTGTGGCTGCATACAGAGGGCAGTAGCTCTGGGACAGGCCACCAGTTCTGTGTCAGTTCAAATCAAGAGCTAATATGTTTCACTTTTCTGCATGATCTTGCCCGTGTCTTGGCTCTCCCTTTGCCTTGATGTGCTGTAAACAGGCTAAAAAGGGCCCAGCTGTGTGGAGTTATTGTTGGTGTCAGTAGGAAGTGCTGATAGCTTCTGCAGCGGAACAAAAGCTGGATGAGGGGAGTGGAGGGGTGCTCCAGACACTGTGGCTCCAGCCTAGATTCTCTCCCACAATCCCAGCACCGCACTCCTATTGTTCTGCCCACCAGCCCTCCCTCGCTCCTCCCCCCGGCCTGTCAGCTGCGACCTAGGACACAGGGCAGAAAAAGAAAAGGGGGAAAAGTTTAGAAGAAAAAGTGAAAGAAGAAAAAAAACTTTTACAGGCTACAATAGTACATGTGAACCGTAAAACGGAATTTTACAACAGTTTATTATTTGAGCACTATAAAACTATTGCCCGATACAGTTAAAAACAAACTTGCAAATTCAACAAAAGTAGGCTATAGGAATTTAAACATCCTGGCCTTTTCCACTTTGCCCCTAGAATAAAATGTAATAATGTTGAATAAATAGGTAATCTATAATTTATATATGATCAAAGTCTGTCGAAGTAAGCTAATTCAATTAAGATTTGTAGCAACAAGCAGCTTAACACGTGGTTTCTATAGCCTCGGTTTCCAGAGTAAACCTCTCTTATTATGTTGAATGCAGCTCCTTGTAAAGGTGACTGGGGGGACATCTGTAACAGAGGCTTTGTGGAGGAATGCGCCGTTATTGCAGTTAAATGGCGCCTACTGTGTGTGTGCGTACTCGCGCGCGCACGTGCGCTGTGCAGGTGCGCGGGACTGGCTCCCAGGACTCCTCGCGCTGTGCAGGTGAATGGGGAGTGAGTGTTTGACGTATCCATGGAGACCGCCCGAGCGGCGCCAGGCTGACAGGCGTCAAGGCTCGGATGAATGGGTGACGTCACCGCGCTGGCGCCTGCCAGTCTGCTTAGGCTTGTTTGGACAATCTGGGGGAAGATTCAGAGCAGAGCGCTGTGATGTGAGCACACAAGACTGAGCACACACTGCAAAAACATGTGAAGGAATCCGTGAAGCGGAGAGACGACTAAAAAGAACTTGATAAAGAGGAAATGTCAGTAAAGTAGAGAGGATAGCTGCAGTAGTCTACAACTGTCGCCCGCATGATGATACACTTTTAGGCTATTTGTAAAAAGATTACTCTGCAAGCTTGGAGACTCGTTTGATAGCTAACATTTATTTTTGATAATTGTGACTAAATCGCTATTTAAAAAACCCACACTATGCCTTTGCAGAAGTTGGAGTGTTGAGTGTTTACTAAAAAAAATGGTTTTTGCTTAACATGAGGTGAATTGACAGTCTGAAAACTGACATAATTCAGTCATTAAACTGCATGCCATCTTTCAAATGTATTAATGCTACTTGATTGTATTAAAAAGGCATAATTTAATTGACTTTGCACCAATTGCACACAGCCCACACATAGGGATCAAAGTGGTTTTGACAGGCTTCTGTCCCCACACTCACTTTACCTTTATCCTGAATCAATGATTTGTGTTGTCCTGCACATCTGCAGTGGCATTAACTCTGGTGGGGAATCTAGGGCACTGTAGTCGCCTAATTATCATCAGCCATTCATTCTATTCACGCGGTCCCATCCCACACACATTCTCAACAACCCTCTGTCCCCAGGCCATCTACACCTGCAGAGTCCCCAAGCTATGGACAGCTGGATTCCCACATATCACCCATAAAAGACACACATTTGTTTCCATTTGTAACGCCATCCCTAAAACAGATTGTAAATCCCGATAACCAGGCAAAGGCAGCGATTGGCTAAGAACACTTTTGTAAGCCAGCCCACCGCTGCACACGCAGACATCTTATTGGCCCAGCTTCTTCAAACAGGACGGCTCCAACGCGCTCACTGTGCGCACCCCTATAAAAAGAAGCAGATGCACCCATGTGGACTTCGCGAACTGTCAACATTGCCTCAGCAGCATCTCTAAGAAAAGAAAACTGTCAGCGCTCTTCCTCTTTTTGGAAACTTAATCGACTAACGAACCACCATGAAGGTAGTTGGATCTACGTGTGCTCTGAAGACCAAGGTGGGCGGCGAGGACGTGGTGCGCTGCCTCTCTGACCAAAGTATGACCATCTCAAAATGCAAGATCCCACTGCTGGACGAGCAAATGAGCGTGTTTCTTCAAGATATGAACAACTGCTACAGCAAATTAAAAGAGCTGGTGCCTACGCTACCCACTAACAAGAAGGCGACCAAAGTGGAGATTCTTCAGCATGTAATCGACTACATCTGGGACCTACAGGTTGAGCTGGACGAGCCCGAGAAGAGCCGTCAGCACTCCATGACCGGCGTACCACGGACGCCCCTCACAACTCTTAACGCAGAGCTGGCCAGCATCTCAGTAGAGGTAAATATATGTTCTATGGCACTGGCTGCACACACGCGTAAAAGTCTGTGCGTAATGGTGATTGTACGTGCGTGAAAGTGCTCTTGGACTAATTTGTATCATGTTTCTTGCAGAATGGATGCTCTGATGACAGAATCATGTGCCGCTAAAGTGCCGAGGCTCCCCCTGTCACCAACCACGGCGAGTTGAAGAAAAGCAAGGCTCAAGATGGGTGCGCTGACTTCAGTGCCCAAACCCTTGAACTGTGTTGGGACGTTTACAACTCCCACAAAGCTAGTGTTATGTGTGGACATTTTTGGCGAGAACCCTCGATTGTTCCGAGGGTCCCCAGAACATCACCACAGAAGATAAGAAGACGTAGATGGACCAACACTGTCCAAATAGACTGGGTTAGCCCGGGGACCAAGACAGATCAGTGCAACCAGCGTCGCCTGTGTGTTAGTTTGAAAGAAAGCTAATGTTTCTGTTACGCTCTTGTATTACATGTAAACCTATAGAGAACTTTTGTAAAAGTATTTAGTACATTTTCTCAGAATTCTGAGTGACAAACTGTATTGTATATTACAATGCCATTACGTGAACATATTGTTTTCTTAATAATGTAAATTGTGTTTTTATTAAAACAAGACAATTATTTTTAAACATGAACATTTGTGTCACTGATGTTTCTCGGTTATAAGCAACAGTATAGCAGGCACATGATATGATGTAATTGATATGCAATAACACAGTGGTTATGGAGTGGTTCTAACAGCTACAGGCTTATGGCCCTGACACAATTAGGTCTACATGTCTCTGGCCATGTTGTGTTGTCATGACTAAGGGAGTGTAAAGTTGTTGTCACCTTAGCGTCACACATAGCCTACAAGAAGCTGTTTACTTAGTGGTAGAGGCAACAAAACTAAAGCTAGAGGTCACCATAAAAGCGTAGAGCCTGTTAAATTTGTAATTTGCTTCTCTGTGGGCCATTAACGTCTCACATTACACAACTCCCACCACTTTAGTCCTTTGACAAGTCACATAATTGTTGTGAAAGGGATACTGAGAGAATAACAGACCCAAGGGATTTCCATAAAATGGACTGTTTCCAAATTAAACTTTTACTCAGTTATCAAGCAATAGTCATTTACATCAACTTTATGCACCTGTTGCTTTAATAAAAACCCTGTGCATCTCTTCGTTCTGGCATTGCATGAGTTAAAGTGGCTTTGGCGAGGCAATTCCTTATAAGATTTATTCTGTCTCCCTGGTGCAATGTTTTTCCCATTTCCCTGCGGTGCGATGCGCACAGCTGCAGCCCGGCGTGGCCAGTGTGTGATTGTGTTTGTGTGATAGCTTTGTGCCAAGGGCAGGGGAGGGCGGTAGGGCCCAGACTGAGCGGCGCCTCGGCACACCTGGGGAAGTTCAGGTTAAATAGCTCCACATTCCTCAACACACAGCTGATTGAAACATTAACAAACAGTAATCCACGGGCCAGGCCGCAGATGGGCCGGGAACCAAGCCAGCTCTGAGAGCAAGAGGCAGAGACGCGCTGGCGAACATATTCCCACAGTGCACTTTATTCTATACAGCTTTAATTAAAATAATAATAATAATAACAAGTCTATGGAAATATGACTATGACTTGTTCACACAAAATCAGAGCAACTTAATGAAAAAATACAAATGAGCAAAATGTTTGTATCTACACAAGTGGTTTATTTCCGAAAAAGTTTGGATGTCAGCCTTGTACTTATTTAGGCTACATGACAAAATCCTACCTCGCCAGGGTCATGAAGGCCTACAGTAACTCGCAGTGATGCTCTGCACTGTTTCGCTCGATGATTGACAATTATCAGGAAATAAAACATTACGATTCAAACCTCTGGCGCATCGGCACATCTTAACAAACGTAGATTGACGTCCCGACAGCAATTTTCTACAGTGTTAGCGCCCTCTTCCGACCACTAAAGAATCAACATCACGAGCATTAGTGTGACCTGTTGAAAAAGTACAGCGTGCAACAATGGCGCCCCCTGGTGTAAAAAAGCAGCAGTCTGTCATTTTAAGAACGGAAACCCTTGGCTCAAAGTGTAAAGTGCACGAACACTGAACGCAGTTTTACTTAGATGTTTTGAGTATATTTATTTAAATTCAAGAATTTACATTATAAACATTCCATTTGTCCAAAGGTTTATCACTAAATCCATAAGCGAAACATTAGTTGTTTTACACATTAAAAGAATAACTTAAAAACACATTCATAGCGTTGGTAACAATTGCAATGTTTATGTTGCTGTTTGGACTAATACTCATTATTTCAAAGAAATTCCAACACACAACCACAAAGCTTGTTTAAATAGAAATTTATATTTACATCATTATCGACAACAGGAAAATATGCAATGTATATCCCCAAAACGACAACTTATCTTTAAGATAAAGAAATACAAATACATAAAACAAATCTTACAGTTTAAAGGTATAACTCGAACATTGCTTTCTGTTGAAAAAGTTGATTTTATTCCACCGATATTTGATAAATTTATTTTCCCTCTGGGAATGACATTTCAAGCCATCCCTAACTGTACAGTAATACCTCAGCAAATACGACATAGGCTATCCTCTATGTGCATAATATATAATGCAATAATAAAATCGTACACAAGAACCCTCGGCAAGATGTGTGAAAGTTTCTTTGGATTGAGCATGGGGAAAGGTAGATAACGTGGGTTATGAATAACAGTAAAGAAAAAAAGGAATAAAAAAGAGAAAAAAACACCAAAATGCTGGTTGGACAAGGCCTGTTGGTGAACTCAAGACACTAACGTATCACACAAAAACACACAGCTGGTTGAGTTGCCCCCGGCAAACAGTTTTTCCACATTTAAAGGAAACCATTATTGTCTGATTGTGTGAAGAAACCAAACTTTAACTTATCAGATACTCATTACGAGTAAAAGTGCCTTTTTCTAAAACATGTAATAAATCACTTTTGCAAAAAAAGAAAGAAATACAGGCTTCAGAAAAATGTCAAACAATATACTAAACCCAGACACAAAAGTGAAGGCAAAACAACAAATAAAGCCAAAGAAGTATTGACATATGAAAGACAAATACATCCAAGTCTCATACTTGTGCAATAATGGGTCTTTAAAAACATGATATATTCTGTAGAATATTTACAAGTGTATTCACAGAAATGTGTAACATTTAATACTGCAGTACCATTTGTTTGCTTAAACAAGGGTTGCAATTCTCAGTTAAGTCTACAGCTCAGAGGCTACATTTATTGCTCCAATCTGCATAAAGCCATAGACTGTGTGCTTGTAGCGTCAAATGACTAATAAGATTGACTTACCCAAAAGGATAAAGGAGAAATATGAAAGAACCCATTGTTGCAAAAGGCAGTGAATCTCTAGTAAGGCTGTGATGTAGAAGAAATATTGCAATATATATCTTTTCCTATATTGAAGCCTTTTGGTAAAGTGCATTTACAGTCAGATGTACCATAGGCCAAATTGGCAGCCAAATTGTGTCCTGGGTCACCATCCTAACATGATAGATGCACACAAGAAGAGGGGAATATCAATACACATTCATTCCTCCAGCACTTCCCCCAGGACAACATGAAGAGCTCCACAATATCTGGCTGTAGGTCCATTTGCTGTCACCAGACACAGGCGGTCAACAGTACTTCTGAAAACAGGAAATCATAATTAGTCTATTATTCATTAATACAAATCTGCCCTGACCTAAGCTGAACTCAGTTCAAGCTATATTTACCTGGTCAGGTCCCATTGGCATTCTACCCATCCCCATTGGGTTCATACCCATTTGGCCTTGCAAGTGTCCAGGCATCTGGCCCATTTGACCCCCACCAGCACCACTAACTGGACCTGGTCCAACCATAGAGTTGTTGTTCATCATCATCGGTCCAAACTGGCCTTGATTACCCTGTTGTGGAAACTGCTGTCGTGTATATGAGCTGTGAATGAAATAACAAATGGAGTTACATTTGTATATAAACTACGGACAAATAAAATCTGACTTTACAAATGCCGCCGTACTTGTTCCGTGGCATGGCTCCTTGTGGCCAGCCCTTCATGTCTACTGAAGGGTACATGGGACCACCCTGGGGGTTTCCTTGCATTCCTGCCATCATGTTTTGAGGAGGGCCAGCCATTCGCCCTGGCATCATAGTTCCTGTTGACCGGTTTCCCGGAGCCATGAATGATGGCTCCACCTGTTGGTTCATACCTGCAATTGAAAATTAATAGTACTCAATTATTTTCACGCACATTGCATTTTGTCCTGTACATTTCAAATGAAAAAACAATGAATGTGACAACAGACCGTAGTTGCTTCCATAGTTGAAGCCTTGCTGCCCTGGCTGGTTTGTGGATGCACTTCCCATAGGGTTTTCCATTCCCGCTGGTGCGGTGACATTTGGTGGTGGACTGAAGCCCCCAGCTGGCCCCTGGCTTTGCTGCTGCTGTGGTTGTGGTTGTTGTTGTTGTTGTTGTTGCTGCTGCTGTTGTTGCTGCTGCTGCATTAACATTATCATACGCTGCCTCTTCATCTGAAGGGTCATCATCTCTCTACTGCGCTGTGCCATCATTTGAGCATTCAGAAAACCACTCTACAGACACAAACATGTTTATTGTACACAGTAATAATAAAGAATATAATTAATAAAGCTCACAGCAGAGTACAGACCTGATTACCCATGCCTCCAGGTGCCATACCAGATTGCATACCTGGTCGCATGGCAGCTGGCCCACCAGAGGCACTGTCCATCTTCATGCCTTGTCTCGCCTGGTTCATGAACTGTATTGTGTACAATGTTCAAATGATTACATTTATAAGTAATATGACACATTAATTTATGTGAATAAATATTATGTTGATGATACAAAAAACAAATTGCATCGGCCATGTTATTCACTCGCCAAAATACACACTAATACCAACTGAACTGAGCATTTGATTGTGTGCTGACCTGCTGTCCTTGGAGTCTTTGCTGCAGCTGCAATCTCAGAGGTTTGGTGGCATTCATCATGCGAGGTCTCATCATGTTTAGCCGAGGGTTTCCCATGTTGCCCATTCCTGCCATGCCAGGAAAGCCTCCTGTACGGTTCATTTGATTCACCATTGGGTTGAAGCCTCCGGGCGACTGGCCCTGCATTGTATTGCCTCCGTATCCCATGGAGCGTGATCCAGGGGGACCAGGGTAGCCCTGGTTGTAAACAGTTTTTTGGTCCATTCCCATGGAGGAGTCTGGTGCAGGGAAAGGCTCAGACTGAGCCTGACTTTGATCCTGACCTTGCTGCTCAGGTCCCTGACAGGGGTGATACATTGGAATAGATTAAAAAAGGGAAAATGTTGCTCAGAGGATCTTCTTTTAATTGCCACAGATACCATCCATCCATGTACCTGGCCAACTATTTCAGGGATTCCCAAAGCTCGGTCGATCTCCTGCAAAGCCATGACATCAGCTGTGTTGAGCAGAGAGTCCAGTTGGTCCAAAAGTGCACGTTCTTCAGTTGGACCATCACAAGCAGCCAGGGGCCCGAGCAGCTCATCTAAAGGAAGACCAAACTGGTCTCTGAAAGACACATGACGAAGAAGAACTAAATCATTTGCACGATATTTATTAATTTTTTTATTCCTATATTGCCGATATTATGTGCAGCACTTTGGAAACACTTGTTTATAAAATGTGCTATATAAATAAAGTGGATTGGATTGAATATAAATAGTAGACAATTTAAAAATTACAGTAGTGCAAGTTGTCTAATTCTACTGAGCTGTACAAGAGGTTACCTGTTTGCATTGCTCTGTGGTCTATCCAGTCTCATTGCAGAATCAGGCCACGAGGGAGATTGTGGTGTGGAGCTACCAAACAGGTTCATGCCCAAATTGGATTCATTGGGTCCTAAATAGAATATCAAAACAATATGAAAAGTTCAGCAACATAAAATGAAACAAACTGTATCATTAGCTGTGCTGTCAAATGTGTGTGTAATGCCAACATTGACATACCCATCTCCATGAGCTGCTGCTGAAGCATAGATCTTGTAGCGCCTGGCACACTGTTTGAACGATTGATCATAGGGCCTCCCATTGGACTGGAACGTACTATGCCAGTGTGTCCTGGGCCACTTGCAGGATTTGCAGTGGATCTCTGCATACCCCAGTCTCCTGGTCCTGGTCGTGGTGGCATACCCATCCCTCTGCCCCTAGCTCCTATGACACAGAAATACAAATTTTACCAACACAAAAAACACAAAAAGAAAAACGTAAAATTTCAGATTGAAAATTAGTAGTTAACGTACTGGTTGGATTGCCTTGTTGTGGACACAGACTCATGCTTCTTGGAAAACCATTGGACATCCCCCCAGGTTGAATTGCAGAACCCATGGTGTCCTGATTCATCAAAGTTGGACATGGGACATTTCTTCTGCCAGCTATACTGCCTAAAGAAACATCTCCCATGGGTTTAGCATCAACAGATAAAGCTCTTTGATAGCCAGAGCGCTGCCCTGAAGGCATGGGGCTTCGCTCGACATCTAGAAAAGAAAAAATGTACAATCACTGCTCTTATTTTTGTCATACTCTCAGTAATTTAAGCAAACATTAAATAAAAATATAAAATGACAGATAATGGCTTGTACAATTATCTAAGTTTAAGCTGAAGAAAAACCTTTATACAATGACTAAGCATGATGGAATATTATCCATATTGGTTATGGACTTACCATGTAAATCGTCTGGCATGCTTCCTTGTTTGTTTCCAACATTTTTTCCAGCTCTAGAGTCAGACTCTGAGAAAAAGCCAGAAGTAGCTCGAGGAACTCCGAGAATTGTTTCAAGAGTCTCCGACTTGACCATGAAGAAAGCAAGATTATGTCAACTGCAATTAATGTATGCTGAAATGGTGACATTTACTTGAGATTCTTACCTCATCTGATGGCTCCAGCTTCACTTTGTTGTCCAAGGAGCTTGGCTCAGAATTAACCGCTGGCCCATGAGGGCCCCTTCCTTCGATCTCTTCCAACTTTGGTTTGATATCTCCACTGTCACCACTGCTGGAGTCATCCTTATTGAGGAGGTAGTGCAGGAGGGCATGGGACCTTTCCTTCTTAGGGCTGTGCTGTTCTGTTTTAGACTCTGGTCCACGAATAGTTGCTGGTGGGCCAATCTCTGTTCCTCCAGTTTCTAAGCCACTCTTTCCTGTGGCCTCTGCTGTGATTCGTGCCACTTCGTCTGGGGTGTTACCATTTTGTAGTAGCTTGTGCAGTATTTTGTGCTTCTCTTGCAGTGACTGGCTTGGCAAATGTCCAGCACCGACAGAGGAGGAAACGGGCCCAGTAGAGGAGGACACCCCTGTTGAGGATGAGGGACTGGTAACTCCGCCTGTTCCATCTTTATTATCAGCGGTGGAACAAGGTCCAGTTCCTGGGGTGTGATTTGGAGGCACCAGTTCGTCAGTGGGTGATGTGAGGAGCTGCAGAAGCTTCTTGTGGCACTTTGTATCGGGGACCCGTCTGACAGCCTCTATCCCAGTTTGAGCTTGGCTCTCCGGTCTGTCCGCAGGAGCATCGCCAGTGGGAGTGTGCTGCTGTGGCTGCTCTCCACCTATAGCCAGAGAGGCCCCTGGGCTCTTCGAGTCTGAGTGGGGCAAAAGGCTGGGCTTACAGGTGACCCCAGAGGCCTGGTTGGTTGAGTTAATACTCGGTGAGCTGTCTAGTTTGTGTGGAGGGGGAGAAGTGATTGGGGAGGACATTGGATTTCCCACACCTTCACTTATGGCTTGGAGTGCGTTGAGAGAACTGCTGGAAAATGTTGCCCCTCCTCCGGCCCCTGAACTAGGTGGATGTGCTGAGCTCATGGGAGAGTTCATACCTGAAATTACACCAAAAACACAAATGATAAAAGAATTGACAACAGTTACAGTATCTTCTAGTTTACATTTTGAATTCATCATCTTTGCGTCAACAATAGTACTTAATAAGTACTTAAAAGTCTTTTCCAAAAAAAACCCAAAAAACCCCACAAACTTTTAAACCATAACTACATTTTGACACCGAAAATCATAGTAGTTAATATGGAGGCATAATGTAAGAAAATAAAATAGACAACTATTTTGAATATTGTTGCGGTAATTTATATACCATTTTATCACAGCACGTTCCATTTTATTCATTAAAAAAGGCCCAAATTTCACCGTTGTGAGACAGGTTAGTTTTACCCTACTGATGATGTGTTGTTGCAAGAGTAATTCTGGTTTATAGGTGTGGATTTGGGACTGAATCAAAACTGCACCTTTTCAATGTGTTGATGTTGAGTTCTTTTAGGTAAACCTCTATTGCCATGTTTTATAGTTTCTTGCAAGGGCATAGGTTTGTCTTTGTGAAAGATCACACAATGTGAAGATCTCCACATGAAGCTGGTGGGACAATTTGGCCATGCTGAAATATTGGTGGGGACATGTCCCCATGGTCCTCTACGCCCATGGTTTCTTGAGTTATTTAATCTGTGATTGACTAATACTTACCACCAGGAGAAAAAGGACTAGCTCCCATTTTGGGGCTTCCCCGTAGTCTTGGTGAGCCCATAACATTGTGGGAAGGACCATTCATTGCTGGGTTGGTCTGAGGGGGACTGATCATGCCCATTCCATATCCTCCACTTCCAGGTCCTCCACTGCCACTGTGAAACTGACCCATCTGTGGATGCATGCCATGGTGTCCCATTGGGTTCATATTGTTCATTGGATGCATAGAATTCATTTGTCCCGTGTGGCTCATCTGATGCATCTGATTCATAGGATTCAGGCGGTTGTTCGCTGTGTATGGAGGCAGTCCTCGTTGATCACTCACACCATACCCCCTGTTCATGCCTGGGCCCATGTTCAATTGTTGATTCTGGTTATTCACCCCAACATTTGGAGGTCTCATGGCTCCACCTGGATTTCCTCGATAACCATTCTGCTCTCTGTAAAGTGAAGAACATTGAGGTAAAAATTAACTTTAGGTCGATAAAACTGAGAGAATAAGAGGATATGGTATTAACAGCCAAATCTGTAGCACCTCTGCAGCAGGTGTGTAGAGAGAAAGGTGGGTGGTTCACTGGAGTTTGGATTCCTACAGAGTTCACTCCTGGTTTGGGCTGTGACTGGGGTGCCATCTGACAGTGAGAAGCGGTACAGAGGTGTCTCTGCATGGCCGTTAAGCAAAGCTGAAATCAAGAAAATACGGATTTAATGAAGTGACAAGACCTTGCTCACTTGAGCTCTAGTTAAAGCAGACAAAAATGACGACGCACCATCTTGGTAATGCCGTTTGTAAGACCAGGGTTGCCCTTCACTACGATGCAAGAACATCTGCATACAGCGCCTAACCAAGTCCTCCCAGCCAGGCCGCATGGTTGTGTGAAGAGATGCCTGTTGTTCTATTTCAATTAACTTGCCTGAAAACAAATGGCCAAAATACAATTTATTTTAATGTATTTTCAAAAGATGTATTGCCATAAGCTCAAAGTATAATATACATATATTTTTTTCATCACATCACCACTTACCAGACAGTTCATGACGAGTACTAAATCTCTCTGTTCTTTCTACAGCTGTAATGCGTCTTGCCACACAAATCATGCACGAATGAAAATCTGTAAAGATTGTGAGTGAAGTTTGAAGTTAGTCTTCGTGGCATATATTGTTGGAGAAAAAAAACATCTTGCCACATAAAGTTCAGACAAATACCTTCTCCTTCCTCCATCATGGCTCGTGGTTGAGTGAGAGCAAAACACTGCATAGTTTCATAGCGCTGGCCCCCAGGTCTTTCCTCCGAAGGGCGGTTGAGGAGCATACGGCAGTTAAAAGTGTGACTCCTCTGCCGAAGTGTCTCTCCACCCCATGGCGCGCCATTTGGTGCTAGAGATAAAGCTGATTTTATTCATCATATTTCTACTGTACATTATGAACATGAATGTCAATCCAGATGAACAAAGTCTCACCATTGGGCTTGGGGAGGTTCTTGTGAAACTCTTCTCTGTCATCCTCATGGATTATGTTGTAAACACTTGTGTTTATTAGCTCCTCTTGCTTGTATTGTAGATAATGTGTCACATTATCTGAGACAAATACAATGCTGCCCTCACGGTTTACCACAAACAGAAAGCCATCCAGTGCCTATTGCAGAATAAGAACAGGGATATATACATTAACACTTTAAAATGACATTGTTTTTGTTCCTGATATCCTGTTCCCAGTCTGACCTGAAGGAGCAATGGGCCCAGATGATCTTTTTCAATGACCCCTTGACCAGTAGAGGAAACATCAGCCTTCTGGACATCATCATCACTACATGAGCTTTTTCCTGAACGTAATAATGAGACAAATTAAATTACATGACAACAGATCATATTCTACAAGGTGCTTTCTTGCTGACCACCAGATGGCAGCAAAACATAGGGGCGCATGTTTGGCATGCCTTTCTATTTTTGATACTAGCATGTGTTGAAGGCTTTGTCCGGGAGCACACACATTATTAGAGCAGGCAATCTTGTGACTAAAGATTTTACACAAGCTAAGAAATAATGCTACACTATCATCTTGAATAAGTCAAAAATGCTTAAAAAGTGCACCAAAAAGTGTAGTTTGCTTGACATTGAGAAATTACTTGACGGGATTAGGAAGTAAAAAAGGAAGAAAACATTTTCTGACGCTGTAACTACAGCAACATCACTGTACAATATTGGGGGCAGCAGAAGCCAGCTGTGACCCTCTGGGAGGACTCAATTGTGATTGTGCTTGGTCTTCATTACCCACTTCAACTCACCAATCTAATCACAACCAAGCATAAATATGTGCAAAAAGAATATCCAATCATTTCAGACTTGAAAAAGTCTCTACATTTGCTGTAGTACAGTCTGCTTCCCAACTCACCAGTGTCATTAATCCCAGTGGACCACAGATACACAGTGCAGTGACAGCTCTGAGCCATGACCATTGTGGATTGTCTCCATTACTGGTGTTCATTTACTATCAGCAACACAAACTGCCAAACTGTGTGCAGCCACCTGGCCTTGAACCACGAGCCGCATCTATTTAGAGTCCTGGTTGTTTATTATACAGCATGTCCACCCTAAGTAGAGCATTTAATTCACAGTAGGGTGCGAGTACCTTGCTCTTTGATTTGCCTGATCTGCCTCACAGTTTCCTTGAGGATGGCACATTTGTCAGGCTTGACGTTGAAGCTGTCGATGTTGGAGAGGTTTGCGGAGATGAGCTCAGCCAGTTCTTCTATGTACTTGCTCTCCTGTTCCCTCCGACGCTTGTCACACCTGCTGGGCCACCAATGGGATTAGACACGTTGCCATGACAACCTCACCTCCTCATACCCTGGCCGTATGGCTTGCATATGGACGAGGTATAAATGCTTCACACAGCAGTTATCAGCAGCAGTAGTAAACAGTCTGTCACTTTTCTACTGTCATCACGAGGGATAAAGTAACAGGTGGGTTTAGAGGAAAGAGTGTTCCTAACTGTACGTACCCGAGGCCTTGCGGATCACAGGTGGAGTGTCTTCGTTTGCGGTCAGAGCAGAGCGACTCTAACGAGTTGTCAGAAACACCACTCATCTTCAGCACATATCAGGACCTGAAACAACACCATAGAGTCAAGCACAAGAGTGTTGTGGCACATGTTGATAGCAAAACTAAACGAGCAGTGCCTTATCCAATAAAATGCAATGTTTTAACAACAACACCCACCTTTAAATAGAAGCAAAAAAACGAAAAACAAAAAGTATAAGGTACTTTATCAAAGTAAGAATTCTATAGATTTATGGGGCACTGCTCTGTTTGTAAAACCTTGGAGAGAGTGAAATCTCATCTGTTCCACTGTGCGGAGCGACTGATGATGATGTAGTGATTTGGAACCTCGAGGGAGATGGGTCATTCAGCGTTCAGCCAGCCTAACCACAAAGAAATACTCCACTAGCTAGTACCAATCCTCGATACACCTAATCTGCATTTTACACAAAAATGAACTGGAAATAATACCATCAGTGTTGAGAAGAAGGGACATATTAAGAAGAAAATATTGCAAAGCTCAGTCACGTAAAGGCTATTGGTGAGGAATACAAAGCAGGCTGATGTTGCATCCTTTTTTCCTGAGTAATTTTTACTGCCGTTTCCTCCATACTATCCATGCACGACACATCCGTCAACACCCTCCCTAACTGGGCGTAGCTGAGCTCGGGACTCTGCCCTTGTTTTCCTGCTCTGGCACTGCCCTATATTTGACCTCTTCAAAGTTCATGTTAAGGAGAGCTCTGCAACAACTGTTCAGGTCACAGCTCATTTCTCCATTTCCATGCACAAGACCAAACCATTTTTCACATACAAACATAAACATAAATCAATTTAAAATCAAGTCTTTCACTGATTCTTTTGGTGGATTTCTGTAAACGCTGAAACTCCGGCACACAGCACTTTCAAAACAGTGATCTCATTCCAAAGTGGAAAAGTGTAGAACGGATGGGAGCGATTATGCAACTTCGGCCCTGCACATGCAGGCCAGGACATGCAGATCAGTCACCCGCTACTGCTAGTGGTATTGCTAAAGAGCACCAAGGCGCAGACACATTCTTTGCATCGTAAATCTATAAGGCATGCTTCTTGTCTATGCACCTTTCATCATTACCCCTCCAAATCTGCCCTTCTGGCTGAGGATATGATACTCTGCCTATTGCCGCCTTCTAGGCTCACCTCTGCTACACTATAGCTAAAAACACTATAAAGTACGCTTACTGGCCTCTGATATTCTCCAATTGCAATACAAACTCTGTAGCCTGTACATATCAACATGTGTGTACTATTTCTAAAACAGTGTGTATTCATTTGCAGAACTTATAGAAAACTAAATTAAAAACACCTCCCACCAATGTAAACCACAAATAAGTCTGAACAAGCCTGGCAGGATGCCACTGGCATGAGGCCTGAATCAGCCTAATGAAATATGCTCAGTGACACAGCACAAGATTCACACAAACCCAAAGTGGAACTAAACGCACAAAATCACAAGCTGTAGCTTAAAGCAGTGTTTCTCCCCCTTAAGCCTTTCATTTATACTCTGAGTACCCATAATCCCCAGGATTCTGTCAATCATTTAAAAAGCAAATAACTAAAGACTTATTTGAATTAGTAAAAATATAATCAAAATCAAGCTCAAGCTCACACTATTTCCGTAAACTTTAATTGGAACAACTTTCCTCTTCTCAGTCAACCATCTGTCCAATTAGTTTGAATAAATTCCAAAAAGGGAGAAATATAATTCCAAGGACCCAGACTACAGACCTGGGCAAACCCCGGCCCGGGGGCCAGGTGCGGGTCGCAGTTCATTTCCCCTAAAATTATGTATTTTTTGGCAATTTCTGTGTTGTTTAAGGCGCAACCGCGTTGCTTCTGCGGCGTATTCGCAGCGCTTTGAGTAGCGATCAGTAGACACTGGGACATCACCTGCTCGTGTGGCCTCAAATGAAAAAGTGGCTCTGCCGCTATAAAACAGGAGGCGACGTGTCGTTGGACGGAGCGATCAATGTCACAAACAGAAACATAAAGACCATGTACCATGTGCATATTTTTTAAGTCTTCGCTCTCGCTGAGGCAGGACTCCTCATTGGCCATGGCGGTGGACAGTGCATTTATCTACTTTCATAGTTTAAAAAGCAGCGACTTTAAGATAAAAGATGGCTGTTGTTGATGTGTTTAAATTAACACAGATTAAATAATAGCTCACTAATTAATTTGAGATGTGCGCATTGGTGGGATATGCGAATTTAAGTGCAGAGGGGCTTTCTTTGCAATGGTAGAAGTGAATGAGGATATGAGCGGCTGAAGCTGAATAAATAACGAAGCAAACACACAAGTGCTTCCCAGTGGAGTGTCATTTAATTACCAGAGTTTTTGATAAAGTCTGGACTTGGAGCACAGCAGCTCCACAGACAGGTGTCTGATCAGCCTCTGGCCACACAGCTTTGGAGCGAGAGGCGTGTTGTTTGAGAAACGTTATTCCTCCTTTGTCTTGTTTATTTCTGTAGTAAACCTGTGTTTGGCCTGGTTTACATGTGGTTTAGTCCTGGTTTAGACCTGATAGGGCTCCTTTACAGATTATTACAGCATAGTTCTACCAAATACCAGCTATTCAAAATAGATAATTTAGTGCAATGTATAATAGGATAAAGTTGAGCAGAATACATTATTGTTGGTGCGGCTCTCTGACTAAATTTAGGTTTCTCAAGTGACCCCATGTGAACATGAATTGCCCACCCCTGCCCTACAATATGCTCTCGTACTTCTGGTTGGGAAACACTAGTTTAAAGCACAGCGTGAACAATGTCTGTTAGATAAGTGTGTGTCTGATTTTTTTTTTTACAGATCATTGTAGCTCACCTTGGCAAGTACAATTCACTGTACAGCTCCATTCAGTGTCAATGTCTGGACATCTCCTGAAAGAAGAAGAAAAACAACAGGTCACATTTCATGATAATTATCATCATCTAATGAACTGTCTAATTATCGAGTCGTTTTCTTAAATATTTGTGGGAAAAGTGATTTTGAAAAGTGCACAGAAAGGCACAGAAGTTAGCATCCTGTTTGTGTCCTCCCTCTGCCTTTTCCACTGCGTCATGACTTCCCTTTCCAGGAAATGTGACCACAAATCCACCCTATTTTACATATTCTGATTCTATGTTCACATGCTGGTTCATTCATACCTATAGCCAAGAGCCAACATTGGACCCTTCTGGATTCCTTAAGCCCAGCCAGCCACAAACTCAGCCACATCCAGTGGCAATCGCCTGCTCACAGCATCCTTACACAAAAGTGTTCAAAACAAAAACAAAACCATCACAAAACAAAAAAATAATACTACAATATGTTTTTTTTAATGTTTCGTAGTTGTTCCTTTCTTGCAGTCAAAAATGGGTTAGGGTCATGGGTTAAACTAAACACTCCAAGTAGGGTTGTTCAATTATTGGAAAAATATCATCCATGTAAGATTGGGTACAAAATCGTACAAACTAAGTGTGCCCTGCCTTGCACTAGAATGATTATAAACCCCTGTGAAGTACCATAGAATCCGAGTGTATGCTTTGAGAGGTAAAGGAGAGCTTGTATGGGACAGCTTCTTGGATGAGAGGTGAGAGGTCAAGAGTCTTTATCTCAAAAACAGCTAAATGCCTTCAACTGAAAATAACCAGATCCAGTAGAAAATGATTACTTTTTATCATGCAAAAAGCTTAAATGGCTACAGCAGAATTAAGTATGATTGCTGTGTGGAGACTTTTTGTGATTCTCTACCACTGACCACTGTTCTGTTCACAGGAGTACTCAACACAGGGCCGCAACTGAGCTAATTCTGCAGCTAAATTATTCAACAACACTGGGGCAGAGAGAAAAGTTGCCCCTTTCTGTCTGGAGACAGCAGTTTCATAAATGGATAACCAATCCAAAAGATAGTTCAATGTGGCTTATAAAAAAAAAAAAATTAACACATATAAAACATGTCTTTAATCTTTAAACACATTTCCCTGACTTACTATAAGTCAGGAATCAAGGCATCATGCCATACAGCATAGCCCATGATGAAAATAGTTTGCCACACACACACTTTTGGTTATAAGCCAAAACAGCAGCAGTGTCAGTCAGTCAGGGCCAAAATAGTGAGGGGCACATTCCAACTTGGGCTGAAATGAAAAGCCTGCAATTTGAGCTCTCTGAGACAATGACTAGCAGACCTAACAATAAACAACACAGACCCACCCAAAACAAAGATCACGCTAGCTGCAGCACACTCACGCTAGTACAGACCACCAAAACCAAGGCTGAGAAATAGTCTAATAATAACTACACAGACTTGTTTCATATGTGAAAATAGTAAACAAAGAACCAGAGAAAGCCATTTCTCTTTGAATCCCGGCAAATGGGACTTCTCACACTCAGACAGGACGCAAAGTTATAAAAGCAACAAAAGGTGTCCACTAGACTTTTAAGACATCAAGTGCAAAAAGGAAACAAAAGGACTGAATGACTTCCTGTTTTGCTTCAAAGAGCGTCTCCACCTCCTGCCAAGCTTACAGCCAGCTGCACAGTGACTTTGGTGCAATCAGAGCGCAACCCAAATTGGACGATAACACTCCTCAACCTGGAACAAAGACTGGCTTGAGCTATTCCGCATAACATTCTGTATGCAAGGAGATGCACAACAAGCAATACGAAACTGAAGCTTTTCCAATACTACTCAGCCAAATGTGTCATGCAGAGAACTTAACTCATGTTTACTATGGTGCACTTTTAATGTTAAGTACGGGAGGATTTTAACTTTTAATTTACAGTGCACCCGGAAAGTATTCAACCCCCTTCACTTTTTCCACATTTTATGTTTCAGCCTTATTACAAAATAAATTCCTTTTTTCTCTTATCAATCTACACACAATTCTCCGTAATGACAGAGTGAAAAAGGTTTTGCATATGCATTAAAAATAAAAAACTGAAATATCACATGACCATAAGTTTCAGATTCATGTGTGAGCCATACGGTTTGTTTCTCCAGACCTCAGAGACAGGTTTGCATCAAGACACAGATTTGGGGAACAACCATCTCTGCTGCACACACTAGACGGAAGCCTCTCCTCAGTAAAAGGCACATGAGAGGCCACTTGGAGTTTGCCAAAAGGCACCACTCTCAGACCATGAGGAACTAGATTCTCTGGTCTAATGAAACCAAAACTGCCATGCATTGAAGTCTGAAGGAAACCAGGTCCTCACCTGGCAAATACCATCCCAGCATAGCAGCATCATGCACGGGAGACTATCAGGATATGGATGAACTCAGCAAAGTACAGAGACATCCTAGATGACAACGGCAATGACCTGAAGCACAGAGCCAAGATAAAGGGAGTGGCTTCAGGACACGTCCGTGAATGCCCTTGAGTGGCCTTGCCAGGGCCAGTGCCCAAACTTGAACCCGATTGAACATCTCTGGAAAGACCTGACAATACGTGTTCAGCAACACTCATCTAATCTGAACTTACGAATCTGCAGAAGAATGGGAAAAATACTAGGGATGCACCTTTCTGATACTGGTATTGGATATCGGAGCAGATACTGGAAAAAATACAATATCGGGTATCGGCAACAAATATCAGATACTGAACTGATACCAGTTGTGGCTCTCAATGCCTTAAAAACACAACTATCACCGCCTAAATCTAAGTGAATATGGGCATGCTGTATGTCAGTGTAAAGCTAAGAACCTGGAGAATTCAATCGCCAAGTTAGTTTTGTTCGTCGCACAAAATCCCGTGCTAGCAATAGCATGCTAAAGCTAGCGGATGCATGCTGATGCTAACGAAAACTAATCATGGCTGGGTCAGAAACTATGATCCTACTCCTGACGCCAACTGATCAAACATATTTGTAATGATCAGATCACTTCATGCAAGTTATTTATATTAATGCAAGTGGCCTATCAAATACCCAAGGATAATTAGTATAGAAAAGACCAGTGATCCTTGTTAACTGTTTATCAATTAGCTTATCAATAGATATCATTGATAATTGATCTGCAAAATCATGACAAAAAATTATGACTTTGTTGATCTCAAAACCCACCATCGGCACTGGTAGACTCTAAAATACCCCAAATGAATCATCATCATACCAAAGAAAACCTGAGGCTGTAATTGTTAGAGAATTAACAATGGTGTTCAAGAGGAAAGGTAATCGCTGCCAAAGGTGCCTCAACCACGTACTCAAAGGGTGTGACACTTATTCAACTTATTCCAGAAGTTCGCGTGGGCGCCGCCATGAATTGTGCCCGCCCCTTTTCTCCTATCTGTTAACATGGGACTGGAGAAGTCCACATAAAATCAGTCACTACACAAAAACAAAGCCGTTTTTCGGCCGCGCAGAGAAACGCTGCAGTGTCGACTTGTTGGTGCAAATGAACATTGGACATTTCACACAAATCAATCGACTAAACATCAGATTTGGGCGTTTAAACGAACGGGCTTCGCGCTCGACCGGAAGTGTCAGGACAACGGAAGTGCCGAGACAAAGCAAAAAGTGTCAAAAGTGGGCGGGGCGGAATAAGGTGAATACATGCGATAGTTTTCCATCATAGAAAGTCTTCATCTGTTATTTTTTCCATTAAATAATTACGACGGTAATCGCATCAAATCCTAACGTTTCTCAATTGTAACCAAAAAATGTTTGCCAATTGTTTCAGGTGCAACAAACAAGAGAACAGGTCAAACTTGTCTGCTGTGGGCCACCAGAAAGACATGCTTTGTAAATGATTCTTGTTCAGTGAGTCGAGAATCCTTACTGGAGCGACAGGGGAATCGGAGTTTGATGCCAAGAGTGTGGCCACATGGTGAATTACGGCGATGAAGGGGACACATGTCAAGCATATGTTGTGAGTGTGGATTTTGAGAAAGTGAAGCTGTAAATCGTAAAAGCTACACAGGCAGCTGTGAAATTCCAGCAAAGTTCAAAACCCAGGCTCAGACTCTTCAGGTTGTTCAAAAGTGGTGCAAATGAGATTGTCCCATAGTACCTTTTGATCGGAAAGGCAAATTTACAGTTAAATGTTAGAGCAGTTACAGTCGAGAATATGGCACTAACAGATAATCATCAAATCATCATCAAAAGTCTACATTTTGTCTTATATTTCACAAGATGATGCTCTAATAAAAACATTGTTCACATATCTGAAGTCGATTGATTGATCTGAGAAACTACATCTACAGCAGAGGGTTAAAAAGTCCATTAGGTTATGGATGTCCATAAACATACAGGGCTAAAAAATGAAAATGAGAAACAATAACATGAATACATTTTTGTAAAGACTGATAAAAAAAAAACATTTTTTTTACTTTTTAAATGCTTATGAACCTTTGATTTAGACACAAAAACCTCCACATTTGCACACAACACCAGAAGCAGGTTGGCGCATGGGTGAGTTTGTTTTCTCCCGCACAAACTGCAATGTGGTGAAAAACCATAGGAAATAAATGAAGGTGGAAACAAAGAGATGGCAGATTCCACAGCGTGTGTCTTCTACGCCGATTTATCATTAACGCAAACAAAGAGGAACAAGAGCGGTGCCGCACAGGTTCAGCCGCAACTACCCCAACAGCATCCATACAGCTGCTGGAACATCCCTGCTGCAACCATTTTCCTCAGGTGTTTACAGTGCCCAATAAGACAACTGGGTTGCATTATAATTTGAAGAAGAGGGACCAAATAAACGTAAGCAGCCTGATCACACGCACACACACAAGTCTAATATTATGGAAATGAGTTCATTAATCAATGGCCCAGCACCCTTTTATCTGGTGTGTGGGGGTGCCACAGGCCTGCCTGCTCTCAGTGCTGCCTACTAGTATAATACTCTCCGGCTCTTCAATTCTCTGATAAGCAAATCCTGAGCTGGCCAATTTAAAAATAATAAACATAAATGTTTTTTGTTCTACAAAGAATACAGTGGAATACATATATATTATATATTTTTACATTTGTTACAACATAACAATGTGTAACTTGAATTTGAATTATTTACACAAAATGTAGTAAGCCGCCACATCACGGTGACCTAAATTCAACAACTATTGGAATAAGCTAGTCTCTTATTGTATAGACACTAAGTGGGTCTCTAACGGTAAAAAGATTCACACCCAGTTCAGACATAATTTAGTCCAATTCTGATCTCTATTTTAAAAGGTGGTATGTTGTAAAGAAGCAATGATTTATAAAAGAGAAACAGAAGTAATGTTACAGCTGTCGCACTCCTGGTGCCACTCAGTGAAAAAGCAGCTTCATTTCATGATCAGAAATTTTCCCTTTTCCCGTTGTGGTCCCCTCCTGCTGCCGCTCCCTCCTCCTCCTGCTGCCTTCCTCGCTGGATTGGTGGAGTAAACACAGGAAGAGAGCGGGCTCTGTTCCACCACGCCAGAGCAGGGGCTGGGCGTTCCTGCCGAGCTCCTCTGCTGGGGTCAAAAGTTTACCGTGGTTTTTATTTCACCTTTCCTCAGCCAATCACAGTGCACGCACTGCAGCGTCTGAACTCTGACCCCCCGAGAAGAATTCCACTGAAAAGATGGTCTGACGCCAGTTTCATGAGCGCCGCCCCTCCCGTCTCCCCATTTTCTCTCCCCCTGTGCAACTCCTTTTCCTTTCTTTCAACTGGACGGGTTTCACGTGTTGACAGAACCTATAGGTGAAAAAGATTCCAGAGAGAAACACTGTCCAGCCGAAAGACTTTGGAGCTTTACATGAAACCTAAAAACAACAATACAGCACACACAAAACTTACAACAAGCAACCGAATCAAAAAATGGATTTGATTATATTTTTGAATACAGTCAAATCCTTTTGTAAGACAGTCTGCGCAGCTGGATTTGAACCACTGAAGTACAGTTATTCTATTTGAAATATTGAAGTGGCTTGTGTGAATGAAGTATCATCATCAAGTACTGGTTAGACAGTTAGATCAAGCACACGTGTGTTTGTTCTGTCAGTGGACAGTGACTAAAGACACAACCTTCAAGTGTTGCTTTAACAACAGGCCACCAGCAGAAGTGGCATCACAAGCAGCATTTTCCATTTCATCCGTAAGAAAGGAAAACAGATTTGATGCAATTGAGTGCGTTTAAAACTATAATAAATTATTGAACAAATGCGTGGCCAGTGGAGACATGCTGGAGTAAATCCCGCTTCTTTAACGATGCCATAGAACTTTGTCATACATTGCTCGACTTCTCTTTGAACTGAAAACCACAATAAAGTACAGACTTGTGCGCGTGGAGAGTCGACTGGCTTGCAGCGGCAGACGCGTTGGTGTTTATGTGTTTAATGAAAGAGCGTTTGAAATTACAGGTGAACTATGGGACTCTGAAGAGGAAAGTGAGTGCCATTACCGTTGAGCTGGCACGCTTATGTTCAAGAGCGGAGTCTGTACAGGTTGAAAGTGCCATACCAAGTCGGCCACAGCTGCCTGAGGATCCAGCCACAAACCACACCCTGCTGCCACGTGTTTTAGAATCCAGTTCATTTTGAGATCAATTCAACCAATGTGTAAACAGCAAGGATAAAAACAATGCTCCTGTTTTGGTGAAGAGTGTAAACCTGGAACATCTTTAAAAAGGTACACTGCGTAACATTTTGGACGATACTGTTGCTGGCAAAAAAAAAAAAAAACATGCTCCCAATGACCAGCTCAACACAGAAAATGCTATTAATGCAGTGGGTAATCAAAGAATAGATTTGGATGAGAACCTAACCCGTTTAAATCTCAAATTTAGTCACATCTCCATGGAGACGAGCCGGAGACTTACCCACTCCTGGTAAAGTTTACAGTCATGTCTTAGGAGGGGTGAGCCTCATAAAAGTGTGTTTGTACATTTATGAGGTATTTTGATGAAAATATCTGTCATAAAATAAACGCTTGTATTTCAATTTTATTTTTTGAGTAAAATTCTACGCGGTGTGGCTTTAAACAAACCGTGACTTGGTATTAAAATGGCTGTAATGATGAAGTTATTGAGTATCGTTTCAAAAATATTTTTTTTATCAAAATTGATCAAATTGACCAAAACCACACACGTTTCACATGGATGCTCAAGAGTGCTGACTGCTGGCAGGTTTGTTTTTGGTGAATTATTTATCAGCATCAAATATACAGTATAAGGTGTACACTACGAGTTTATATTGTTTTTTTTTAGAATTTTGATTTGTATGATTATTACACCCAACAATTCCTAAAATGTGCATTATTGAGAAAAGAAAATATTATTTACACTGGCTTGGAAGTGAGTTAGTGAAGTGAGTTAGGCTTCATTGGTTTATTTGGTAGGACAGTTCATGCACACTCTCAACACTCGTATTCATCCTGGCCTATTGTACATGTTTTTGGTGTTATGTGTATTTACAAGCACACAAATGAACATATTCGCTCTAGCTTATTTATCGTTTCAACGTTTTGAACTTTTGTTTTACAATTTATTATGTTTTTTTTTATTGTTTATGACAAAAAAAATATGGTCAGTTAATTGATATTTGTGATTCCAGTCATGGCAGAAATAGACGAGGTTATTATGGAGCCCTACAGGGTTTGCAAACTTGTATTTTAGACAACTTTGGGCCTTTGCCTGTGTAAGCTAAATCGTCCTCTGATTTTCAAAGAATAGGCAACTAGTTATAGTTAGTTTTATCCCGAAGCCTTTGGTAAAGTGAAGCCTCAAAACTGTGATTTAAGTGTATTGTTACACCGTTTAAGGACTGTTTTGTTCTGAGCCGAGGTTTTAATGTTTGGCACAATGAACAGCTGAAACCAGCTAAGTACAGCTTTTACACAGCACACACAAAGCGAAAACCTGATCATTTTTCTTCAAAAACTCCAGATACAGAGCTGATCAGTGGAGAATAAAGATACGCTCAGGTTCAGTTCAGTTACCTGGAGGGCTTATTGTAATTGAACTATGCCATTTCTTCAGCTTTTTCTGTATACATTTTGTTTCTAATATATTGCATCCTTCTTGGATATGGTAATTAGAATTTATAATCATCCACATTGTTTGAAACATTTACAGGATTATATCTTTTACAAATAATTAAAAAAACAAAAGACCCATTTTGGTGATAAATAATGAATCTTGATTTCCATAGATTGAGTCATATTTTATGACTTGATCGATTTCATCTCTGGCTCATTAGTGCACACTGATGAGGGGCCACAACCACTGGCAGAGCGCATACGGTTTACCTGAAGCTCTCGGTTGATGACTGATGTGATCCACACGTTTAGAGGAAAACTGACCATTTGGGAGACAGACTTTTCCTCAAAGGATTAAAAAGCTGCAGTTTTAGTGGAGCTTCAAATTTCGGGTTTGCTTTTGAGGCGGTTAAATATGATAGATAATAATGAAGTCCCGATCAGCGCCAATGGAGCCTACAGTCGCTGAAACTCAGTAGCTGGAAGTTCTTAGCTTTCAAATGAGGAATGGTCTGTTCACAGAAACTTGTGCTTGTGTTCAAGTGCAACTTTGAGCAAACCAAGTTCAGTTTCACTGACTTTCTAAAAAGCACTAAGACCCTCCTGCAAACGCCTCTCACAGCCAAGCGATTAATAGAGGAATCAAAAAATTAATGAATCTGCAGATCAATCGATTTCCAAAATAATGAAAGTGGCAAACAAAAAAACAACAACCTTAATAAACAAACAACACATTTAAAAAGACAGTCTTGTTTTTCCTTCTGCCTAACAGAGTAAGCATCTGGTAGCAGTTATCTTACAAACCAGCCATGCCGTCTCTCTACCCCCAAAGCATTTTTATAAAGGAGGCCTTAAACAAAACACAAACAAGGTCTCGCTAACATTTACAATGGTAACAAAACTGGGCCAAGCAGCTACCCTCCCACTGGCTTGTTCAGGTGAAACTATTTTACAAGCATTCTTCAGCTGGGGGAGAGAAAGTTAAAGGGGGAGTTGAAGTTAAAGAGGAAGGGCAACCAGGGGAGGAACGAGGGGAGGGGGGGGGGACCACTGCTCTTGGAACCCCCCTTTACTAATAAACTCTTGCCTTTGTCCAATCAACGAGTACTACAGAGAGTCAACTGTTCCAAATCCTGGCTGGTTATAAACTTGAATTGGGTGCAATGATTGCTTCAGGCTGCCTGTGTAGATGTTGAAGAAGTGTGCAGAGCTCACAAATGGACTGGAAAGTCTAACACTTGGGTAAGGCCTCAGAGTTGAAGGAGAGGGGACCGTCTGACTGAGCCCAGTAGACGGGGCTTCAGATGAAAGGCAGACAGCAGACTTGTGCCGCTTGGCTTGGCCACCTGGCTTCTTCTCATACTCTCACTTGTTTGGGCAAAGAAGCAGTAAATATTTTAGCAAGAGAAACACGATGGTCTTGTTGAGCAGCGTTTGAGCCGACTAAATTTAGCTGGCCCGGCACAGGGGACACAACTGTACCTGTTGAATCAGGAAATGCAATCAACGCTGAATCAAGTGTATTCAGTGTGACGAACATGATGGAAGCAACAAAAAGATAGACAGAATATAAAAAACATAAACTTCAAAACTAACCGAGCACATACAATGTTGAGTAACTAGCTAAAAGCAGAAGCTTGTCGAAACATGTTTTTTTACTCATTAATTGTCCATGAGAGTAAATACTCCTCAGACAGAAAAGACAAAGGGGGAGAGGGATATTGTACATCCAATTACATAATGGAGATCATATTTTTCACTCAAACTTGGCTGTAAATACTGTTTAAGTGGCGCTAGCCCGCAGTTAGCTTTGCCCGTTAGCTTCTTCTTCGTGATTCCATTAGTGCGTATTGGGGCCTCCGAGCCGGTGCAGGAAAGCTGCAAGTGTGGTTTTCTGGCCAGAGACAACATCAACACTTGTATTACCCCCAGAGGGACTACGAAAAGGATTTATTTAAGGTACTTAGTACTGCTTTATGTATGGTTCAGTTATGTCAGGTGAAGTCAAATAAAAGAATGCCCAAGCTTCTGTTTGGGTGTGCTGCATCTCTCTATAGAACTGTAGAGCAAAAAGCAGTAAGCACTCTCCATAACACAGAACGCAACTCAACAACTTTGAGATAATTTTGTGGGTTTGTGTAAATTAAGCCAATTAAGTCAATCCAATATAGAATCACAACAAATTCATGAAAACGGCTTGTCAAACATCTTCCCACTCTACTCAAAAAGTCCCTTCATATGATAGTAGCTCTGTCTCTGTATCACCCAGTGACGGACATTTCACAATCTCATGAATGAGCTTAATTCAAACATCTACAGTGCAAAAAAATGCAACTTGGCAAAGACTGATTTGAACTCTTCACGAAGAAAAAGAAAAAACCCTATGTCGCCGATCAAGGAAAGCAGCTGTTATCATCAAAAAACATGATTCCTGTAGTCTACAAGGAACTGGGGAAATGTGCCCACAGGCCCTATGAGACAAAAAGTGATAAGTTAATTAATTATTTGGAGCCGAGGGGCTTACGGACAAAGAGAAGAAACCATGCATCCAAGTCACTTCACCCCATCTGCAGTCAAAGAATCCCCCAAAAGATTGATTCATTGTTAACGCAGCCTGACACCCTGTGTGTGGGAGAAAGAAAGAGGCAGATAAAGGCACATAGAATGGGGGACAAGGGGCTCCATTTAGCAAGGAATATGAGCAGAAGCACTTCATTGGGCAGGTTCCCACAGTGCCCACCTCACTTGCAAAAAAACACATATGGGTTTGAGTAATTGCATTCCATCAGACAAAATCAAGACAATCATCCAATGCAGCCCTGAGGCATGGTGACCTGTCAGAGGCCGACCTGCAAAAACCACAAGGCCAATATTCTTTGTTTTATATTGAAATATTCACTCATTGTACAGTTAAGTGTCCTAAATATTCAAGTCAGTATCTTGAATTCGTAATGACCCAGTAGACCCAGAGGTAAGAACACACGAGTGAAAATCTCCACTCTGAGACCAATTAAGTGCCATCTCAACTCTTGTCTTAATGCACAGGTGTTGTTCAGTGTTAAATTGAACTTAATAAAAATCAGATGTATTGATTTGTATTGTATTGACGCTCTGGCCAGACAATGACAGAGACCGCATACAGTGCACCCACGACTCAGCGGTTTCAGCAGAGTGACTTACCTACATTGGCATTGTCTGACTGCGCATGATTTCGCTCTCCAAGAATGTACTTGAAAACTGGATGCTCAGCACACACCCTCCAAACGGCACAGAGCAGGCACAGCCGAACTCTCCCTGAACCCTTGATCTTGTTCATCTTCCTGTGCACTGTAAGACATCCATCTCCTTCTGTCAGATGGTCTGTCTCTCTCAGCCACCCACATGCACCTAAATATGATTTATCAGCAGTGAAAAGCAACATTTATCTTAGCCGGATGGTCCATTATACCCACCGTTACAATCGTAAATATGCAATCTATAGCAGTGCAAATGAATAACAGATGCCTGGGCTGTGCTGCGGAGTTAGTCACTAGACGTTATCAAAGACATAATAGTTTCATATATTGTTAAATACAACAGAAATATGTCAGAGATCCATAAAAAAACACATTTTGATATTGAGATTGTGGGACAGCACTTGAGGAAGCCTTATTCAACCTTAAATGTTTCTTCAAATACCTGTAATACACTATCATTAAAATCAGTTGTATAGCAAATGTACTGACAAGCTTTTTTTGGATAAAAAATGTTTACCTTAAAAAACATTGTCGCAGTGGTAAGATCGTTACACACTCAGTATGATTTACTCCATAAACAATTGGACTTCATATTGTACCACATTTATAAGCTTCTTGTGTTCAAAACAATTGCATTTGTTACAGGAACAGCGAGTGAAATTAACCAATATCCAAATGAGAAAATCAATACATGTTGTTGTTTTCTTTAGTGCGTCCAGAGCAGAGTCCTCCAGTGAGCAGACAGACTACAGTAAGTTCAAGCAGCTCCGTGTGTGGAGGACTATTCAAGTCTGCTTACAGAGCAGATACATGTCCAAAGCTCTCACGATGAACCAATGAGCACAAACAGACCGGAAGCGTCCAAAAGTTTCTTTCATACACGATCGGAGTTAACAGCCTTGAGTATTAATACCTCAGGTATTGAACCCAAGCAAACAAAACGTACATGACGGCTCTCGTAAACTTCAATTCTAGAAAAAAAAGACTAACCACAAGAAGCTGACAAGGCAACAGCAAATATAAACAAATGTAAAAAGATTTATGGAAGCGGTCTTGAACTTATAAACATTCCGTAACAAGTACACAACATCGGTAAGGTGCTCGCAGAGTGAGTGACCGGAGCCCAAACAGCCTGCTTGGAAACGAAGCACCACAAATTGTTTCGGTAAAAAATAACCCAGATTATATGAGCCTACATGTGCACCGATCAAACTCGGTTAAACTTCATTACTACTGGCGAATTAACAAAATGCAAATAACTCACCGGCTTCGACGCTTTCATTGAGAAGAGCAGTTTCTTTTACGCCTCTACAAACTCTCCGCCATCTTCGGCAGGACCGTGTTTGTTTAAATGGGAAACACTCCCAGAGCGCAGGGAGCCAGCTTGTAGCAAGCCGAGAGGCATTCTGGGTAATGTAGTCATTTGCTATTCATTTGTCATCAAAGCTGCCTCAGTGTCGTGGTGTTTTTAAGTTTGAGTTTTATCTCTACTTCTTACTTTTTACTCAGTCTAGCTAACTTGACCCATTTGTTATAAGCCTGGCCTACATGGAATAGCCTAAGTTCTTATTGTGCTTCACTTCTCTGCAGTCTGCGGTTAGACTGTCGGAAGAGGTAGAAGGCAACATCTATTTTACAAATATGAGGAAAAACACAAATGATGGAGCTAAACTGCAAGCTATGCCTATAGGATAATAGCCTAGGTTAGCAAAAAGGTCTATAATCTCACTGTACCAAACCAAAAATTATACATAAAACCCATATTTTACTGCTCCCATGTGTGATGCTACCTGGAACCAAGGACCAAAGCCATTAGAGCCTAACGCCCAGATCACCCCCGTGTTTGACCCGTCTACAACGGGGACACAACGATCAGAAATAGACCTATTCTATTTAGTTCAGCTAGGACTACTTGGCATACAGCCTATAACTTTTAAAGTCAAAATTACATTCAAAAGAAACCCAACTGTGGCCCTCTGGGCCCCATCCCCCATTAAACATTGACCTCCCCCTTCAATGACCCCCCACCACTTGGTCACTCTGGACCAAAGAATGGAGATAACAGTAGGCCTCCCCTAAAAAGTCAGGATATCACAATCCCTAAAGCAAGTTCTCAAAGTGCGGTAGTCGTACTGTACCACGGGTGGAACTTGCACTTCTTTGGGTGTTATAGGCCTAGTGGGTTATTGGATATTTTGTCGTTATCCATTTTAAGAACAATTCAAATTATGCTTTAGTCGACGAACGCATTTATGTTGTGCTTTTGTGATGCCTTTTCCTGGTTAGGACATGATTTATTCAAGGTAGACATTTGCTCATATGAACTGGCCTTAACTTTAGGTTGGTCGGACTCGCCACCTAGAGTTGTATTGGTATTACTACAGGTTAAGGAAAAGCTTTCTAACTTGTAGCCGATAATACTATGGATCCATGCTTATAGCGACTCTTTATTAAGAGAGCGCGAGACTATAATGATATGAGGATTTTTATTTTATTTTGCACAATATTTATTGTATATTTTATGAAAACATAATAAGCTATTGTTTGTATCCCTACTGTTTCCAACAGAGTTGATGCCTGCCAAAAAAAAGCATCCTCTGCCTATTTAGACAAGGTAAGACCTACATAGGCCTACTTCAAACTCTATCAGGACAATTGGACATTATTATACTGTACAACATATCATTTTGCTGTCAATTAAGGAATAAGGTTATGATGGTGATGTTTCCTTAGTTCAGCTGTGCACGTTCATGTGCAATGAGATAGGCCTACTACATTCATCTTTTGGCAGCCAGGCACCACACAACACTGCAGCTCATGATGACAAACATGACCTATGTTAAAGCCACACCACGTTTCACTCAACTAAACAAAGTCAAATGCAAACATATATTTTATGAAAATATTCCCAAACAAACATGTGTGTTTGCTGTGAGTGGATCTGCTCTCCTCAGACCTGACTGTAACTTTATGGGATGAGGGACGTCTTCAGCTGGTCTCCATGGAGATGTTGACTAAAGACAGCCAAATGAGATGAATAAGTTAGGTTTTCATCTAAATTTTTTGATTTGGGCCAAACTCAGGATTTTTTTTTCTGTGAAGCACGAACACTAACCCCTGTGCCACCATATCGCCCAATAGATAAATTATTCTCTTAATAGTATACATCAAAATGTATTTGTCATTAATGTTGTGTGAACAATGGGCATGAATCACATGATTGAGACCAACCACCACACTATGCAACATAAACATTCCTTATCACTCCAACATCTAATGAATTAACATAATTCATTCATTCATTTTCAGATAGTGGATGCTGTCGAATGTACAATAACAGAAATGTACTAAATGTGCTTCAGAAAATGCTGCAGTAGAGGTAGGTATTGACAGTTTGATTATTATTGGAGTCTCATTTCCAGGGGAGTTTCTGGGCCCAGAGGAGAACCTACTGTACATATTTTAATCCACAGGGAGGATCAAACCAGGACCTTCAGAGGACAGTAGAAATATTAAAAGCATTAGTCAACGAAATTATATGCAATGGGAATTTTCATTGATCTCTACAAAGCTTTTGAAATATCAATTTTGATATACTACTCAAGAAATTAGAACGATATGGTTAGGAAATGGTTATTTGTTGCTCAACAGAGTACATTATGTTCAAATGGGACAGCTCTCTTCCAGATGTCTTGACATTGCTTGTGGTGTCTAACGGGGTCAGTATTGTACCCTAAATTATTTAATGTGTTGGGTGAATATGGTTAAAGAGGGACACTTTTAGAGAATTCAGTTTCCGCATCATTGTCTGTTTAGAATAAAAATGATAAAGTCTTTTAAAAGCTTAAGATGTCTACTTTACACCAGGGGACGAAAAAAGTCAAATATTTAACACAAAAGTTGGAATTCTTAAACAGCCGTAAACACAAAAGCCTTAAACACATGTTGGTCCAATGACACATTTTTCGATTTGCAACTTTACCCACTACTTTGCCTTCTACCGTTTTCAAAATGTTTTTTTTTTTGCATTTAAAAGCTTTAATATTCTTGTAGCAACTACATTAGAATAACCGAGATATGGCCATGTGAGATATGTGTTCTGATGCTGCAGCCTGTGCTGTTGGTGCAGAAAGTGCAGTCAGACATTGACCTTGATCCTTGACCTTGAGACATGTTCCAGTGTGTCATGGGCGTAAGTTTGCATGGGGACCATGGGGACATGTCCCCACTAATATTTCAGGATGGCCAAGTTGTCCCCACCAAATGTATGAGGAGATCTTCACATTGTATTATCTTAAAGACTTTAATCAGATATGGCTCGGAGAGAGGACGATCGGCGGCGCATCAGTTTTTAATTTGTGTTGATTATTTATAAGATAAATATTTGCAGAGATATTAATATTTTCGAATTACAAGTTAGTCAGTTTATGGAGCCTCACATATAGGGGCATTGGCGGAAACACGCTATATTAGTGGAGGAGTGCGCTCCACTATGCACCGTACACTGCTATACGGTTTTTCAGAGCCCCTTCGCCAGCCTACAGAGTTGGTATGCTCTTTCCATAACTTAGTTTTAGTCACAAGTCAAGTGCCAGAGGAGAGGAACTTCAGTTTTGTGGCCTTTGAATGCAGCAGTGAGAGGAGTCGCCACACGGGGAGATTGTGGATCAGACTGATTTTAGAACAAAACAAAAAAATAAATATTAATACAGTGGGTGGAAGATGTGAGTACATTGTTTGGAATTTCTTACATTTCTGCCTAAATTGCTCATAAAACATGGTCTGATCTTTATTAAAATCACAAGAATGAGTAAAACAGTGTCTGCTTAAACTAATACCACCCAAACATTTACATTTTATCATATTCTTATTGGCCATAACATATAAACATTAAGGATTAAGTGAGTACACCCCTGGCTAAGGATGCTCCTAGAGCTAATTTATGCAGACATTTAGAGTCAGGTTTGAGCCAACCTGAAGTCCAGTCACTTAGGTGTGGCTTATAAACCACTTGCACTATGATGTAAACCTGCACTGCAAATACTGACTACAACATTTTTTGTTATAGTCTGTTTACATTAGTATTTACTGTTTATACTTTTTGTCCCCACAAAGCCCTTGGTAGTCATTGTATACAAGATACCACTATTTATGATCTAATATTTTTTTCACATCTCCTGCATATTTGCACACCCTGAGTGTTTCTAAGAGCTGAATGTAACAAGTAAATTCCTCCATTGTAAGATCAATAAAGACTATCTTATCTTATCTTGTTGTCTCTTGTTGAGAAGCATTGTATGATGTGCACCGTGCCTCGCTGAAAAGAGAGTTATTGATTTGCATAAAGCTGGAAAAGGTCACAAAACCATCTCTGAACGTCTTGATGTTCATAAATCCATGGTTAGAAAAATTGTCGAGAAATGTGAGCATCATGGTGTGGGGGCGCTTTGCTGCCTTCAACTTGCTATCATGAATGGAAAAATGAATGCAAATATTAGAAAAACGTAATATTCACTATTTTTACTAAAGAAAACAAGAAAAGAAGAAGAGCTTTATTTATATAGCGATTTTATAACTTTTTATAACTTTATAGTTAGCAAAATCTACCAGGAGAAGTTTTTCTATTTCTGTATATTTGGTGTTAAGCTGTGGAACAGTCTGGTGCTCCAACTAGAGCAATGTCAAAGCATTTTGTCAAAGCATTTACCATTTCAAATCTCCGTACGTACAAACAAACAAACAAAATGTCTGGTCACAATACAAAGATAATGACGTTTGATCGGATTCATGTTGTGTGGACAGTGAGATTAGATGTTACTTACCCTTGTGGTATTCCCATCCCATTACCATTGTTGGTGTCTGAAAATCTCTGTATAACATGAGCCAGTACTGGGGTTTTGCATATGTGAAACTGTAATAGCTGACTGTTGATGAGGTATGTTTGAGATCATTGAATAAGGAAGCAGCTATTTTGTTTGTTATTGTATTAATTCTCTGATAGATCAGGGTGAGATTCAATGAGTTCTACTGTTCCCCAATTTCAATTTCAAGCATCAGTGTCTCAGTGATTATTGTGTAGCCTATCTTTTTCTGCCTGTTTTGTTCTCGTTATACTATGCTTGAAAAAAAAAGAGAAGAAAAAGAAAATGAATAAATGAAATGAAGAGTAGTGGGAGAAAGAGAGGTTGGGTTCTGAGGTTGAGAAACAAATGAATTAAGTGTGAATGGATGTAATGGAGGTATGTCTGTGTAGACTCAGTCGTACAGGAGTTCAATGAAGGTTCTTGAGTCATCTTCTCTATAGTTGAAGTGTAGAACGTTTCACCTCTCATTCAAAAAGGCTTTGTCGGTGGCACGAAAGTTTAGGCTCAGCCCACACACTATATATAACAGTAGTGAGCCCCAAGACGATTTTGAGATCAAATAGCTATTACTCAATGTGTCTATCTATCTAGGTAAGGTCCTAATTCTCGAAGAGACACATGGACCTCAACAAGATGGAAAAATCCAGCCGATTTAACGTCTCCTCACCTGAACCAAACACATTTTCTCCAGTGTGGCATTACCCAAATCTAAAAGCTTCTTGAAAAAAAGTGTCAAAATTGCGACCAAATTTTACAAAAAGTGACAAAAATGCGTGACGAAAATGTAACAAAAGCAATTGATTTTTTTTTTTTAAGGTGACAACAATGCAGCAACAATGCGAGGAAAAAGATCATTCTAGATCAGTTATGTAGGTCTTAGCTTTCAAATGAGGCGTTACTCTGGCCAACAGGCTGTAACATTTTAGATTAGGGGGTCAGGGGTTATCAACCCATATTGTCAAAATGCCATCTAAATGACTTATGCTTTGATCTAAACTGAAGCAATGTAACATTTATCAATTATAAGCTACGGGTTCTGTTGTGCCGCTCAACTTGTCACACTGTTATGTCCCTCCTCACCAGGAGGGGCGCTGTAGTTTTTGCAAAGGCGCAAAAGCGTCAGCCATCTGCCGCAGTCAGTCAGCAGCATCGCCCTGTCGTCCAGCAAGAGGAAAATGGAGGATTGAACGAAAGTGAAAAATTGTTTATTATAGCGAAATCCTATGTCGGTGAGTACGGTATAAATGCTAAATAAACCCAAGCTTGTTTTAAATGTTTTTTTAATGTTTGCATCATATTTGCACCATCACCTGTGATGTAAAATCGTATGTCCTGCACAGACAAGGGTGACTGTCCATTCGCCTGTTATCCGCAAAGCTAAACCTGAAGTGCGTAGTGCGCCATTTATATATTGCCTGAAATCTCTGTCTACTTTAACATGATGGGATTGGGTTAAACCGTGGAATCTAACATGTGCTGTACTTGTTTGTTGGCGATAACGTTCCCCAAATAACGACATTGTAGTTCTTGCTTAAGCCGTGCTAAAAGGGAGGCTAGAACGTGCGTCGTAGTTAGCAAGGCATGCTAGTAAGTGTCGTTAATGTTACACAAGTCGTTTGTATTGCTTTTTAATTTCTGTACGTATCGTCAAAGATATCATCTCGTGATCTCTTTACTTGTGTATTTATACCATATTTGAATTATACATATTCTAACCATCAGCAGCGCTTGGTTACCGCTATTTCTTTCTAATGTCAAGTCAGGCGTGTTAGCTTGGGTTGACTTAACTTAACCGTAGCTTTGTGAGTTCAGACGTCGTGTGCCTGAATTGGCTTACTCTGCTGGATAATACTATCGATTTCTTGCAATGATCTGTATTTCAAATTGCATTTGTAAACAATCACGTGCACCGCGGCCTGGTGGGCTAACGAACGACTGTTCCAACTTCTGACGAAAGATCATTGCATCTCCGTGTTTACGGTCTCGCTATCGGACAATACATTTGTGTTGAGCAGCATAGCATATACATATTTCTGCAAAGTACAACATGTAAAGGCATCTTAAATTCTTTTTGTCGGGTCCCTCCCACTTCCTGTGGCAAAATGTCCGCCTCTCACGTGGCACAAGGACGTGTTCATCATTGGACAATTCTCCGTTTGTGTGCCTGTCGGTTTTGGATAGATTAACTGCGTTAGGGGGGCAAGGATTAGTAATGTAGTGCATCGATCACGCAAATTAGTTTGAATATCTTTTGCCAGTAGCACCTAGACATTATGATCATTTTGCTGCCATAGTTTGAAGTTTATATTGTGGCCTTGGACAAGACAGTCTGCTAGTTAACCTCAGCTGCTCTTCATATATGGCCAACTTGCTCTAAATGTGGAATTATTGATTCCAGTAGGATTACGAGCTGTGTAGTTCTTTTTAGTTAATTCAGTTGTATGTTCAGTTGTATTCATTATGCTTGTGGTGGTTTTGTTGTTGTTGTTGACATCTTTCCTTCTCCTTTTTTTCCAGATGCAACTTTTTGTAGGGAACAGTTCTACTAGGTCAGGAACCATATTGACCCCTCTGCAGGTAATGCATGCATGTTGTGCTTTCCATTCAATTGTCCAAGCAGTTATAGTTGATTTGTGGCATCAAGCCCTTTTTTTATAAGAATAGATACAAAATGAAGTCCTGAGCAAAACAGTAACTTGACTCATTGTTGCTTATTATATGGCAAACAACATGTAACTTATTGTGTTTTCGCTTCTTGAATTGTTTAATGATGAAATTGAAATTTGTTATTAGTTTCCCAATTATTAAGGGTTCAATATCTCTGCACAGGTCTTGATGAAACTGAAAGCTTCCTGAGGTTTCATCTTGCATAAAGGAAGATGCCAGGGGAGGCAGCAGCAGACAGCCCAGAAAACCCCTGTCCGGTCCGGCGCAGTGGCAGACAGGCAAAACGCACAGACAAACTTGAAGAGTTTCTCTCCACTGCCAAAAGAACATTTAGGAAGAGTGCCCCTCCCAGTCTTGAAGGTGGTGATCCACCCTCGCAAACTCCAACTGATGCTGAGACTGCCTCTGAAGCTAGCTTTGATGGAAACACTGAAGTCAAGGCGGAATCACCCGAACGAAGAACACGGAGTGGAGCTAGAAAGCCAGCTCAGAGAAAACCCCAAAGTGGCAAGAGAATTAGAAGTAGAGGTGAGGCTGCAGTTAAGGATGAAGTTAGTTCTGGAAATGAGGAGGAGGAGGAGGAGGAGGAGAGCAAAGAAGATGAGCCTATAGTAACCCTGGAAGAGAACAAAATCGAGGCAGCAAAAGACATTCAGAATGTGATTGACAACACTAATGTAGTAGAGCCAAAAACAGAGCAGGGTTGTGAAATGAAAGAAGACAAAAATGACGACGACACAGATGAGACTGATGATGAAGAGCCTGAGAAGCCTGCAGTGCTGGTAAAACGTGGACCCATAAGGACATACGTCAATAAAAAGAGAGCAGCCAAGAACACTGCACCTGCTAAAAGTTCTGCTCCTGTTAACAAGGTTGCTGCCCCAAAGGAGAGCAAGACGAGACCCTCAGCACCTTGCAAGGCCCAGAAAGAAGAGGTGGAGGAGTCTACATCCATGTCTTCTTCCTCATCTTCGGATGACTCGGATGATGGAGGCTATGACCCAAATGCGCTTTACTGCATCTGTCGGCAGAAACACAATAAACGGTATGTGATAGAGATTTTATTGAATTATATAATGTACCAGGCATTTACAGGTGTGTCTATCTATTGTCTATCTACTAGCTGCTTTGTTAGTGACATAAATTGGGCATTTGACAGAGCTATTGATTTTTTTGTTTATTTAAGAGTCCTTTTTTTTAAGTATGGAGAAGACTGAAACTAAAGCAAAGTATTGCCTATTGACAGTGGTTATTAAATGTGATCCTCAGGTTTATGATTTGCTGCGACCGATGTGAAGAATGGTTCCATGGCGATTGCGTTGGCATTACTGAAGCTCGGGGGCGACTGATGGAGAGAAATGGAGAGGACTATGTTTGCCCCAATTGCACAGCCAAGAAAAACCAAGTTGTGAGACCAGCAACATCTGCCTTGCTGTCAGGCACCGACAAATCAAAGGCTGAGACTGTCACCACTGCTACTGCCATCGCTCTTGTATCTTCAGAACACACTGAGCTACCTAAGGAAACGGGGCACATAGGTCAAGCTGGTCAGCCTGTACAAGCCAGTCCAATCGCAGTGTCTTCTACAGCTGAAGAGAAGACCACGGATGACCTCGGAATCAAGGGGAGGATCGAGAAAGCTTCCAATCCTACGGGGAAAAAGAAAATAAAGATCTTTCAGCCGGTAGGTGGATGTATATGGTTTGGCTACATTTTTAGTTTTGTTTGTGAATGTTGTATTCTTTCACATCCGTATGCAAGCACTTGTATGAAAATGCTTTGAATGACAGAATGACTTATTTTTGTGTTTACTTAATCAAAGCAGGTAATGCAACAGGCAGCTGAACCCAAAGCAGAGAAGTCCGCAGCAGCATCTACCGCCGCGCAGAAAGCACCTTCAGATACGGAGCATAAAGTTGTTTCAAATGTTGAAGTGGATTTAACAGCCACAGCAGAGGAGCAGGTGCTGGAGAAGACGGAGGATTCTGTGGCTCCAAAATGTATAGGACCCGGCTGTGAAAAGAATGCCCAACCAGACTCAGTTTATTGCGGAAGTGACTGCATCCTGAGGCATGCCGCCGCCACCATGAAGTCTATTACAGAACCCAGTCAGAAGGACAAGGCCAAACCACAGAAGTCAAAAACCAAGGTAATTCGGGACCCTTTGACCTTTAGCCTCCCTTGCTCTTCAATAAAATTTAATCAAGGTACCAAATTTTGGTTGTCTGGTGTTCAGTTGCAGGATTTAAAATTTTGTGTATTTTCTTTCGATCTGGGTTAGGTTTTCATTATCTTGTTGAAAGTGTTATTATTTTTGACTTAAAACTCAAGCAAAAACGAATGTCACAAAGGAAAATTCTAGGTTTTCAATTGTTTTGGTTTTCCAACTGTATTGATGCATTTTAGTTTTTAGGGCCATTTTGGATATTATCTTGATTACTAAAAGTATCCAGTGAGTTTTGTCAGTGAGTGTTTTTGCAGTTCTAGTCCATTGTGCAAATTGTAGTTGTGTTTTTCTGTACATGTTTTTCTGTGTGTTGTACGTAACTCAGATGAACCACCATTTAAATCTTTTTTTTTTATCATATGCAGAAAATATTTAATTTGATGGTCATGTTGACACTGACACTTTAATTGACACAATTAAATCTGTAAGAAATATTTACAGAGTAGATGCAATAATGCATTTGAATTGTTTTTTTCAGCTTGTATGGTTGGATCTTGATGTTTAAATCTACATGCCCCAAATCTGCAATAATGCATGTTAATGACAAGATTGTGTTTGATGCAGATCAATGCACAAGAAGCTCTTGGTGTCAGTAGCTTCTGAAAAAACGATGGTAACACAGCAGGAATTTTACAGTTGTCTGGCCATTGTGATAACTGTTATAGTCAGACTAGTTTTTAGTTTTGTGAGGACAGTGGGGGAAAATCCTATATTTGGAGAAATTTACCAACCCAGTTCTATATAAACTGAAATGTGAAGAGAGTTAAAATGTCTATAAAGGAGCTCTGCTGATATCTGCAGGGATCCCTGTTTTCTTGAACATTTCACTTTTTACATATAGTAACATAAACATTCAGAAAGACTTTATAAAGCCCCTAGAGAAAAGGGGCTTTATAAGATACAAGAGCGATGGCAGTAGCAGTGGTGACAGTCTCAGCCTTTGAAACTAGCATTAAATGTATAATGGCATTTAATTATTTAGGATAAAACAATAAAATCTCTTGATGTTCTTATCACATTTGCTGGTGGTGTGCAATCAGTGGCCTCTGACACAAGTCACTTGAATTCCTACACTAAAGACCGGAAACTCACCACTTGCCTATCAGAAAAGTTGATCGCGGCTATGGCTATACACCACAATTTTATATGCCCTGTGTTCACAGGGTGAACTATTTTTATTTACACCAAAGTGATGTCACTAAACAAGCGTTTTTGTCTTTTTTCTGTTGTGCTCAAGAGTGCCACAGACGGTAAGAAGAGACAGAAGGCGGACAGTGATGAAGACTACAGCCCTGATTCAGATGAGGATGATGAAGAGTCGCATGCAGAGGAACAGCCTCCACACCCCTCCACTGCGTCCTGGTCCAGTGACCATAATTACATTGCAGTCACCCCAGAAAAGACTCCATCTATATCAACAGTATTAAACAAAAAGTGTATGTATCTCGTTAAGGGTCTTGAGCTGCTGTTAACCCACTTGGCGTTTTTTCCCATACATGTGACAGTATTTTGATTGATAGAAATTATTTATGCCTGACCTGACATGAGTGCCTGGAGATCAACTTGTGTGTACACTGATCTGTTAGTATTTCCTCTTGTTTATTCTATATATTTGTTTGTTAATGAACTGATGGCAGCTGCTGAAAAGGTAAGTTCATGGCCTTGTAGTGGGTAAGTATTTTTAAAAGGTAGATCATCTAACGAGTGGATCATAATGAGTTCTATTAGAGCTCATAGATGGCGATTGGGCATAAATGTGTCATGAGAAGGGGGAACGGGTGGCTTCTATGTGGTTTTGTCGGTTCCACATCCTGGGCTCCTGGTGCGATCAGAAAAAGGCTGGTCATGCCTCATCAACAGGTAGGTGTCAAAAGCTCATTGATTAAATTACTTGTTTATCTGCAATTGTAAGTGACACTGTACCCTCATTTTGTGGTAAACAGGTTGAAATTTGATGTGGGTAACTGGCATAATAATAAAAGGTGATTGTGACTGATTTTTGGATGCCTCCATTGATTATGTGAGCAGTGTTGGCATGTTGACAGATTGTCCTCACCTACTTAATGATATAGAACTGATTGAGCTAAACACTGTTTGGACACCATTTGGGATTATCAGAAGAGCTCCATACAGAGAGTGCCTGCTAAAAGAAGACTGATACATGCTGGTTCATTTTGAGATGCTGCTGTGAAGTTCAGATTGGCCTAAAGAAGACCATGAAGATGGATGCTGTGAGCAGCGAATGAGGAGAAATCTTCAGCTTCTGCACACATGTTTCACCTGGTGGTTTTGGCAGTCTTATGATCGTTGTTCAGCTGCTAATGATCCCTGTGGATATTACTGACTTTACTGGGCAATATTGAGTTATACCAACAAGATGAATGACAATAGAATTGTCAAGTTATGCCAATGCTGTTTGATGGTTGGTCTTGAGCATAAGTGTGTCCACAAAATTCATGTGTGATTACTATGATTTTTAATGCTGATTACTTGAAAACCTGGGTTCTTGTAGTTTTAATTGCTGTTATTCATTGAATGGAGTTGTATTTTAGCAAAAAGCAAGTTGAAATGGACCTCATTCTTAGTTGTTGCTGGCAGTTGAACAGGTTAGATGAGCAATGTCACTTATAACTATTACATATTCTAAAATGTTCGGAAGCATGTGTAAGTGTGTCTCAACACTCCAGATCAACTACTTGCATGGACACATTTGGACAAAGCATTGCTTAATTTATAAATTGGGTAAATGGAGGCAATTTGTGAAAAAAGTCTACTACTATAGACTAGTGTTTATGGGGTGTCTTCTATGTTCTTTGTATATACCTTGCATCAGAGCTGCCTAATATAAATGCACTTGATTTATAGATTTTAACCTGTGGACTCATTTTAATGACAAGTAGTGTAAACAATGTGATACTATTTAAAGTAAAACAATGAAAGACGGATCAATTTAAAAATAATATGCATTTGAATTTCTGAATAAGGAAATATTCCACATTTTTCAGATTTTTACTGGGTATATTTTACTATTACTTCCCATGTTTATTTCATGTATGCTGGCAAAAGTGACTTTCAGCCTTGTGGGTTCAGTTTAATATGCTATAAATTGATCTACTTTCAGAGGTACTGATAGGTCACCATTAAGCTTTTTCAAACCATATATTACATGACATTAAGTGTGGCATCCTATCCTTTTTGTCTCCAGCTCCATCAAAAGAAGATCTACCAGAGAAAGAACAGAAGGTGAAGGAAGTGCAGCCGGCATCTGAAATACCTGTCTCAGTGACTCCAGTAAAGCCCAAAAGGAAGAAGTCATCCTCTCCCCCTCCTAAAATCGCAAAGGTATCTCCTAAGGGCAAAAAATCTAGTCGTGAACCTAGTAGCTCAAAGTCCTCCAAGAAGACTGTCCCTCCTCCAAGCAAAAGCAATGCCAAGTCCAAGAAAACGAGCCAAG
This sequence comes from Gobius niger, assembly GCF_951799975.1. Lineage (NCBI taxonomy): Eukaryota > Metazoa > Chordata > Actinopteri > Gobiiformes > Gobiidae > Gobius > Gobius niger. The sequence goes on from NC_136871.1 coordinate 15,467,751, forward strand.
CCCATCAGTCTTCACCATACCCCGCCGGCCCAATCCATGTCACTGGGGCGCTGAGAGTCACCAAGTCCAGCTTCACCATTCCCAAGAAGCAACCACAACAAAAAGAAATCCAGCCCCTGAGCCAGTCATCACTTTCATCCTCCAAGAGCTCCTCCTTCTCTTCTAAGGACTCATCAAGTTCCTCCAGTCACCACCATCACCACTCTTCCTCCTCCAAACACTCGCATTCCAGTTCACCTGCACCACCTGCCGCTCCCTTGCCGCCTCCACCCAACAACCAGATGAGACAGAACATCCGCCGCTCCCTGACAGACATCCTGTACAAGAGGTGGGGGCATAACATTTCATTCTCCTTAATATACTATATATTAAAGGACATCAGAGGTTTTTTTTTTAAAATGCTCACAACACCTTTTGGTTTCCGACATTGTTTGTAAATTAAAAATGCTACACATGATGGTAAAAGGGATTTAAATCGGTTTGCTGCATTAACTTTCCCTGTTATGGATACTATTTGAGGACTTTTCACCATTCTCAAGTTATCCTCATGTCAGTTACAACTTGCACTACTCTGTCCATATGTGCAAACAATCTTAGACATGTACACAGATACATGTCTTAACTGAATTCTTAATTGCTATGGCATCTGTTATTTTACACTCTGAAGCCCATCCTTGGGCACAAGAAAGCCTCAAACGACTTCACTTTGAGTTATTAAAAATGGCTGATTTGGAGTAATTTTTAGGGGTTTCAGAACCACTGGTATAGTCAAGTAGATTAAAGTAAGCTATACTAACGCAAGTATAAATTAATAAATAAATTACTGGTATTTTTACCCCAGCACAGTGGAACATTACTCATATAAAAAGAATTGTGCATGTTTGTGTCGGTTTGCAGTAGTGAAGTTCTTGTTTAGAAATCTATATTTTAAATTATTTGATCATTTCAGAACAAAATGTAATTGCACTCAGCCTTTGATAAATTGTTGACATTTAAAAACACTTGTCTCTCTACCAGGGTAAGTGATAGCGATGATCTGAAAATGACCGAGAGTGAGGTGGGGAAGCTTGCTTTTGCCATCGAGAGGGAAATGTTCAACCTTTGTCTCAGCACCGACAGCAAGTACAAGAACAAATACAGGTCCCTTATGCTACACCTGAAGGATCCCAAAAACAAAGTATGTTGGTCAGTCATATAGTTCAATTTCAGGTGTAGCTGTAAACATACAAATAATTTCCTTTCCCCCCCCCCCCCCCCCAGGGCTTGTTTTACAGGGTCATTGGAGGAGATGTCACTCCTTTCCGACTTGTAAGACTAAGTTCAGAAGAGCTGCTTTCCAAAGAGATATCAGAGTGGAGGAAAATGGATGTGTCCGAGGTAGTTGGTGTTCTTTTATACAATCATCAATCATTTTACACACTTAATTTTAACTTGTCTTTTTTGTGCTCAGTCTCCAAGATCTCGGTCCAGACACAGACATGACTCCACTTCTCGTAGCATTGATATGGAGGACGCTCCCCCTACATCTGATGCAGATGTATGTATGGTTGCTTCTGCTTCATCTTCTCGTTTGGCTTCTTCTGCAGTAAGTGTGGGTGCACTGCTGCTCTTCTTTGGTGTTCTCTTTCTTTTACTTTTACTCTCAACCTGAAAATGTATGTTCCCCAGCTAACTAACATTTCAATTGCTTTCTTGCTTTCTTGACATAGAACCGAGACACTTTCCTTTTCTAACTCCATTCTTTTCTCATTCTTAATGTTGTATGAATTCCTGCTTTCAACTACAACAATGTTTCCTTTCCTTTCCTTGTAGGACCAAGAGGAGACAAACACTACTCAATCAGGGCCTGCAACTTCTGAAGGAAGCAGCATGCCAGATATTTTTAGCAGCATGCTCAAAGACACTACTTCAGAACACCGAACTCATCTGTTTGACCTCAACTGTAAAATTTGTACAGGTAGGGGACTCTGCTAGTGATGTGTTATTTATAGCCACATAAAAATGTTTTGTTAAATTGTCTTAAATGCAGGTGTTTTTTCACAGAATGGGATGCTATATTGGCATAATTGTCGCTATTGCTTTGGAGTTAATTTTAAATAGAGCCTGTGATTATTATGGCACTTTAAAATGTTTTTTTTTAACAAAAACTGTTTCCTATTCAGGTCAGAAAAAAGAAGAGGAGCTATTAGCAAAGAAAGACAAACAAGCTAAAAAAGAGTCTAAACCATCAAGACAAGAGCACACTTCAAGATCTGGAGAAGTCTCACCCTCACCACAAACACAGCCCTACCAACACCAAGAGGCCTACACCTACCAACCCACTCCCATTGTGACCTACGAGCCAACCCCTGTTGACCGTTCAGTGCCAGAACCACCACCGCAGACTTACCAGGATGATCCCAATCATTTGGTACCACATTCAGTTTCTGCCCCTGTAGCCCCTGCGGTCTCCTCTGTGACCATTACACGCAGAGACCCTCGTATGGCTCGGCACGGATCTGGTGTGACTGTTTCCTATTCAGCTCCAGAGAAACCAGCCAACAACTCATCAGAGCCCCTCACAACTCATATTTCTGCGCCAGTTGCACCAGTAGCACCAGTGGATGCCCCCAAGGGCCCATTGCCAATGCCTCCTGCCCCACCACCTGCAGCACCTCCACCTACAGTGGCTGTGCCCAAAACAACAAAAGCAAGGTGCTTATTTTTTCTCCTTTGCAAAAAAATCCTTTACTTCTATCTCTGATCTGGCAACTCTCCTTTGTTTTTATACAGCTCTGAGCCTCCACCTGAGGGTGAAACTGCAATTTTCCTTCATACTCAAGAAAAAATCTGGAAAGGATTTATTAATATGCAAAATGTTGCAAAGTTTGTGACAAAAGCTTACCTTGTGTCAGGATCCTTTGAGCACCTTAAAGAGGTAAACAAGTTTATGTGATGCAACGATATATTGAAAAATATATTTTTTAGGTTTCGTCAAGTTGATCTGGTTGATGTTTAAAAATAAATAGATAACACATTATCCACTCATTCCCACAGGATTTGCCAGACACCATTCACATAGGTGGAAGAATATCCCCTAACACTGTGTGGGACTATGTTGGGAAACTTAAAACTTCACTGTCCAAGGTAAGAAAAGTTGTATAATTTGTGAATGTCTCATTTTAATCAAAATTGTGAATTGTAAATAATGCAAATATAAATATATATAATAATTGTGTATATAATTCTAATATTTGTTCACCCTTGTAGGAGATCTGTTTGATTCGTTTCCACCCAGCAACTGAAGAAGAGGAGGTGGCCTATGTCTCCCTCTATTCCTATTTTAGCAGTCGGAAAAAATTCGGTGTTGTGGCCAACAACAACCGACGCATCAAAGACCTTTATCTCATTCCATTGAGCTCCAAAGATCCATTACCACCCAGACTCCTTCCATTTGATGGCCCAGGTAAGCATTCACAAGAATCCTGTGGCAACCCTAACATGAATAATGTGAACATACACATAGCCACTGTCCATGCCAGTAATTAATTGCAACCATAATTTTAAAAAATACATTAAGTAATAATTTATGTCTTGGATTATTTTTCAGGACTTGAACCAGCACGGCCTAACCTCCTTTTGGGGCTATTAATCTGCCAGAAGGACAGAAAACGTGCAGGTGCCCCACTAGATACTGATGAGAAGAGGTCAAAGATTCAAATCAAAGACACAGATGACACAGGCTTACAAAAGCTGGGTTCAGTTGCAAAAGCAGAAAAGAGCATACGAAATTCCCTTGAAACGTCTTGCAGCACAACCCCTCCAGGTACACCTCCACCCATTTCCTCTGAGACCCCGAGCAGCACCATTACCCCCTCCTCAGTCCTGTCCTTTTTGACATCTGTTAAAGCATCTGCTGCAGTTGTTAGCACTGGTAAAGAATCTCCATCCTCGTCCAGTGCTATCGCGTCAGGGGCATCAGCCACTCCACTTCAGACCATCCTTAACACTCTTTTTGGGAAGAAAAAGCATGACTCTGAGGCTTCCAACTCTCCACCTGACCAGGGTGGAGAAATGTCTGTTCCACCTGTGAACATTTTGGATCCTATTGTCAAGCAGTTTGCACTGTCTAAAGAAAAGGAAGTGGTGGAGGATGATGATCGACCTTATGATCCAGAGGAGGAGTATGACCCCAGCAACGGTTACAATGTACCTAAAAATCCTGCCAGATTAGAAGGAACAACTAAGATTAATCCTCAGCCCGAAAGTGTAGTCAATGATGGCGATGATGTTGCTTATGACCCAGAAGATGAATCTATTTTTGACAATGTCAAACCAGTAGTGGCTGAGCAATCGGCAACAGAAAGTGACTGTAAAAGTGAAGCACAGAAGATTCTGGAGAGCCTTAAACAGACAGGTCAGCAAATCATCCAAAAACAAGAACAGCAAACGGATGCTCTCTCAGCCCAACCTTTGGCCAGTAGCAATTTGCTTCAACTTGGAAAGAAAGTTGAAGAAATGGTTAAGTCAGCATCAGTTTCTCCGTCAATTAACCAGAAGAGAGACCCCAGACAAAGAGGGGATCCACGCCATGTTGCAGAAGAAGCTGTAGATAAAGCTGTAGATAAAGATGTAGAAGATGTGCCTGCACCTAAAGAACCTATTCCTCCTGCACTTGTGGCGACGGTGGCCCCTGAATCTGTGGAGTCTCCTCAAGAACCAGACAAGGCGCAGTGTGAGGATGCAGTGAAAACTGAGACACTTCCCTTCATGGAGTCAGAAAAAGACGAGGTGTCAATACCTTTGTTAGGAGAGGAAGTGGTAACTGATATGGAGGTCAATTACATGGATAGTCAGTCTAAGACTGAAGAACCAAAGCAGGACAAGGCTGAAACGGAGGACAAATTCAGTATCTGGCCAAATGCTGCCACTATTCTCAAGTCTTCTGTGGAAGCACACTATGGGGAAGATAAAGAAGACGATTACTATAATGAACCTAAAAACAGTTCTATAATGACATCCGCAATCCCAGTACTCACTCAGAGCTCTACCATGGACAGCAAGTCCCACCACATGTCTCATCGCATCCCTCCATCTGCCTATGATAGTGAATACAGACCTCCCCCTGACATACCTCCTCAGTCCACCTTTATTCGACCTGACCCAATGCAGGGACAGAACCTACACATGAGGCCCCCACCCATGACTATGCCTCTTCCCATACAAGGTCCCCCTCCCATGACAGGCCTTCCACCAATGCAAGGACTCCCTCCACCCATTCACATACCTCCTCCTGGCCATGGGCCACCCCCAATGCAAGGGGCTAATGTCCAGCCGTTTGGCCCTCCTTCAGGCTCTTACCCTCCCTTTCAAAACCAGTGGCCATCCTCTCAGCCCCGTCCTCAGCTACCCCCTGGACATCAGAACATGATGCCAAATAGAGGTCCACCCCCTCCATTTCCTCCTGTTGCCCAGAGAGGACCTCCTCCTCAAATGTTCGACTCGTCAATTCGGCCACAACATGGACCACCGGGTCCTCCCCCAGGTATCATTCCTCCTCCCACTTTTGACCCTCAGAGCAGCATCCCCCCACCCCGATTCTCTGGTCCACCACCACCTTTTAGCCTGCCAGCTAACAGAGGTCCCCCACCACCTTTTACTGGACCACCTCCTGGACATTTTGAAAACCGTCTTCCTCCTCCGTCTCACTTTGGTGCACCTAGGGGACCCCCTCCAACTCAGTTCAGTGGCCATGGGGTACCACCCCCTTCTATGGCAGAGCCATTCAAAAAAGATGGTTCTTTCACGATCGAACCACACAAGCCTCCAAACACGGTAGGCATGTACAAGGATCAAGGCCCCCCACCAGGTCCAGGATTTCGAGGACCTCCACCTAATCAGTATGAGGACAGAAGAGGCCCCCCTTCAACTGGAGAAGGGAGTGGACAACATTTCAATCCACACAACCAATACAGCTCCAGAAATCGCTCTCCACCCCACAGAGGGTCTTTTGAAGAACACCGAAGTGTCCCATCACAGGAAAGTCGTCCCACCAGTTCCCAGCCTTTCACAGGAACAGAGAGGTATCGCTTTGACCGACTGTCAGATGAGCCCAGACCTGTTCGACACAGTGGCTCATTGCTGCCCACTCCGTCAGATGACTCCAGATCTTCACCAGGTCGCATGGGAGCCCACAGTCCTGAACTACACAGAGAGGACCTTTGGCGTAGAGAGTCTCCTGAAGTGAGGAGGAGAAGCACTTCAAATCGAGAAGATTCACCCCGTAGCTTTAGCCGTTTTGAGGGAAGCCATCGGGAGTCTTCATCTGATACTCCACAGCTTCCAGAAGAACGCCAAAGGGACATCCCAGATGAACGCCGACGGGAACGAGAGCGAGAAGGACCACCTCCCGGAAGACTGTCATGGGATAGAAATACTGCCAGGAGGTTCAGTCGAGAGCAGGAGTGGGACCGCGGCCGTGAGAGGGACCGCAGCCGTGAGAGGGACCGCAGCCGTGGGAATGAAGGTGAACGGCCAAGGGAAGGAGAGGGAGAGAGGCATCGGGATCCCGAAGTTACAGAAAAAAGGAGAGAGCGTGACAGGGACCGGGAGCGTGACAGAGGCAGGGAGCGAGAACCTGACAGGCGGGAGCGAGAACCTGATAGGCGGGAGCGAGAACCTGACAGGCGGGAGCACGATCGTGACAGAAACAGAAATCGCGACAGGGATCGAGAGCGTGAGCGCAGACGGGACAGATCTCGCAGCAGAGAGCGGGAACGTGGGAAAGAACGCACCCGGGACAGAGAAAGAGATCGGGATAAGGATAAGGACAGGGAGAGAGATAGAGAAAGACGGGACAGGAGTCGAAGCAGAGAGAGGAGAGAGGACAGGAAAGACCATAAACATGATTCATCCAGAGACAATGACAATGACAAAAAGTAATGCTTTTATGCACTTACATATGATGAACGTATGTATGTAAACTGTTTTGTAAAATTCATTATTTTTGACAAAATGTTTGACAGTATTTGTATTTTCATGGTTTATACTTTTAGTGGCTAAATTTCTCCTAATTGCTTGTGACTGTCTTGGCAAAACTCAAATATATGTTACTTTGTCAACGTACATTTTTACAAAACCAATAATGCAACTGATCACTAACACAAGTGTAAATAGATGTCCATGTGTATATACTGATGTTTTTATCAAAACTTTTCTAAGTAGAAAGTGTAAAAAGCCATATATGTGACATGGGTAATGTGAAGTTAAAGCAACACTGTTCAGAACTGTGGTTATCGCATGGTACAACGTGTTAAAAGAGCAGCTTTGAAATAAAAAAACAAACTCCACCTATCTGCAGTATCAAACCAATGCCACCACTGTCTTTTCTTGCTTTAAGCCTGAATATGGGTCTAATGAATGGTCTAGATTTTGCTTCAGAGGGAATTTATTGAAAAGTTAAGAACATACAAAATCTTTTAAATCAATTTCTTAAACAGAATTTTCATTCCAATACCACTTACAGAAAAGTGTTTATACCTTTAACACCGCATTCATTACAATACAAGACTATGGAATGATACATACTTATCCAGTGAGTGGCCATGTTTTTGTATTAATGAAACACATTTTGATTTTGGTTGTAGAAAAATGTATGTCGAAAAATTAAAACCATATGAAACTGTCATGTGCAGGTTATTCTGTTTATGCACTATATCCAGTTTCATCCAAACTGTCATAAAGGTCCTCTCTGGAAGCTTCAAGCTTCAGTTGTTTTGACACTTTAAGACTTGACCATTTCATCTGTATTTTCTTGGGGCACCATACAAACTCCTCACTGTCATCATAGTTGAGGAAAGCAAACTTAAGAAGTCTTCGGCGTTGTTTTTTGTCCAACACTGCAAACAGGAAGTAGTTAAGTACACTTTCCTTAACTTTTGGAAGTTTTCGATTTACTAGAGTCTCCTCCAAGAAGAAGTGGACCAGAGGGGCTTGGTAGTGAGCAAATCCCAAGGTTCCCAGGCACTTCAACATGCGGGTAATCCTGAGGTTGTTGTGAGTGCGTCTGTCATAAATTAATATAAAAGGTGTTATGCAATGCATCTAGATCAACAAATACTCATCATAATTAATTACCTGTTAAGATTGGCGAACCGGTTTTCCCAGTTTGAAGCTCTCTGGACTTCTCCGGTTTCCTCATCACACAGCTCAATTCCATAGAAATCCAACATGAGTTTGTATGATTCAAGCAGGTGTTTTCTTGCGGTATCATTTTGGCAAAACTCCTAAAAGTACACAGAGGCTAAGCATGCAGTCATAGAAATTAACGCACCATACATTTTAAAAAATCAATTACCTCAATTTCCTTTTTAGTGAGTGTGCTAGCATCAGGATTGACTCCTGGTTCTTGCAATGGGAACAACCTATGCACAGTTTGAACACAATTGAAAAAAGTATAAAGAACCACACTATGGGCTGTTACCCGCACTGTGATCCGCAGTGATTCAGCGCCACAAGACTGCAGAACTCTTATATTTCAGTAGATAATTGTGTACAGAAAATGTTTAGAATATTTACCATTGAATGTAGCTGTGGACTGATTCCAAAGAGTCATAATTTCCTCTCCAAAAGTTGTGGAAATCACTTATGTATTGATCTGGATTGGAAAGAGAATAAATGTAGTGGCTGTTATAGGCTATAGTAGTATATAAAAAAAAACTTACTGTCAGGTGAGGAGGGCAGCTTTCCAAGGTAGAAGTCCAAATTTGGGTGTTTAGTCTGTTGTTAAAAGACAAAGCATTTGAAAACCCACTGACACAGTGAAATAAAGACAAGTCGGTGTACATACTGTGGCTTCCATGGATTTAAAAGTCCACTGATGATGGCGTTTAATCTGGTCGGTGGATAGAAGGAAGAAATCGGAAAGTAATGGGTTGTTTTGGGCTTTTTGTAAATGTATCAGGTTTGGTGCTGTCAACTTACCGGATAGTCATGTCTGTAATTCTGTAGATCCCTGGCAGCACTTTGAAATCTCTCATATTTGTTCTGTTTGAGGTAAAAAATAAAAATAAAACATGACCAAATTATTATTAGAATTAAACGCCTATGTGAAGTTGACTTACTGAACGGCTCCTGAAGACGGGCCTGAACTCATCGCTCTCCTCTCTTTCCCCCTGGCTTGAGTTTTGCTCCTGGCTGTCATCCGTGTCCCAGGTGGAATCATACTCGCAGAAGTAATCGTCTGCGGGACTAACTTGCCACCCGGTGCCGCACACTACCTCCTCGAGAGCGCACGGAGTCGGCTCAGGCTCAGGCTCCGGCTCCGGTACGAGGACAGCCGAGGGAGTCTCGTCTTTTCCGGGCGAACTCTTCTCTGGAGTGCTGCTTTCCTCGTCTTCTCTGGGCTTGAGACGGTCACTTCGGAATTTCAGAAAGCGCAACGCTAAGAGTGACCCAAGCCCCAAAAACACTTTGACAATAAAAGGCCACGGTCTCCAGAATACCTGTCTGACTGCCCCCAAAGAGAACCGCTGACTTATCCAACTAAGCATCTTGCACAATTGTCTACAAGGGCGATACATCAGCGCATAACCTTCCTGGAAACGAATCAAACAGAAGTTCTTTCGCTTTCACTTCAGGGATTTCACTACATTTGACTGTAAACGGAAACTCACAGGCTCCGACGACAATTAATGGCAAAAAATGAAATAAAAAACAAAAAAAATACAATCGTGCATTTTAACGTTCTAAATCAGTCCATTTTAAACACGCGGCTAATTTGTTGATATTTTTTCCAGTACAAAAAACAAAAACACACAATCTATACCTACTTTCGCCACTAGATGTCACTGCAATCAATTACAAAACCTCCGAAACATACAAAGGCACAAGTAGCCTAGTAATTCGCCTAGTGGTGGTCGCATCAAGTAGGCTGATCCACTTAAAACCAGTGTTCATTTCGTCGACTAAAATATTTAGTCTTAATTTTAGTCAAAGTGATATTTTTGACGACTAAAATTGGACTAAAACTAAATTTAAATTTTCTCATGAGACTAAAACTGTGACTAAAATGTCCAGATATTTTAGTCGACTAAAATAAGACTAAATAAAAATGAAAGGGAGAGACTAAAATCATCCAAACTTCTATTGACCGTCTGAAAGAGCCTCAGATCATGTAAATTCTCTGCCAAAGGATCAGCTCTGAGCTTTGTTCATGTGGAGCAGCTCCATGAAGCAGAAGAGCTTTATTAAATATGATTATAATACATATTATAAGAGCAAAGTCGACGAAATTAGTCTTGAATTTAGTCGACTAAAATTACTTGCAATTTTAGTCGACTAAAACTAGACTAAAATCGAAGATATTTTTTTGACTAAAACTAGACTAAAATCAAATTACATTTTCGTCAAAAGACTAAGACTAAAACAAAATTAAAATAGGTTGTCAAAATTAACACTGCTTAAAACTTAAAAAAATATTTTGGCCTATAGCCTATATTTTAAGTGAACTTGAAAAAAATAATATAGCGTTTGACGTATATTTGTGAAGAAAAAAAATCCATTACTCAGCTTCACAAATAGTGGCATGGTGGCATTGTAGGTGAAGAATGTAACAAATCTATGTAGCCAATGTGGGGTAAAAAATGTGTGGTTAATGTTCAGTAAAAACTAAAAATCAAACAGTGACAAAATATTTTTTGCATGTTTCGACTTAGACGTTACTTAAATGATAAATAGTTAATATTAATATAAACACAAGACCAACTACATTTTTCTGATAATCTGCGCCATAATTAGTTATACAGCAAATCCCAATCTCAAAATCACAGCCACTACAGTTGCCTCCATTCTGAAATCCACTAATGTTTAGTTGAGTTAATTTGTTTATTTGAGCAGTAGCTATACATTCTGCTCAAAAGAATGGGCTAAAGAAAGAAGCTTATGAGCACCTACCTCCAAATCAATGCGATAAGAACATTTATATTTCACAATAGTACAAAAGGAACAAAAAAACAACAGCAAAAGATTGATTATATGCATCTGATCATAATAGAATGACCAATTTCAAGATGGCATTTACATTAAGTAGGATTACATGAAACTGAAACTCATGTACTGCATACATCCTCGAAAAGAGTGTAGTTACGAAACGACAATGATGAAACGACATAATGAAACCGTGATCAGTCACATGCACGACCCCGGCAGGATGCACACATAAACACGACGTACATGAGCGTGTACTCTTTTATGAATTAACTTTATCTTATAGCCAATTACATTATCAATCATACATTTAGGAGCATCATATTGTGATTATCCTCACTGACAAAAGACAACGTTACATTTCAAAGCGGCTTATCAATACAGACCAAACTTACAAACCACTGTTTGAACTGTTCATATAATTAACACAAGCACAACAACGGTCTTGTTTCATGTACACAATGTCTAGTACAAAGCAAGCAAAACTGCAACCATTAATATATTTATTTCTTTAAAAGGGTCTTCGTATAGCCCATTCATAGGTTGTGTTATAGAAGAGCCTATAATTTAAAATGGAAGTGGTCTGCAGCTACTCTATTGTGGTGACCAACATTGATTTATGGCTTATCTCTGCCGTCACTGGGCCAATCCACATGAAAAAGAAACTACGTCTCTCCCGTCGAGTTACAGCATAATGGCCACTCGCCCCAATCTGATTATTCAAATGTGAATGCCTCCTATTGTAAGCCTGTAACACCTAGGCAAGGCAAGTTTATTTGTGTGCCACATTTCATGCACCCAATGCGCCGCACAGTTACACCAAACACACAATCACAATAAAAATACAATAAAAACAAATCAATCGATACAACTACATTAAAATATACATCTATGCATATATTAAAATGAGTTCAAATACAATCAATAGCCATAGGCAGCAGTAAATGAGCATGTTTTCAGCCTGGACTTAAACATAGGCAGAGTTGAAGCCTGTCTCACATCCTCACGGAGACTGTTCCACACTTTCGCTGCATGAAACTGAAACGCAGCCTCGCCGTGTTTAGTGATGACTAGGAACCACCAGGAGACCCCTCCCTGGGGATCTCAAGGCCTGAGGTGGTTCATACAGCTTTAACAAGTCCGCTAGGTGCCCGACCTTGAAGAGACTTGTACTCAAGCAGAGCTGTTTTAAAATCTATTCTCTGAGCGACAGGAAGCCGGTGCAGAGACTTGAGCACTGGACTAATATGGTTGTATTGCCTGGCTCTGGTCAGGACTGGTACTGGATATTAACTGACCTAATGGAAGCGTGTACAGACCTAGAGTATATGGATATTTTTGTGACCATAAAGGCTACTTTAACTCGAACCATTGTGTGTCAGGCCAGCGCTCGTCATCGTTTTCCTTCAAACATTATGGATCTATAGACTTTATGATGTCCATAATGGCACGCTTTATCTCCACTGATGTCCTCCTCCGCTATCAGATTAACTCAAGCTTTGTGTTTGCATTTTTCCGCCTCATTTTCCCCCAGTGTGAAACGTGGGACTGAAGTATCTGTACTCAGTGGACATCCTGCTCCTAATGTCTTCCTGCTCCAAACATCTGTCTGGTTGAGCTGAGACATGAGCCAAGATCATCCGAGAGAGAACTATTTTCTTTCTTCTTTTGCACATTTACTTCCTGATGGCTGTTGGAACTGTCGATGGTTAAATCGAAAACGTCAGATGGTTGTTACACACCATCTCCAAGTGAAGGTTATTTGAATGATATCAGTCTCTATTGCTGCTTAATTTCATTGATATGAAAAAGTTATGCAGCACAACTGTCATTTCAAAACAATTAGAATGACACAAATGACACAAAGCAGATGTAAAATCCAACAACAGCCCACAAGAACAAGCTCTCTGCAGGCATTCACTTACTCTGACACCAACTAGAAAATGTCGCAAAGTTCATAGCCTCGTGCTTCAATGTGTAAAATGAAGGTCAAATCTGCCACTTTCTGATGCCTTTGGCACAAGCAATTCACGCGACAAAGCAGCAGTGGTTTGTGCTCAGCTTTGGGACTGTTACATCTGTTCTGAACTTTAGCAGAAGCACTCACCATCAGTGGTTTTGCAGACATTTGTTTCTTCTGAAAATGTTGAATAGCTTTAATCCAGTTACGAGTTGAGATGAGACGAGTTGAAGACACCTGCTTAAAACCCTTATATTGCATATTCTTGTAAATTAGTGTATTGTAAACTCCGACATTTGTGGAGAAAACACTGCAGATCTAATTCTAAAGCATTTGTATCAGTTTCATGAACTGTGCTAGTTACGTGCACACCGCCTTTGCTCTGCCCGTCAGACCTGGGAAGCTAAGCAGGGAAGGGCCCGGTCGATACTTGGATTGGAGATCGTTTGGGAACACCAGGAAGCCTAGTGAATGTGAGTGACTGGTCCGAGCTGCTGTGGCTAAAAAGCTGTAAACCGTCTTTGAGGGTTAAGAGCTATATAAAACCGCTGCATTATTATTATTATATATATATATTCTATTTATTTATTTATTTTATTTTATTTTATTTTATTTTTTTTATTATTATTATTATTTATTTTTATTTTATTTTTATTTTATTTTGTTTATAAGGTTTTATTTTTATTTTATTTTTTTAATGTTTTTTTTTTTTAAGTGACCCTGAAAAGCGATCCTGCAAATTGTGAAATGTGCCTCTAAAGTTGTCCATGTGAAGAATTGGGCTGCTACAAATATGTTGTGAAATATGAAGATTAGGGATGAGTTTGTATCTCAACCAACATTTTAATTTTGTGGTTTCCTCTTTCATTGGTTGAAACGGAAAAAATCAGGTATAGGGCCTTTAATGCCCGTAAACTTGATATCCATAGGTGGTAATGAAACAAAGTAAATGTATTTATGTATTGTAAGAGTTTTGAGGATCAGTGCATTACTTTAGTAGTATTACTTGTACTCCTACTATACTGAATTCTATCCTTCTACATTTCTGTAAAGTCTCTTAGAGTTTAATGTAGGCTTCAGCATTTGTCCCACACTCAAACATGGGGGTGCTTTGCAGATGCATGGGGAAGCCACACTCATGTCATGTTGTACAGAATGGATGCATTCGGGGACAGTCTTCTTGTCTTTGAAGCTGCAATATATCTTATTTTCAACATATATTTCTTTTTTGGAGGCAAATGGTGAGCATAAGATTCGAAATTGTCCAACAAAAACAACTGTGGAGGATGAAGAAAGAGACGAGAAAGTGTCTCTGCTAATTTCTCACTCAACATTTAAAACGGGAATAACCTCGCGCAAGCCAAATAACATAATTTCCGCTCTTCACGGAAACCAGCCCTTCAGAATAAGGGAGGACTTGTGTGAGATACAGGCCAACAGTAAGAGTGACAACACCAAATCACTCAAATTAGGCCTTCAGAAAAAGGAGCAGAATAGATATAAAGAAGTGTACGCAAGTTATATTTGGCCTGTTAAACTTGGCCCCCTAAGGCAACATCTATTTCTTTTAGAGCGCGCTATGCTTTTTGCCCATTGTCAAGGCTGTTAAATCAGTTCCACTCATACATGTTTAATGAAGACACACCTACTTGGGACATATGGGTCAAGCGCGTGCGTAATTGGATTGGACTCACATCCTGTTCAAAGTCAAGGTGCTGCCATCGCCGCTCTCAGGTAGCTCTCTGACGCGGACACGCCTCTCCGTGCCACTCCGGCCCAGGGCGTGCTAATTGAACAGACTTCTTCTGTTTCAGCTTCTCACGTGGACAGGCTGTAAACCTAGAAGGCCGCGGGGCCCCGACACATAAAGTGATGAAGATGAACGTGGAGCAGGCAGCACGAATGCTCCGGTGTCCCGGCCGCGTGTCTCGGCGCCTCTGCTGCGCGCGTGTCCTGTGGGTGAGGAGGATGAAGACTCCGAACATCAGGACAGTGTGTCTGATCGTGTCCATGGTCTTTTACCTGCTCATAGGGGCCGCTGTGTTCGATGCGCTGGAATCTGAGAGTGAGAGCTCCAGAAAGAAGGCGCTGGAGCAGAAACTGAACGAGACGAAGAGTATGTACGGCTTCACGGACAGCGACTACAGACAGGTGGAGAGAGTCGTTCTTCTGTCCGAGCGCCACAGAGCGGGGCGGCAGTGGAAGTTCGCGGGCTCCTTTTACTTTGCCATCACTGTCATCACCACGATAGGCAAGTAGCGTTCACACAGCTGCAGCCCACTTCTGCTTTGTTTGGTTCTTTACATTTCATCTACAAAAGTACAGGCCACCATGGGTTTGGTTGTTTACTTTCTTTTATGCAAATCTTGCTGCTAATTAATGTTGACGTTTATGGCTAGAAACATTTTTCAAACAGAAATAATTCTGTATTTAGAAAACACGTGGGTTCCAAGAGCAGCAATCCCAAAACTTTATTAAACCTCATTTTTCCTGCATGACAGATAGGGTATACATCCAAACATCCAAAAGCCACTACAAAACGATGAGAGGACAGGATAGAGTCAGATTTATTATTAACTTTTATTTTTTGTGGGAAAAAGATGTCTGCTGAATATATAGATATAGGCTAAATTGTGCATATGTTCATAATTATAATTACATTGACCCTTTTATACCATTGATGACCTTTACAAGCAGTAGTGTTTACAGTGTTGTGATATGAGGAATGTTCCACAACCAATAATACAAAGTGCAAGCGTGGTGGTGATTCATGATGTGAAGCTCTTAAGAAAACCCCATGTGGTCTGTTGCCCCACTTGACATTATTTAGGTAAAGGATCGCTTTCAGGGATTTAGTCAAAGCTGATCAATGCCAGAGCCATATGCATAATGGATTAGTGAGAGCCAGTTAGCCATGTAAAGGAAGCAGTCAAAAGAGTGTAAGGCTGCTACAAAGAGCTCCTCTCATGGCATTGTTAGTCCACTCCTATTCTCAAGTAGCTGACGTGTTTATTATGTTTATGATCTGTATTGTGGTGTTGGCAAAATCCAAGGGGAAATGAATGCATTTAATTACTTTTTTGATGCTTTGTTATCTGTTTGATACAAAGTTACAGTTAGTGCATAAATAATAACTAATAATGCAAAGGAGTGAATCATCATAATAATAATAATAACAACAATAATAATAACATTAATGATGATGATAAACTGTGGGGGCTGTAGCAAAAGCAGGGGTGTGGATGAATCACCATGACAATAAAGATAAGTTAAATAACAATACAGGGAGTAGACTAGATATTAAAGGACCTTTGAGAAATGGTTTTGTCCCCCCGTTCCAAGATTTTTCCTGGACATTTTTCACAAATTATCCAAAGATAGTATTGCAGATACTGTACCTGAGCTAGAATCTTTACAAAACAAACGTCTGAATTAGGCAGTCAGTCACATAGCGGCATGCAAGCTGGCTTAGATCGAAAATGTCCATGTTTATTTTAGGCAAAATGATCTTACTAATTTGTTTTCTACTTCTTCTCATTGTAATTTTTAGAAACAGACAAGCACACATAATAGATTTCCCTTTTTTGTCTTCATAATTCTAGACACACAGAATGTTAATACAACTTTCAATAATCCTTTTAATTATATAACACTCTTTAACTACAGTACAGTATGAGGTGGTAATTAAACATTGATGAGGCCTCCTGTTGACTACTGTATTAGCTGACACCCATATATCCACTGGGTATGTTGTGCGAGTCCCTCCTGTCACATCACTCTAATTGACTGTAGAAAACTGCCACCCCTGTTGCGTAACACCACCTGCTTTTGTGACGTAACGTCTTTGCTTCCTCTCTTTCACAGGGTATGGCCACTCTACTCCAAGTACTGATGGTGGGAAAGCCTTCTGCATGCTCTATGCTGTTGTGGGCATTCCTATGACGTTAGTCATGTTCCAAAGCCTGGGTGAACGCATCAACACCTGTGTTCGTTTTGTGCTATGTCGGATAAAGCAGAGACTTGGTCTACAGAAGACTAATGCGTCCATGGCAAACATGGTGCTTGTGGGTCTCCTGTCCTGTGCCAGCACACTTTGTATAGGAGCAGCTGCTTTCTCACACTTTGAAGATTGGTCTTTCTTTAATGCATACTACTACTGTTTCATCACTTTGACCACTATTGGGTTTGGGGATTTTATTGCTCTCCAAGAGAAAGACGCTCTTCAGGAGAAGTACCCTTATGTCCTGTTTAGTTTTACCTATATTCTAGTAGGGTTGACAGTGATAGGTGCATTTCTTAATCTAGCGGTTTTGAGATTTTTAGCAATTAACAGTGAGGAGGCCATTTCAAGGCAGGAAGTTGGTAGCGAAGAGCAACGTTCTGAGCCTAAGGATACACAGGATGCTCCAGAGGTGATGGAAGTACAGACTGGGAATTTGCAGTGCAAAAAAGAGACTTTTCATAACTGCATCCTTAGTCTTCCCAGGGACACAGGCATGAGTTGTGTGAATCTTCTCTCACCTTCCCATGAAAATAAGAAAGCCCAAGGCTCATCACATGGAAAACTCAGCTTTAAGAATCCAGCGCTCAAAGCTCTATGCTCCTGTCTATGCTGTCATGCAGATGATAGCCCTGTCCACTTTCACTCTGATGAACTGGAAGGGAATTGTAACCCGGTCTTTTATAACTCAATATCCTACAGAGTGGACCATGTCTTAAACTGTACCTCGTCATCTCATGACTTACAAGGTACCGTGCTATACCAGCTTCCCCATGACTCCAGGAGAAGATCCTCAATCTGAAGCTAGGATGCAAGAGAACACAGTGTCAGTGTGTCTATGGACCAGATGCATCTGAAGATGTCTCTAAATAGTGTTTTTGAGACTGATGTAGGAGAAAAACTATCCTGCTTATTTGTGGGATTGTGGATGGTGCAAGTTAATTATTTAGTAGAGAGAGATATAATATTACTGAACTACTTTAATGCAAATTCACCTGTTACCTGCCAGTTTAGGGTTAGGTTCAGAGCTGCCTTAACCAATGGGCTAGCAGGGGTTGGAGCTCAGGGGCCTACCGTAGGCTATTCAAGGGTCTATCACGGGGGTCGGCAACCCGCGGCTCTTCGGCCTTGTAGTGGCTCTTTTGTCCCATTGGAGCAGCACCGAGTATATCTACAAGGAGAAACGGTTCTGATGAGTAATCCATCAGAACCGTGCGAATCCTTCATTAACAACGCCTCTTATTGATCCGCTTTGCGCCGCAGCTTCTTTATACGATAAACCCGCAGATACAGACGCAAGAAAAAACAAAACAAAGCGCACGTGCTTAAAACGTGCTTTTGTGCGCTCGCTCGTATCATTCAGAAACTACGACGCTGAAGGGCTGAATATCCTTCGACCCTTGTACATAAAAATAGAGTGTCTGCTCCACTGAAATAGCTTTAAATCACATTAATTTAATAACCATTCTACATTAGCTTTATAAAAAGGCTTTGAGGAAGTTTATGCATATCCAAATTTCAAATTGTATTGACTGAAGAGCTTTCAGCCAATATACCAGTGTGATACATCATTTGAGAGCCAAGACCTTCTAGTTTTTAAAAATATGTGTAAGATCTGTGTGAGTGAAACACAACTTCAATCACACTTGCCATTCCTGACCGTAATCATAAACCTAACCCTAGCCTGATGATCAGACTGGACAGCAAGGTTAATGTGAATCCTTCTTGAATTATTTCTGCACATTTTAGTCGTGTATAGTGTTTGACTAAAATAATATTTTTGGCTTATGCAATCCTCCCATCTTCTGGTTCTGCAAACTTGGCTTGGTTTTATAGCTCAGATTTATGCTGTAAATAAAATGTGTCACTAGACACTTTATTTGGATGACAGGCCAAAAAAAAAACAAATCAGAAAATGCTGCACAAATCCAACCAATATCTTAATCAGTTTTGCTCATTGATCAATAACAAAAGAAACCCCTGGAAAAGCTTATTGGAGATGAAAACAAATATGGATGGATTTCGTGGGAAGCACTACAGGCTACACCATGGATGTATTTTGTACTGATATTTTGAATCAGTATTGTTGAGTGTCATGAGTGTTACCAACAACAAGCACTTTATTGGAACATACTAATCTAATTTTGTGCCTCATTATAATATTTTGTGTTTAACAACTGATTAAAGTTGTCAGTATTGCCAAATAGCTTGTATGTTTTTCTTACAGCATGTTAAGTAACCATACTTGTCCTGTAGTAGATTTTTAATTTCAAATTGAGGAATCCTAATGTATTCTTGTCACTGTTCCTCCCCTTTGGAGCCAGATAAACAGTTGCCCACAGAGGACCTATTCTTATGTGAGAACCGTGGCTTTCCTGAGACTAACCAGAGGAGCCAAATTGATTCGGTAAGCACAGAGAATAGAGCCCCTTGAGGGCCGCTCAGTGTCAAACTACCAGCAAACAGAAAAAATATTGCCACTTTACTGCAGTCGATTTGCCTAATTTGAATTTCCAATGTTTTATCTCCCTTGTTAATATTTCAGTAATCTGTGGATCATGGCCTCTGCACAAGTTCTTCCGTCAGGGTCAGGCAGAAAATCACTACAGTTTTGCATTTTATTATATTATTTACAGGGGGTCAAGCTGTGACTTCCATTTGATGAAGTGCAGTATTCGGAATGACCACTCGGGGGTGCAATTGAACTATGCATAAGAAGGATGTTATGCGTCCACAATACGTTATGGCTGACAAAACCATATTTAGATGCTATGGTGTTTTTGAGGGGTAGCACAGTACTAAAGTTAGATGCAGAACGGACACCAGAAGCTACAGAAGGAAAACCATAACTTCAGACATAAATTAGTTTACCCTTTACCCTTCTTTGTCTGGCTGTGCAGTGTTGTCCCTTGTCCTGTATATTTTTACTTGTGAAAAACAAACAATAAACAACACAAGTGTCTTTGCTATAAGTTGGCATATTTGAAAATAGATGGAGCAAAGATGCTAGTTTCCATCTATAGTCCCCATAGGTGACAGAGATAAAACATACAAAAACAACACAAATAGGCTCCAAATACAACAAAAATGTTCACAGTCCTGGTGGATTTCCTTTAGCCACTATTTTATTAAAAGTGTCCAGTGTTGGAGCCGCCATCGACTATTCCAGTACTTCGTGCTTCTGACTGAGAGCACAGTCAATCCGAATGTAGTTTTTCCTGTGTGGAACCTCACAGTCCCTCGAGCTGTGGCCCTAGCGAGTACCCATACCACTCACAGTCTTTGGTCTAATGAAATCCTGTGATGGAGAAGGGGCAAGTCCTTGCAAAACTTTAAAAAAAGATTTAGAATTAACAAAATGATTAAGATTTAGTAAGTAATGTTAAAGCAGTGCATTGGTAGAATAAGAGTGGTTTCTTGTCCAATTTAAAAAGTGATTTTAATGGTTTGGTGTTGTGCCAGCAGCAAATGATCATGTACTTACTCTTCATGTGACAAAATCATTGAGTGTAAAAACATGTGTGGGCATACAGAGTAATAAAGGGTCTTGTCTGTCTAAAATGTACAACATTAAAATGAACAGTTTTAGTGAAGTGCTTAACGGGCTTCTTAATGTGAGTGTCGAGTTCATCCATGAAATAAACTCGAATAGTTTTCGTATCGACAACCCTCATCAAATCTCATATGAAACGACAAGTGCCTCTGTGCCCTGAAAAGATCACTATTTTGTGTTGAAAGCTTGAGCCTCATTTGCATAATAACTCCATTAATATTCACTTTATTCACTTGTGGTGTCTCAGATGCCTCCTCTGATTTCTCACAGTGAACGCGGCAAAAGTATGGAAAATTATCTGCACGACGCAGAAGTCAAAAACGGTGGCGTCAAACGAATTGGACATGCCATATGAACAGCTTCACTCCCACACAGACAGATTTGTAAGATGTTTTTGTACTTTATGGCTATGCTAGACAGACTTAACATGAGTCATTGGCTAATATTCAATTCAATATTCAATGGGATGCACAATCTACTTGCTATAAGTGCTGTAAAAGTTTGATTTAAAATGTTTCTTAAAACATACCCTTCATTTGCATTTGCTGCTGATCATATCAGGTGCGCCTCACTTCAGCCAATCACAGGCAAGTCTCAAAACAACAAATATTGCACAGTGTTAATTTCGTCGACTAAAATATTTAGTCTTAATTTTAGTCAAAGTGATATTTTTGTCGACTAAAATTGGACTAAAACTAAATTAAAGGTTTTTCATGAGACTAAAACTATGACTAAAATGTCCAGATATTTTAGTCGACTAAAATAAGACTAAATAAAAATGAAAAGGAGAGACTAAAATCATCCAAGCTTCTATTGACCGTCTGAAAGAGCCTCAGATCATGTAAATTCTCTGCCAAAGGATCAGCTCTGAGCTTTCTTCATGGGGGAGTGGCTCCATGAAGCAGAGGAACAAGATTAAATATGATTATAATGAATATCATCAATGCAAAGTCGACTAAATTAGTCTTAAATTTAGTCGACTAGATCTCGACTAAAATTACATTACATTTTAGTCAAAAGGCTAAGACTAAAACTAAATTAAAATATGTTGTCAAAATTAACACTGATATTGCATTACTCTAGTATAAAAACAAAAGTGAGCCGGGCTGAATAAGGTGAATAGGACTAACCCATGTAGTTTTAAAAGGGGGTATTATGCTTTTTTCACATATTACCAGTCTGTAGCACACTACAATGATGATGCAACCTTATGCTCTTCTGTAAACGCAGTAAATTAAAAATAACTGCCTTAAATAAATTTGCTCTCGCAAATTGGCTGTAGCGAACGTCTTGAAATAGGCCTCTGTCTCTTTAAGAAGCCCTGACCCCTTCCGACACGCCCCCTTCGGCACGCCGTCTGTGCCATCGTCACAACACTACTGTTCTCCTCTCGTCTCCTCCACACGCATTGAAACTACGATCGATTTTCATTTACATTTTACTGTTGGAAATGAGCGACACTTTATCACTTTGTGAACAATGGCCACGCAGGATATGATTTGATCCTGCGTCTTTTTTGAGAGTTCAGAGGCTCATTGTCCACACCGAAAAAATAGCTGCTGTTTGGAGGCTATCTAGTCCCTCTTTGCTACTGCCATGCCCTACGGATCTTTAACTCTAGCCCCATTTTACACAACACCCCCCCTTTAAGGTTGCTGCACATATGGCAGGACCAATGACCGCTGGTTGCACTGCTTTATGACCACGACGCTAGGGGCCGCCATTGCTGTAGTAACTCCATATGGGAGGCAAAACAAGCTAGCTGTCCATTAGAATGCATTGCACTTCACGCACGTTCTACAGTAAAGCCTGGTGCCTAATTTTTCAAATGTTTCTACAGCTAGATATTGCTCCTGTGATAACGCTGGGTTAGTTACAATTAAAGGGACCAGGCGGGTTTTCGT
This sequence comes from Gobius niger, assembly GCF_951799975.1. Classification (NCBI taxonomy): domain Eukaryota; kingdom Metazoa; phylum Chordata; class Actinopteri; order Gobiiformes; family Gobiidae; genus Gobius; species Gobius niger. The sequence continues at coordinate 15,490,133 of NC_136871.1, forward strand.
AAGGAACATTTTAGAAAACTCGTATACTAATGAGGGCCGGACTTTGATTGACAGGCCGATAGGTTTAGAGCTGTGGATTTTTTTTCACCACTAAAAACACCCATAATGAAAGTAATGCTTGTATTTGATTCTATAATTTGTTTGGAGTATTAGGAAGTATGGCTTTATTTAGTCCGAGAACAACTTCCTAAACTGCACCCTCCTCTCTTCAACTGTTGTCAGGGACTGAGCTGAGTAAATAATAGATTGTACTGATCGACTACTCTTCGTGAACCTTCCCTGTTAAATCATTACAGTCCTGGGGTGGAAGGTCTTTCATGTGCCGACGGAAGGAGAAGGAGATACTGGATTAAATTGGAAGCGAGTGGTTGGTTCAAGCGCAGTGCAATGTGCGGGTAAAAAAGGGTAAATGGCTCTAATATGGCACAAACATACTGGGAGGGAGCTTCATAATAGGAACTGCATGCAAATCAAGTATTTACGGATGCACAAACAAACCCAGCCAATAGCGGGTGCCATGTTTTCATTATGGAGAAATATGTTTGTCTGCGGAGACGGCATTCACGGGGCTTTCGGGAATGGCTGGGAGATTAGCAGTTCTTTTTCTATGGGACAGCATTCCAAAGCGCCTTTCTCCTGCGGTTCACAGCAGAAGATTAAGGAACTAAAAAACACACGTTGCAGTTATTTGCTTGCAAGAAATAAAAGACTCATATTATTATATTATGGCAGGAGGGGGAAAAAAAAATCTTGTATTGGTGGGAATTGCTCATTAGTTTTAATTTCTATCTAATTTGCTTCTGGTGTGGAACAGTGTGAAAGGACTGTTTTTATTCAGGGGCTGTCTCCTTCACTCTCTCGGCAAATACACCCACGGTGCTTAATAAAGATGGTTTGAATTACGTCCCAATCAAGCAGCCTTCATGTGCACTAACGACTCATTGCTTTGACAATAGTAATTATACCGGTAAATAATATTATTAGTGACGACTGGTGTTTACAGTCAATAGAGCCATCTGCGAAATCTATTCATAGATAATCCATCAAAAATATTATTATTAATTAGAGCATTTGAAAAATATGCACGTGTAGCAGGGTTTATATCCTGGCGAGTTAGATGGTCGCGCCCTCATCTGGTACCACATATTTAGTGACCTTTTGTTGGAGATTTGTTTTATTTTTGTACATGTTATTGATTGAGTAGTATTCAATGTCGTGGTCCGCTCACTTGTTGTGTCACACCCTGTTTGGCTGCACCCCTATAAATTGGGGTCCCCCTTCCCTCTTTTCTTTTGAAAGTCGTTTATGGGAACGAGGGAAGCATCTGGTGCCATCGTCTGTTTTTGTTTTATTACGAAATTAACATGTAACCTATTTTAAAGCAGTACTAAGTAACTCATGCCCCTAGAGGCCATAAGCGCCACTGCAGGTGTTGTAGCATGTTGCGTTTTTTTACTCATTGATTTTGCGTGAGAGTAAATACTACTCTGATAGAAAAGACAAAGGGAGAGAGGGATGTTGTACATTTAATTACACAATGGAGATAGCTTTTTTCACTCAAACCTGGCTGTAAATACTGTTTAACTGGCGCTACCCCGTAGTTAGCTTTGTCCGTTAGCCTCTTAGCTTCTTCTTCGTGATTCTATTAGAGTGTATTGGTGGCTCCGACCCAGTGCATGATCAGCTGCAAGTGTGGTTTTCTGACCAGAGACACCAGGGGGAGATGAAAGACCCCCCAATCATCCCATTAACACTTGTATTACCCCCAGAGGAACTACAAAAATGATTGATATTAATCATTTATGTTTATGTCCTTTTTGTTTGATATACAGCGACACGTGGGGCAGGGACCAAGCTAGGACTAAAGTGTGCCTTTTTGTTTAGCACTGCCATATCCAAATAAATGGAGCGGAGTGCCCGTTTCCTTCTCCGCTGTGTCCTGTGGGTCCTTCGACATATACAGTACACCTGAGTAAATAGATGGAGCACAACGCAGAGTCCAAACCACACCAGCCACACAGTTTCCAAAACCAGATTTTCCATGTCCGCAAGTACCACCAGATGGAGTAGTGAGTAACTTGCACATTCAGACGGACATCAGAGTCGCGTATTTGTATGCCACCCACTTTTCCCACCTGGAGGAGATACTTCCAGATGCCTACTGAGGGTCTTCTGTTTGCTCAGAAAAAAGCAGTGGTGCGTAGGCAGTTGGTGATGTGCGCAACAGTGTGTCTCATTTAAGGAGAGTGTGCTCTTCGTAATAGTCTGTGCGCTCTTCTGTGTTTGTGCTTGATTTTTTCTACGTGTGATCGGGGACATGACTTCAGCGCTCATGTCACCATGTTAAAGGAATAGGCCACCGTTTTTACATACTGAGATATGTTCTTACCTTAGCTTTGACGAGTTCTTTAGGACCTGTCTGATCTTCCCCCGTGCCTTCAATCACGTAAACACAGCGCAGACGGCTTTAGCATTTAGCCTCTCCCCCTCTCCTCTATAACTCCAAAACAGGTCAAGACAGAAGCTACGAAGCTCGTCCACGTTTTCCCTATTTAAATATGGTTACGTGAAGTGTTACACTACAAAGTATAATTACACAAAATTAAACAATGTGGATTTTCTAAGGCGTAATAATACCAGGAGTAGTTCGAAATCCGCGCAGTAATCTCCACTTTACTGCGCAGTAATCTTCACTTTACTGTGCGGATGCCAAACTACTCCTGGTATTACTACGCCTTACATTATAGTTCCCCCTTTTATCTGCGTAGAAAATCCACATTGTTTAATTTAGTGTAATTATACTTTGTAGTGGAACACTTCACGTAACCATATTTAAATAGGGAAAACGTGGAAGAGCTGCGTAGCTTTTATCTTGACCAGTTTTGGAGCTATAGTGGAGAGAGGGAGAGGCTAAATGCTAACGCCGTCTGCGCTGTGTTTACGTGATAGAAGGCACGGGGGAAGACCAGACAGGTCCTAAAGAACTCGTCAAAGCTAAGGTAAGAACATAGCTCAGTATGTAAAAACGGTGGCCTATTCCTTTAAGAACTTTGCTCATTTCTCCGGTTGTCTTTTGAGTTGTTTTTTTGCCACCGACCCAGAGCACTAATTAGTCACCATCTCCCCTCACACATGATCACTCGTGAGATACTGCATATTCCAACTGTGTTTTTCCCCATTCTCTGAGAAGCACTCATGTCTCCGACCCGTGGCTATTTATATAGGTTGTGAAGGGGGGCCTTTAGTGACAGGCTATTGCAGTTCGAAAACATCCTCATTGAGCCGAGAGCTCTTTGGACACGTTGTAAACATGCTGTGTGGTGAGACGATGTTGAAAGCTTATCATCAAAGTAATGACACTTTTCCAGACAGCGTTATGGACAAGTGCACACTGCGCTGGGCAAGGATATTTTTTCTTCCCAGCAATCTATGGTAAGAAGTTTTCTCAGTGGCACATACTGTACTGTAGGTCAACCTTATCTCCAAAACAGCAGCGCTATATTTTTTTCCTATTACACCCACAATTGTAAGTAAGAAAGATTCAGAAGTTGCTGTCAAGGCAGAATTTGAATGAGCCCGATAAGAGAGGGGAGGAAAAAATGCAGCACAATGGCCTTCTGGTCCCTTTGGATAACAAATGCACGTCTTTATTTTTTAGAGGGACGGCAGGGGAGTGAAGAAAAGGAGCCCTTATAACAAATGGGCCCCATTGGAGATATGAAACGCCATTTGCTCGTAGTTTAGCTGACAACAGAGTGATTTGCGCACGTGTTAATCTCCCGAAAAGAGCATATAAGTCAAATCTTTGCAACAGCCCGAGCTCTAAATAATTCAGTTTATTGCACACCCATTTGAGTTCTTTTTCTTTCTGTCAGCTGTCAGGATCCAAATAATTTCCTCTATATCCTTTTTGCCAGTGCAGTATATTTTCATAAAGCCAAGCTCATTAGAATCAGGCTTTTTGAAGAGCGAAAGCCGTGGTGGAAATGCAGAGAGAAAGCTACAGGGAACATCTTCTCATGCATTTATGCTGTCATTGCAGTTGACAAGTGATGCATTTAAGTGAAATACTTCTCCCCAATCCTCAGAACTCATCATGAGAATTCTCAAGTTGTTTCACTTTTAAATTCTGTTGACCAACATGTCTGGCGCACATGCAAATCCCGTTCAAATTAATGCAAAAACAATTTTTAAATAATTCTTGTTCACTTTACAACCACAACCCATCACACATGTGTTCAGGATGAAGGGCATTTTTTCCCATAGCTTTCAGTTGTAAATGTCCTTGTCCTCTTCTTTGTCTCTCTGCCAATAACCCAAAACCTTTTGTAGGAACACGCTTAAAACAAAAACTAAACTTTTTCTTTCTTTTCATGTTTTCTTCCTGTGACTTAGATTCAAATTATAATGTGAGTGAGACAGATTTTTTTCCTGGACTGGAAACCAACTGAAACACATTGTTTTGGAGGGTAAATGGCCATGCTAATAAGGTAATTTTACCTCTTGATGAGCTCACATACTAGTGTTGAGTCTAGTGCCGGTGTCTTTAAATGGCTAATTCCTTAAACGACTAATTCTTTTCTTTTGTTGTTTTGTTATGTGCAGCCTTGCCTAAAGCCTTGCCAAAAAGCCTGAAAAAGAAATAAAATTGATTAAAAGATGATCTTAGTCTTATGGAGTAATTCTTTTACACAACCTCTCACACAGCTAAATACGTTGAATGAATAATGCAGCTTGACTTCACACAGAATATATACATTATGTATTTTTGTTTGCATTAACTGCAAACATCTGTGTACTTCTCTTAGAGAAAACTTTTGTATCCCAGTTTTATGGCAATTTATAGAAGTAGTAAACCAGAGCTTAGATTATAAACTGACCCAACATTACCCCCATCCCTCCGCAAAAGAAGAAGAAAAGAAATGAGCTGAGTGAGTTTGTATGAAAAGCTCTGGCTCTTAAAAATCTAATTTGAGCAAATGAGTTCCTTTTGAACAATCAACACATTTTCTTTATCAGTCTCTTCTTTGTCTCCACTTCCAGCACTTAATTGTACCTTCAGTGATATGATGATTTTAATATTCTGCCGGTTGAGGCTGTCTTTGCTGGTCGACTGAACAGGCAGCAGACGTTTCCATCAGCGGTGCGGCGCCTGGCATTCATCATCAAAGGTCTGTACAGGAAAGAGACAGCTTCACACTCATCTGCATCTGATTGGTATGCCGACCGGGCCACTTCCACATCATCCTACACACACTGTTGTTTCTTATTAGCATATAATGCATCAATTACTTCACTTTCACGAATAGGAAAAAAAATATCTTCCATAAGTTTTGTTTCCAAGGCAACTATGGAAAAGAAGAAGAGTGGTGGTGCCAGAAATAAATGAGTTTGGCACAGACTGCGGCATTGTGACGGTACGAGGTAGTGATGATGGTCAGTCAAACGCTTCACAAGTTTATGAACCTTCAGAAAATGTTGAGGTTTATAAAGCAGGTGAACTTGTAGACTACATGATCATGCGCTCATATTAATAATAATAATAATAATAATAATAATAATAATAATAATAATAATAATAATAATAATGCACTGGTTTTATAGCGCTTTTCTGGACACTCAACATTGCAGACACTTAACATTGCATTATTCATTCAGTCCATACTCAGTGGTGGTGAGCTACTGTTGTAGCCACAGCTGCCCTTGGGTAGACTGACGGAAGCGAGGCAACTAGTCTGTTCCATCGGCCCCTCCGACCACCACCAACCACTCACTCACTACATTCTTTCAGGCCCATTGTATGTGTTTTTAGTGGTAGGGGAAATCGGAGTACCCAGATGTCATATTAGAATGACAGCTCTTACTCAACATCAGACAAAAGAGACAATTAAACAAAGATGAGCAAACTGTAAAAATGTGTGAGAAATTAACATAATATAGGAACCTGTAAATGACCTCCAAAAGAGTGGAAAGAACAGATTTCTTTCATGTTTAACCAGCACTGCTGACACAGTGCAAATATCTTTTGTTAGAAGCGCATACATTTCTTTTGAATAAAAGCGCATAAACATCGAGGTATACCTGCCTTCGACCGCTGCCCTGCAAAGGAAACTAATTCCCTTCGAAGATACAACTCATTTTCTTCGCAGGGCGGCGGTCGAAGGCAGGGCGGCTGGGCGCACCCTCATAGATAGGGTGAGGAGCTCAGTCTCCCGGGAGGAGCTCAGAGTAGAGCCGCTGCTCCTTCACATCGAGCAGTTACGGCATCTGTTTCGGATGCCTTCTGATCGGCTTCCTGGGGAGGTTTTCTAGGTATGGGAGGAAACGCCTCGGAATACCCCCAGAACAGCTGGAGGAAGTGTATGAGGTTAGTGAAGTCTCGGCATCTATATGTTTATTTGACCTTTATTTAACCAGGTTCAAACGAATAAAGATAAAATAATGAGATAAAAATCTCCTTTTTGATGTGAAGGAGCAGCGGCTCTACTCCAAGCTCCTCCCGGGTGACTGAGCTCCTCACCCTATCTCTGAGGGTGCGCCCAGCCACCCTGCCTTCAACTGCCGCCCTGCTAAGAAAATGAGTTGTATCTTCGAAGGCCAAGAGGCCAAGCAATAATTTCACATGTTACATTTGTTAAAAAATAATCAAACATTGAATAATTAAATCAAAATAATACACTCAGATAAAACACCGTCAGGTAAAATACTTAGTTTTTGTTTGATTCGTTAACAGTAATTTGAAAGTATGAGTGACACAAGTTCTTTCATTTGAAAAGCCTTCTGTAGTCAATTGCAACAGTGGTGCAGCAAACATAAAGGCCTTTTTACCCATTTCTGTTGGCACTCCGGGCACAGTGAGCGGGAGAAGGCCCTGAGAGCGCAGGCTGTAGTTGATGCTGCTCCTCAGCTCCTAGTGCAGCTGCAGATCAGGAGGGACAAGTCCAACAATACATTTACAACTTAAAAGATACCAATGTTTCAATCTGTGAAACGACAAACATGGCCAGCCCACCCAGGTGTACAAGATGCAGTGACGAGTCAGCAAACTCATGTTTGTATTTAAATGCAGTTCTCCATGATACACTGTGTCCAATGCTTGCAAAGAGTCAGTGGGGGCATTCATACATAAATAACATCACAATAGTCCAAAACAGGCTCTCACAAGTTTCTTTCAGGGTTCAAACAATAAACAGGATTTAATTATAAAACAACTTTTAGTTAGATCTGATGTCCCTCATTTGTAGTGATGGAAGGCAAGTACTGGGAAGCTGATTTTCTGTTTGAGAACAACATATTTTGTCTGCGTTTAAAACTAATTTTAGATTATAAAAAGCATCCTGTAATTGATTTAAAGCAATTTGGAGTTGTGATATTGCAGTTTCTGTTTTTTCTGTTTTTTCTGTTTATGTTTTTTTATTAGATAAACAATAAAAAGAAGCGGACCAAGACTTGAACCTTGTGATACACCAGAAGATGCTGTTAAAAAAAGTTTTTTTTCTGTTTACCATTACTCATTATGTTCTATTACCAAGATAATTTTCAACCTATCCAACTGTGTGATTTGACAATCCGATATTCTGCAGTTTTTCTTTTAGTACCGAGTGATCCACAGTGTTGAAAGCTTTCGAGACAAAGAGGGCAGCATAATGTTGCTCTCTATCCAGAGATTTCATTATGTCATTTAAATTCTCTGCTCAGACTGCTGCCTCCGTTACTCGGCCCTGGATACAGCGGAGGAGAATGGATGTTTGTTTAAGAAGGACCATGTACAGTTATAATATGAACGTTGCATTAGGATGCACTCTAAAAACTCTCTTATCACACAGTCGTCTCCAGCATAAACCAATTTAACATTACATAAAACATTTTGATCAACATTACAGTTGTTTAAATGTATATCTAATTTGCCTTAAATCTTGTTACAGAGATAGGTTTTTATTTATGAAATAGTTCATAACTTAACTCCATTAGCACACAAACAGATACAGCATTTTAGATCTGGCTCAGAAGTCACCTTGTGCAGTCCTAATGTAAAGTGTACACAAAGGCCTTTATCTGCCAGAGCCCACCACACCGAACCGAGTGAAGGCTTGACAAAAGAAAACGATATGATTCATTGATATGTCTCTCAGGATTTAAACAGAGCCTATTCATTGTGGAGCGTTAATCCATTTTTGACATCGATTTGAAGGCAGTTCACTTAGAAGGAATTGGGTCTTTTAACCGCGCCCAGGACATTGTGTCAGTAAGTATTTGAAAAGATTTGAATTTCAGACGCTTGGTTGGCAGCAATGAAATGATAAGACATAATGTATCCTTTTGTTCTGCCTGGTGTTTCATTCTTTCTTCCTCTCATGGCTTTGATTTGCTGAGGCGTGTGTGTCTCGGGAAGAACATGGCTCTATGTACAATTAATTGCGGCACCTGTAGTTGGACTATTCAAATCTGTTCTCATTAACATACTGTAAATATGCGCTCAAGATGGAAAGAACAATGTCATGTTTATGCACAAATGCTGTAGAAAGAAGATTATGTAAACCACTGAAATGAACAGAATAGTATTAAAGTAAAGTACATTTGAGACAGATGTATTGGTGAGGGTAATAATATTGTGGCAGATTTTTTGTATTATTTCATTTTTGGTCGAAACATGCCTTACCGGATTGTGGTCATCGGCTACTTTGCATCAGAGGTCAAATATCCACACACTCACAAAAAACACATTGTACACATAAACTGAAGGCAAGGCAGGTGAAGGGTCTTCCCAAGGACACAATGGTAGCACAGACCTTTGGACTGGCGGATATAAAATGATATGCAGCTGAGTGCCACCCATTATAATGATGATAAGTCTTATGGAAAGGTATTATTTCAGTTGAATGGACAGAAATATCAATCTCTTTAAAAAAGGATGTGCTCCAATTACAGAGGGATCACACTCTTCAGCTTCCTCTGTAAGGTCTACTCCAGGGTGCTGAAGAGGAGGATCCGGCCGTTAGTCCAACCTTGGATCCAGGAGGAACAATGCGGTTTTCGTCCCAGGTGTGGCACACTAGACCAACTTGAACGAACGAACGAAAGGAGCCAGCTGAGGTGGCTCAGGCATCTATTTCGGATACCTCCTGGTTATCTCCCTTGGAAGGTGTTCCGGGCATGTCTTATTGGGAGGAGGCCTCGTGGAAGACCCAGGACACGCTGGAGGGACTGTATGTCTTTAAGCTGGTCTGGTGCCGCCATGGGGTCCCCCCAAAACAGCTGGTTGACGTGTGCGTGAAGTGGGAAGCAACTCTCCTCAGACTGCTGCCTCCACGACCCGGCCCCGGATAAAGTGGAAGAAAATGGATGGATGGACGGAAATAGATCTTTTAAAGCAATTTAAACTCAAACATAAAAAGTGTAGCCAATAAATTCACTCTTGCTCTGAGGCATTATACATCAATTTCAGTCACTTTATTATAAGTCATAAATTGAGCTTCTAATAATGATAGACCTTTTGTCACATGTTAAGTGACAACAAAAAGCTAAGGTCTCACTCAGGTCTTTTTCTAACAGACCTCTCTTAAAAACATTTTTGATCTGATTTTTTTTAGTTATGTTAACCAAGGGAAAAATATTAAATAGAACATGAAGAAAATTTGTGCTGATTTATGCACAGAGCAGCAGAGGCAGACAGTTCAGTCAATAGACATGCCTTGAAATATGAAGTGCAGATCCCCCATTTGTTTGGCTGCTTGATGCCTCGTCCTGTCTGTGCCACGGCCCCACTGTGGCATCAATCCACTGCCGTATGCCTTGTGTTTTCTGTCTGGATCTGAGACGGTCTCCAGACAAATCATCGCTCAACGGCCCCCACCTGCGAGAATCGCGCCTTTACCTAAGAAGACAAACACACCCAGCACAACAACCTGCACCTTGTGCTGCCAATAGTTCACAGTGAATAACCATATATATATATATATATATATATATATATATATATATATATACACTGCTCACAAAAACTTAGGGCACACTCAAAAAACACATCCGAGATGTCAATCAATTCGATTTTTCGGATGAAAATCTTTATTCATAGTGTAGGGCAATGTGTTGAGAACAAAATAACATAAGAATGATAAATGGAAAACAAATTCTCAGCCCCTGGAGGTCTGGATCCAAAATTATAGTCAAAATCAAAGTGACAAATCAGGTCACTGGTTGATCCAAATTCTGTATAAATTCCTCCAAACGAGTCTGTATCATCCTGAATGCACTCCCTTCAACGCCTGGGCATGCTCCTGATGAGACCACGGATGTCCTCCTGAGGGATCTCCTCCCAGACCTGGATTAGAGCATCAGTCAGCTCCTGGACAGTCTGTGGTGCGACGTGGCGTTGATGGATGGACCGAGACATGATGTCCCAGATGTGCTCTATTGGATTTAAGTCTGGGGAACGGGCAGGCCAGCCCATAACATCAATACCTTCATCATGCAGGACCTGCCGACACACTCTTGCCACATGTGGCCTGGCATTATCAGGCATCAGAAGGAACCCAGGGCCCACAGCACCAGCATATGGTCTTACAATAGGTCTGAGGATCTCATCCCGGTCCCCAATGCCAGACAGGGAACCTCTGGCTCGCAAATGGAGGGCTGTGCGGCCCTCCAATGAAATGCCTCCCCAGACCATCACTGACCCACCACCAAACCGGTCATGCTGGATGATGTTGCAGCAGCAGAACGTTCTCCAGGGCGTCTCCAGACTCACGTCTGTCACATGTGCTCAGGGTGAACCTGCTCTCATCCGTGAAGAGCACAGGGCACCATTGGCCAATCTGCCAATCGCTGTGTTCTTGGGCAAATGCCAATCGGGCTGAACGGTGTCGGGCAGTAAGCACCGGCCCAACTTGTGGACGTCGGGCCCTCATACCACCCTCATGGAGTCGGTTTCTGACCGTTTGAGGACCAACATGCACATTTGTGGCCCTCTGGGGGTCTTTTTGTAGGGCTCGGGCAGTGCTTCTCCTGTTTCTCCGTGCACAAATGAGCAGATAGCGGTCCTGCTGCTGGGTTGTTGACCTCGGTCGGCCCCCCCCAGGTCTCCTGGTGTACTGGCCTGTCTCCTGGTATCTCCTCCATGCTCTGGACACTGCGCTGGGAGACACAGCAAACCTTCTTGCCACAGCACGAATGGACGTGCCATTTTGGATGAGCATCACTCCCTGAGCGACTTCTGTGGGTTGTAGATGCTCCTCATGATACTTCTAGTGGTGAGAACACTGGACAAATGCAAAAGTGTTCCAAAAATACGGTCCAAAGGATGAAGACAGGGAAATGGTCTGTGGTCACCACCTGCAAAACCATTCCTCTTTTGGAGTGATCTTGCTAATTGCCTCTCATTTCCACCTGTTGTCTGTTTATTTTCCACAACACCAAGTGAAATTGATTCACAATAAGCGTGGCTTCCTAACTGGACAGTCTGATATCCCAGAAATTTGATTGACTTGGAGTTACATTGTGTTTTTTGAGTGTGCCCTAAGTTTTTGTGAGCAGTGTATATATATTTACTTCTGTTATTCAACTTAAACTGTGAAACTAATATATGATGGACTCATTACATGCAAAGTGAGATATGTAGCCTTTATCCTTTTGATTATTATGGCTCACAGCTTGTAAAAACCCTAAATCAAAAATCTCAGAAAATCAGAATAGTGTGTAGAGTGTAAGCCATAACCTCAAACCTTAGGCAGGTTCTCTTTCTGTGAGAACGGTCTCCACGTGCAAGTTCTCCACATTTTGTGTCTGTAGGTTTCCTCCAAGTTCTCCAGGTTCCTCATCAGAAGACGTGACAGTGGGATTCAGAAGATCATCCAACCATTCCTTCCACAGCCCGACCATCTCCCCCCTTGAGGTCAGCAGCTTCACACCCGCATTGTGAACAGTCTGACCTGGTGCCCTTCCCGCAAAATGTCTTACAGGAAAGTAAGGGAAGTGGGGGTTGTTTAACTTGCAGCTGACACATTGGTAACATTGGGATAGACCTGTGTTGATGTCATCCTGTAAATACGTGTGTCTTCCACCGGTGATGCCAGTGGGAGAAGTGGGAACATGCTCGCTCTCTCTCGCTCCTTCCATCTCGTCACCCCCTAACACTTATATTCTCACTCGAGCTTCAATACCACACAGACCACTGATTTGTAGCTCAGAACTTGTTACCTTGATCTCTCTACCTTTATCTTGTACTTTAACCTGGGTGAATAGCTTTGTGTCAATTGATATCCTTACTCTCGAACAGAAATCAATTGAACTTTCATGTTATCGAGTTAAGGTTATTTGTTTTAACGCCCCCTTGTTCCATACCACCCACCATTAGCATCAATAGTGTCAACTCAAGCATTTTCAGATGTGACCTTAGACATCATGCGACACTCAAGTGATTTATAGCTGAACACTGGTCAAAGACATATACCGAACGAAATAGAGAGGCCTAAAGGCATTTAACCAAATATCTGGTCCATTGATACAATCACTGACCTTTGCAGAAATGGCATTAATTGACTAAAGATCACTGAGATCATCACTGACTTACTTTAGAAATTTGGCTTAAAACTTAATACGAAACATAAATAAATGAATGTTAGGAGGAAACCGATTACTATCATTTGTTTTTTGGTGAAAGTAGAAAACGGGTTTGCTAAATCCAAGGCAACATATCTTTCAAACTAGAAACAAGTGACTGTATTGTGCTGACCTTGTAAGTGCTATAAGTTCCTATTTAATGTATATGAATATGAAGAGAAATGAAAACAATGCAGTTTGCTTAACAATACAAAAGAAAGGAAAAACATTTATATGTAGATGCGGAAAGAGGCATTTTCTCCAAGCAAAGCATTCATTTCAACTGCGCTTTTATTATGTACAATACAACTGCAAAGATATCGTGTGAAATCGCCAATGTACTTTTTTTCTTCCTGTGCTGCTTCAATGGCGCCCGACGTACTTTCTGTGAATCCAGCAGTTAAAATGCAGGGCAGGTTGATGCGGCCAAAGATCGCGCTGGAATATTTTAGCAGTGAAAATGAGACTGATCTCATAAATGTAGCTACAGCAGTAAAGGTCTTTTACTGTCAGGTTTATGGGATAGAGTTGTAGCTTCACGTCTGATCAAATAGAGACAGTTTTCCTCAGAGCGTAATGGAGGGAGATAGCGAACACTGTCTGGCCTGTGATCAGGTGCGAGTATTAATGTCAGCCTTTCACTGGAAATTTAAAGATTCACTCCTGAAGCAAAGTGTGTGGATTCGGCATTGATGTCTACGCATTTATAAAGATAGGATGCCAAGTCCACATTTAATACCAGCAAATTATGCCAATAATTATAGTAGCTTTAAAATAAGGGTTAAGACCTGTTAACCTATCCCTTATATCCACCTTATTCCTGGGGCTGCTGATGTAAAAGTATTATTATATAAGGCATTTGAAGGTCTACATGATTCTCTTACAAACAGTGCCTGTGAACTTGTTACCCCAAAGGTTTAGCTAAATTTAAGCTGATCTGATTTCAAATGAACACTGAGAAGACTTCATATAGCACTCATACTGCATATATAGATGAGTAATTATGTGTAATGTTTTTCATACATAAATTACATATTAATTTCATGGAGTATTCTCATTAGACCATACAAAAACCTTCCTTCATACAGTGCTCTTTTCGTGTGTGTGATGCCTGTTAAGTGCTTACTGGATTTTCAAGAGATTCCGATATTTGGGGCAGAGAAGAACCTTCTTTGCAACAAATGCATTCACTCATGTTAGAAGCATATGTGAAAAGTAGAAATTCTGTTTCATGTGTATGTCTGTGAAGGCTTTGTCAAATGAAATATCCAACTCCAAGTGTTTGTTTGTTTGTTTGTTTGTTAACTTTATTGTCCCCGTAGGGAAATTTGTTCTCTGCATTTAACCCATCCTTCGATGCCGCTGGGGCAACCCGTAAGGAGCAGTGGTCGACGGCCGTGCCGCGCCCGGGGACCCATCTCCATGATGTGGAGCCAGGCTGATGGTCAGAATCACCTGGCTGGAGGATTCACCTATTGCACATGTTTTTAGTGGTAGGGGAAACCGGAGTACCCGGAGGAAACCTACGCAGGCACGGGGAGAACATGCAAACTCCACACAGAAAGGCCCCGTCCTGGTGGGAATTGAACCCGGGACCTTCTAGCTGTGAAGCGGAGGCGCTAACCGCTGCGCTACCGTGCTGCCCCGTGCTCAGATAGTGTCCAGATAACCAGGTTTGCAGCCGCAGGCACATCATGGTCAGCTGGACCAGGAGGAATAAATGTAACAAAAAAAATGCTTGGGTTTATTTGAATGAAGACTCACAGGTTTTACTCTCACATTTGTTCATACAGTTTGCCCACCTGGAGGTTGTATCCACCGGGCCCATTAGGAAGAATGAGAAACCTCCCATCTTCTAATAGGGATGTAACAATTCACTCAAGCCCTGTTTCGATTCCATTTCCAATTTTAAGTTCCCGATTTTGATTTTTTTCCCGAGAGAGAGAACTTTACATTACAAAAAAATTGCAAGACATAAAAATGAACTATTATCATTTTGACATTTGTGCTTGTAATTTTTTTCTGGGGTGAGGCGGTGGAGCACCTTTGTGTAGCTGAGGGGTGGCTTTAACATTGATTCTTTTTTTTTAATGTATTTTTTTTAAATCGATTCACATTTTAAGCAGTTTAAATCGATTTTAAATTGATTTTCGATTAACTGTTGCATCGCTATCTTCTAAGAATCTGATGTCAACAACTGGCTGACTTAGAGCTGTGATGAGTCCAGGGGTCCCCAGGGATGGTCAGGACACACCACCAGGCCTCTCCACTCCACTATGAGCTCTTGAGCCTTTATATGGCTTTGTCCTCACTTTATTTTTCTGTGGGTCAGTTGTGCTCTATTTAGGAACACTCTTTCCTAAATAGAGCACAACTCAGTCGTCGCTTCCTTGTTTCCTCTGTTTTTCGGTCACTTTGCTCAACTTCTCCAATTGAGTTGGTCAGGACATACGTTTCATACAAAGTAAGACACTTCCAGCAAGTCAGCATTATACTGTGCTCTGTATGGGGATCTGTAAATCACTTTGGCTCTGAGAAGACTTATTATCTAATCTGTGGCACTGTTGAAGGGGGCCATTAGTCTGCATCTGATATAGTGGGGCCATCACAGAAGAACTGATATAAGTTTTTAATTCTCTGTGATCCTTGAAAAGTTTGGGGACACACTCTGCTGATGACACACTGGTGTTGATGCTGATGAGCCTTCATGAATGAAGTCTGCTTTTTGTTTGCCGTTTAAATGTACTGTGTTGCTTCACCCTTTTCAGCTCAGATTTCTTTCTTGTGCCTGCATTCCACTTTCTCTATCAGGCATGATGACCTGTCTGACTGTATTCTCAACCTGAATTCAACAAAAGGTGCAGCCATTTATCATTAAAGCCACATCGCGTAGAATTTTACTCAATAAATAAAATGGAAATACAAGCGTTTATTTTATGACAGATATTTTCATCATTGAACGCTCTCCTAAGACAACATGACTGTAAACTTTATCGGGAGTGGGTACGTCTCCAGCTCGTCTCCATGGAGATGTGACTAAAGGTAGCAGAATTTGAGATTATGACCCGTTATGTCCTCATCCAAATCTATTCTTTGATTACCAACTGCAGTAATACATTGTCTGTGTTGAGCTGGTCATTAGGCTCATGTTTGGTTTTGCCGGCAACAGCATTGTCCAAAATGTTGTGCAGTTTACCTTGAAATAACATTAAAATAGAGCCTGGTGTTTGTGTGAAGCGCAAACATCATGCTCCATGTGGGATGAAAATGATAATTAAATCTACCTGAACAATCAACAGTTACCTTCCAAAGTATGGCAGCAGTGTGGCTGCCAGGTCTCCCACGACCTGCAAAACATGACCACCCTGCTTTTTGTATTTCATCTGATGTAGCTCGGAGATGAGGGATGCTTTGGCTTTAGGTCTTCTTTTAAGTGAATAATGTTGTGTCCCACCTCTTTTAACAAAACACGACCAACCTTGTTACTATGTAGGTACTGATAAGCATCATTAAATATTGTTTTGCCTCACCGTCAGACGCGCCAGAGTTCAGGAAGTAGCCAAAGATTGCAGTGTACAATGACCACCCCTCGATTTTAACTGGCAGTGGGATCATCTTGTTTGCGCTGTTACAGTTTACGTCTCTTATGCTCATAAATGTGGATTTGCACAAGCAGTCGATATGTAATAATATATGCCATTTCCGGGTCTTGCAGGGTCTAGCGCCACAGTATTTACAGCCAAGTTTTAGTGAAAAAAATTCTCCATTGTGTCATTGGGTGTACATTATCCCTCTCTACCTTTGTCTTTTCTGTCAGCATAGTAATTACTTTCATGGACAAATAATGAGTAAAAAAAGGCAACATGCTACAATCAGGAGTGACAGTAATTCATTCAAAAATATCGTACAGCTCGGAAATACCAATCCCCTCTTACTATTTACAGCTGAGTAGAAACAACATCTAATTGCAACTGAAGTCAAGAAAATGAGTAACAAACAGAATATCAAATCATTCAAAAGAATTATTTTTCACCTGGGGGCAATATAAATGAACTTGAAATAAAGTTGGATTGAAGACACTGCTGGCCCTGATTTTTTCCACCATAGTGAACCAAACTGGCTGCAGTCTTGCACTTTTGAAGCCTTCTGGATGAATGTGTAAATGAGAGCAATGATGAGGTGAGTGCGGAGTTTGGGGTAAATGCAGAGAAGTGCTGAGGTCAGGTTCGCCCTTTACACATGCAGCTCATCCCCAAAAGCGTCAGTGTCAAAATTAAATGAACTGCTTACAATACGTCTTCTTCCTTTATGCAAACAATTTCCTTTCTAACTCACTTATGCGCACCAGCAGCGAGTGAAGAGCTGACAGTTTGGACGAGGAATGTGCCGCAGGAAGTAGAAGAGCTGCAAAGTAAGCACAGCTTGAAGTAGGTGACGAAAAACAAGGCACAGCAGGTATTAATGAGCACAAGCACTTACAGCGGCACTTTACATAGATGCAGCTTAAAGTATGGCCAATACATTGATTACGACACGTGAAATGGCACGTGCAATTACAGCAAAGACGGCTGATAAAGCTGCTGAAGTAGCTCAAGTCGATGTTTCGTACACAAATAGCCTCCAGGAAGAACACCGTGCAATTATTGTTACAGGTAGATTACATTCATTCCTGCATTACGGGCGTTTGAAGTTGTTTTCTTTTCTCTCCGCATTTTTTATGCCGAGAATTAAGCCAAAGTGTCAAAGGCTGCAGAGAAAAGCTCTCCGCAAAACAGTCATCCGCGGAGGTGGCCCGAAATAAGCAGATTTTTGGAGAAGGTCATTCCATTCAAGTAAGAAGAGAAGCTCAAAAGTAAAGAAAAGAACTGCCATCAACAAAGGAGATTGTGTGAACACAAGGTCAACAAATACAAAGTTTCAGATATTTTAAATACACCCCTTATCAAGACTAAAAGCAACGATCAAGCAATCGGTCTAGACAAACCAGTCGCTAGGGATAATAATGACATAGTTTTGGGGCATGAGTCACCTTTTCCACTGCCATGACAACGATGTTTTATTGCACCATATCACACGCAGGCCAATATTTCTATATCAGTGTTTTCAAGTCAGCACAACAGCGATGTGGCGTCTCTAGCTGTGCTCATTGTGAGTGGCGGACGCGGGGACAGTGGCGCCCCACGCTGCAGTGTGCGGTGATGAATGATGGCAAGCTGAACTAGTTTAAGAGCAGCATCAAACAATTGCTCATTTTAAAAAGCACTGCTTGACTCCGAGGCCTGGGGAACAGCATGGAAAGTAATATCCATCAACAGCCAGCCAAGCAGCCGTGCTATCAGCAAACACAATTTGGCACCAGGGACATTATTGTTTTGCTGCCGCTCTTCTCTTCGTCTCAGTGATGAACTGGCTGAGTGATGCTCGTTTGATGAATACAATCCTGCTGTCATCATCATATGAATTTGGTCATTATTGGGACGAACTGAGTTTGTTTGGAAAGACATTTTGTAAAAGCACAAAATTTCCCCAAGTGCTTTATTAGATTATATTCATCTGGCACTTTCCAAAGTTGTTGACGTTAAATGATAGTTAGAGAATACTTGTGTAGCTCCCGAAACAGATTTGAGTTGGGGTAACAAATGCACTTCCTCTGTTACAGGAGATTAATTTGACCGGCATGGGTGATGGTAAAAGACTGGGATGTTCTGAAAGTTTATTGAATTATGGTTCAATTACAAGTGAGTGAGTCTGTCAGCACCAAACAAAGGTTGTTCTACTGTTTTTACCAACCTGCACATGACCTTGAAGCACACTTTTTAATTAATTGACTGTTTTGTATTCATCCGCTCCAGATGGTTTCTGACTATAACAATAACAACAGAGAGGAGGAGGAGGTGGTTCATGTACGGTGTGTAAAAACATAAGAAAAAAACAAGTTAACCCACCTTCAATATTTACTTAAACAAGAGAAAGTTTGGTTACTTTACCAAAATGTTTGGTAATTAACCACATCAGGGGTTTCTATAGAAATGCAGTATATGTGCAGGGCAAAAGCATTCCTCTGACTTCTGCGAGTCATTCTTTTTCTTTAAAGGACACGCAGGGCAAAAGGGGGGAAAAAAGCAGCAAACTGTCAGAACCAGAAACACAAATCGACGGCGCTGAAGAAAAACAGAGCTCCGCCATATGTGCTGCATCCCTAACCACTAGACCATCTGCTGCACTGGACTCTTTACTTTGATCCCATTTTCTCTTAGTCACAATCCAATAGATGCTGCTGTTTGTGAAAAAACAGAAACCCTTAACCTCAGATTCTTTGATTATAAGTCCCCAGTCTGCCTCAATGGGATGAGAGTAATGGCTTTCCATCAAAGAGCAATAGGGTTCAGTTTGAAGAGACTTTCAAGTGTTTGGCGTTTGAGTCCAGAACTGCATCGGGCAGAATTCATTTACTGTGCTTACAAGTCTGCTTTGTTCACTTTTTCAACAAAACAGAACTTTTTCATCAATTGTTTTGTTATGTAAAGAAAAATATGATGTATTATAATTATAATACATCCTTAAAATGATCATGAATTATAATTTATAATTCGTGATCAAGGATGTGAGGCTGCATAGTGCTGAACGCAAAGGAAACAGGAGTCAATTGTGTCAGGGGGATGATACAGCCCCTGGCCTCCAACTCATCCATTTTAGCCTTTTTTTTTTTTGGTGTGTGGATGGTTCTGTTGGTTCCCTCTCCAGTCACTGATGTGGCCCCCCCAGAGTCTGGTCAACCCTGGGCTTGCACCTTAGCTGCCACACCCACAAAGACCTGCCTCCATGCCATTCCTGGCAGCTGGGATTCCAGTTTTTTCAGTTTAAGAATCATTTGCATCCTCTGTTTAATTTACCTTGACATTTCTTTTCAAACAAACTCAAACTTTACTTTTACCGTTGATTTTCGTTACTTTCCCTTGCAGAGCTGGTTCATAACAGGCGTCTCATCCACTGCTCTTACGCACTCACTTTGTGGCTTGCAGAGGGTCCTTCATAACTTAAGAGCCACAGGTTTGCACAGCCTGTAAAAAATATTGAATTGACAGTGTTACCTGATTCCACTCTGATAGAGCGCTGAGCCCGGAAAGTCTAGTTTCAATGTGCATAAAAATAAACAAACTAAACTAAAGAAATGTAAGTAGCAATATGTTCTTTTGTACAATTGTTTTAATATACATTTTCTATTGTAATGATTTCGGGGGTGGGCATTTATAAGCTTTTGCTTCGGCCCACTCCTTTTGAGCAGAATTTCAACTGCTGAAATAAACAAATAAACAAAATAAACTAAACTAAGCAATATGGTTGTGGATGAAACAACAACAAAATCATTCCACAATTTTCTAAGCCAATCACAATTTAGATTATATCAAGAGGCTGATAATATGCTAATGATTCCTTGAAGAAATAAATAAACTTTAACCACGTTACTCACTGTGAAGCATAAGAGAGCTGACCAATGTGGAATGTCTTTAGCAGCATTTAACATAAAAGCTCTGAGTCATCTGGTCTATCGATTTGCACATCTCAGTTTGATTCATTGTTTCTCCCTGGGAAGAAGTACTGTATGCATTAGAGGTGGTGGTTGTTATTAGTAGAGAATGTGTAAAATAGTTAAAGGATCTTTAAAAAAAAAAAAAAAAACTTGATTATTTTGTGGAAAGAGAAGAATTGATTAATGAATCAATGAAAGAATCTCATTGATCAATGCAGTGCTCAAAAATTGAAGCGAGCCGTATAGTACAGTGGCTGCCGAAGTAACACAAACTACTCTGTAGTCATATCCATCTCATTTAGATGGTGCAGACGTTTGAAAGGATCATTTCACAGCTCAGGGGATTTTATTTGGAGTGCTGCATTTCTGTTATCTCGTTTGTCACTGATTTCATTTCTCTCCAAAATGTGTTTTTCTCTTGGGACAATAATGAACAGATCCCCTGCTGTGTGTGTTGTTGCATGAAGGCAGTGAAAAATGCACGTTTGGATGTGTCTTAGCTTTCTTTTCCAAATTATTCCTATAGAGATAACAACATATTTATATTAGGCATCACCTTTTCCAGAATATGTACTTATACACATGCTCTTCATGCGGGTTATAGTGGCCGAAGAAGGCACGATATGATTTGGTGTCATGCACAAGGACACAGGGATCACATCATCTACTTCCCAGGCCTTTACTTTGAAAATGATCTAAAACACTGATTATTAAGGGACAGAGGGGGAAACAACTGTATTTGGGATTAAAGGAGGAGCGAGAGAACATACATGTGGCCACAGTCAGGGAAACATAGGCGGCTTGTCCGGCGCAGGCTGGTGGGAAAACAGGGACGAGCTAGACAGAGGTAATCATCAGCAAACAAGCGCACGGGGGAGATAGGAGGAGCCGCAGCAGGGAAAAGATGGAGCCCGTAAACAAAACCCCAATACATACCTGATCCATAACACTGCAGTAATGTGGTGGGCACACACCCTGACATCATCACCTTTATTCACAAAGCAGCCAGGATGAATGGGGAGAGTTCACTGAAAATGTGAAAGCAAAGTGAATTTTCTGATGATCATGATTTGTCTTGTCAATGATATGTCAATGAACATTCTCTTAAATATTTTAATTATGGTTAAACTATTATGGGCACTGTCATGTTTCGGTTCTGTTCGTTCTTTTTATCCTTGGTTTGTTGTTAGTCTCTGTTCATAGAGGATTTTTTTTTTATACTGCCCTGCCCTAATGTTTTTCACCTGTTTGCTGTTCGTTGTGTTTTTAGACCCCTTTGTTTTCCCTTGTCTTTGTTGGTTCATTGTCTTTGTCTTTTCATGTCTATGAGTTCATGTCCCTTCTGCCCCTGGACAAGTCCCTGCGTGAGTTTTGTTTTTTTGTATCTTGTGATTTTGTCCTTGATATTTGTCATTACATTTATTTTTGCTGCTGTACATTTGGGTCTCTTTTCCTTTTAATCCACAACAGTCACATACACAAGCAATAACATATGACATATGAAAGAGAAAATAATCAATAATGAACATTTATTTTGTACTGTTCAGTTCCAGCATGAGGCTTGGCAAGACACATTGTCTTTGTGAAGGAGACAGTGCAACTGTTTAATGTATATGTGATCTAAATGTATCAAACAAAAAGTGTCCTTAGTCTTTCAAGATTAAGGACTAGAGCTCAATCACTTGCTTGTTTACAAGTGTCCTTCCTCTCAGATGGAGATATTCTCATTGGGCCATGAGACACATGTAAATTGTATTGTTCCACTCGCACATCGATTGGTGTGTTTGGATTATGGTGTTGTGACCTGTGATAGTGCTGAAAGGCCTGTTTCTACCTGCTAAATCAATCTCTTGAACATTTTCTTTTGAACTTAATTGACTGATTTCTCCCCAGACGGGCATAGTGGGAGGGTGCCAGCGCTGTTCATTGGGCCCCATGAATCGCCTTCTATTGATCACACTGCTGCAACTGGAAGCTGTATCTGGGCCAGTTGCCTCGTCAGCAGTCTCTTTGCATGCTCGAAGAAAAGGAGAGCAAAACAAACAAAGAAGCAAAGCATACAATAGGTGACACACGTCACCAACCATATTCAGAGCTGCTTTGAATACGCCTATAGAAATCCTATTGTTTGTAATGTACCGTATATGCAGTATGGAAATAGCTCACGATAGTATTTTAAACACAGAATGCAAAGTGGAAATATCAACATGTATCTTAGAACAAGATTAACAGAGATATAAGCACATATTGTATATTAGTTTTCAATATAGGAAAGAAATCTTCATTCACTATACAATGTTTAGCAAACAAGCTCAATGTGATTTTACAGTAATCGATGAGGGTATTGCACATATTTGCTTACAAGTACATGCCACATTGTTTTCATTTTATTATTTTAATAGATGTTTTACTTCTGGGTCACTACTGGTAAATATATCACTTTAAAGCGTGGGTGAAAGCCGAAAGAAAATTATACTTATCAAACAGATTCAGTTAAAGCATTCCTAAATTACTCATGCCCCTAGAGGCCATTAGCGCTACTGCAGGTGTCGTAGCATGTTACGTTTTTTTTTACTGAGTAATTGTCTGTAAGAGTAAATACTACGCTGACAGAAAAGACAAAGGGAGAGAGGGATATTGTACATCCAATTACACAATGGCTATAATTTTTAAGATAAGATAAGATAAGATAAGATGATACTTTATTGATCTCACAGATGGAGAAATTGCATTCGATGAGAGAGCATCCGGCAGCAGCACCCATTCAGTGCGCACCACTCTTTTTCCACTCTTTTTTTCTTTGGTGAAAGATGGTTGTGTCGCGGCCGCCATCTTCACTGTTTTGGTCACAGGAGGAGCACTGGTTGATGGGTTAAGTGGCACTAGCCCAAAGTTAGCTTTGCCCGTTAGCCTGTTAGCTTCTTCTTCGTGATTCTATTCTAATTATTGGGCCTCCGGGTTGGAGCCAGGAAAGCTGCAAGTGTGGTTTTCTGGCCAGAGACACCAGGGGGAGATGAAAGACCCCCCAAACCTCCCATCAACACTTGTATTATAAGGATATATTAAGGTAAACAAATGACTTAGTGCTGCTTTAAGTCCTGCTTTAGATTAGCGGGTCATTTACCAAGCGTTTGCTCATAACAAGTAGACTGTGGAAAAGTCAATAAGTAGCAGAGTAATTTAGGCATTTTGTTTCATTATGTAATGTTTTCTCTTTTACATATCACATTTACTAAAAAAGTAATCCAGGCAATGGGGCAGCACGGTTAGCTGCTCAGCGAGAAGGGTCCTGGCTCGATTCCCACCTGGACGGTACTTTGCTTTCCCCGACTATTAAAAACATGTACAATTAATTTTTTTCTGACCATTAGCCTGGCTTCACATCTGGAGATGGGTCCCCGAGCGCCAGCCTGTGCTAGCTGCACCACTGCTCCTACAGGTCGCCCCAGTGGTTTTGAGTGTGGGCCCAATGCAGAGAACAAATTTTCCTACAGGGATTAATAAAAGTATTCCCTCACCTTATATCAAACGATATTTTTTCTTCGAATGAAAAGTCATAACAAAGAAAGAAAATTGAATGATTATGTATGAGCCTGTTCAACGCCGTACTTCTTGTTAACTAAATCAGAAGATTCACTGTTTCATAACTGAGGGCGGATTGAACGAGGGGATTATTTAGCCCATACTTTACGATTTACCGATGCCTGCAATTGAAGTTATGGCCGGCTGCCGTCCATGAAAGTAAGCACTCAGCATCCCGCGCCGCGCAATACTGCATCTTCCCATGATTGATACTCTCATTGTGTCACTGTGCCACTTGCCAAAATGTCACCACGGCCGTTTAACAAACATGCCTCTATTAATGGCAGCTTGCCCTTGCCCTATATCAACTGCAACTTTCATTTCACCCAGTCTTGGAAAAAACAGATTTATATTCACCATCCCCACAAAGCTGTCAAGGGGAGAAATGTGAGAAAACGCTGTGCAAAAGACGCCAAACATTTGCATCATACCCGTCATTAATTTTGCTGAGAAGCGAGTTGGGATGCAGTGGAATATTTGAGTAAACTTTTCCAAATATGCGGTCGATATATGTTAAAAGGATGACGACATATAAGATGAAGTGAAATCTGTGTGTGTGTGTTTACTCTTCATTTTTGACAGCAGCGTTTCTCTCACTTGAAGTCATTACCATAATCTTTGCAGTCATTGAGTGAAATGCGAACCGCTCCCCTCAAAGCATATTAATGAGAAGGATTTATTGGTGACAACACAGAAATCATGTCAAACCAATGGAGTTCTATTTCTCATCAACATTAAAAAAAAAAAATTCAATATCAAAATCCAGGCACACTTCTTAGAAAGCATGTGTAGCAAGACTCTGCTTCAAATCCGCACGTTATCACCATGGAAACGAGTGACTGTCAATCATCTTTGCTTTGGATGTTGTCAGATATCACTGATGTGTATGTTCTTGAGTTTATTAGACTAGACATATGGTAAGCATAGCCAAAGAAAACATTTTAATGCTTTAGAACTACAGAGAAATGGTATAACCTTTGTGTTGAACATTTGGTCTGCTTTGCTAATGTGAATTGAGCTAAACTTACTATGGCCTATGTTAGTTCACACAATTTCAAGTCAAATTGTATCTTCCCCTCAATTTTCTCTGAGCTTTTTACCATGTTAGAATATTTGAATTTCCTCATCAAACACATACTGTAAATTGGGAGTTGCCTGGTCGGCCATCCACTCCTGCTTTTTGTATCTGTTCTGTTCGCTCTCCTGGTTGATGCATATGATTAATGTGCCTGTCAATCACGCCAATCGAGAATTTTAACAGATCACCTCTGATTCCAGACTCCACGTCTATGTAAATAATAGGAAAAGCGTTTATGCTGGCTGGCCTGGCTAAAATGGGAGTGGTGTTTTGCATCATTCACGTACGTCTCAGGGATCCTATACATATCTGTTTGATTCACTCATAAGCATATGCCCAGTCTCTGTTATACGCCACACGGAGTAACCAATCCTCTTAGTTTTAAAGACCAGACAGCCTCAACACACTGCAATAGCAGGGGCAGGTTTGCACTCTCTACTTTTAAGTTATAAGACAAAATATACTAAGACTACGTTCCCTAAAGCACAATATAAAGGACAAGTATTGATCTGATTCACTGATGGCAACTCACTGAGTCACGCCCAGACGCCTCACTTGCCCTCATCAAGGTCTTCTGCTTTCGTTCTGTTGTTTTTGAGTCAGAGACTGTGTAGCTGTTTTTAAAAAAACAATAATAATATTTCAAATTTCCCAATGTTTCTATAATGCACCTCTTAGGCGCCTCAAGGGTTTGCCGAGGAGAGAATATTCTTCTTCTGTTTATGCAGCACGATTCTTTCTTTAATTAATTTTGAACCTCTGAGTTTTGTTTAATAAGAATGAATAAGAAGACAATACACTGAGCTTTTGCTGATGATTTTAATCGTTGTTATCAAGATCAAAACAAGAAATCATTATCTTGTGCAAGATGTGTCAACAAAGATAGTTGAAACAAAGTTAGTGATGGGTAGATGATGTGTGTGTCACACACTTTCAAAATTGTGTCACACTGTATCACACAGTGTTGGTAGGCTTCATTGTATGGGGCCATCTGGTGGTGAAAAAGCATTGCAGTGAGCCTGAAAAAAGCGACAGTCTGACAACAGACTGAGCTCATTTATTTTCGTTCAGAAATGTGAACCAAATCATCAGGACTGAGCTGTTTAACAGCTGAGAGTGATAACCAGCTGAAAGAGGAAAACTGCTCCGGAAAATGAGAATAGAGACAAATGAATGAGAATGAATGGGTAGTATCAGTGATACAACCATCTGAAAGGGAAGTCATTGACCAATAAATAAAGGATAGTCCTTGTGACAATAACAGGGCACCAGGCATGTTTTTGCTTTTGTTTACTACTGGATGTCAAGTCAAACAACTAAACCATCATAGGCCGTCATCTGACTGAAACTTACGGCCTCTTAATATAAATGGGACGTTCTCCTTACAGAGCTACGTAAACGGTGTAGCAACTAAAGTATGTATGAGCCTATATCTTCAATATGTAATAGAAGAAAAGAGATGGCTCTTGTGCTTTACATTGTGCCATTTATTTAATCATTTTGTTTTCAGAGCGGATTCGCCTCATGCCCAAAGATTTAGGCGGCCTGGGGTGGGCGCTCGAGCCCAGCAGCATGATGTGTAAGACATATACGACACTACGTGATACAAAATGACACAGTGAAAGTATTGGTCACGTGACTTTTCTTAAAATGATGTGTGGTGTGTCAATACCTCGGCTCATTTAGCCCATCACCACTAGAAACCAGTGATGGCCAAAATGGCGCCAGGCTGTGGGCCAGTCAGAATAAACGCTTTACCTATTCTTTACAAAGTCCTGCTTTTGAAGCAGGCGTGGATGGCTGACCAGGCGAGGGAAACGCCAGGAGCGCCATCGACAGCAAATAGCTCTGACTGAATGAAATACAAAGATTGCACATTGATGTCCTGCCTCGGAGCAGTGGAGCTGCAGGTGACTGAGTCAGCCCCGCCCACTGGACCCCCGTGAGCGCAGAACCACGTTACAAAGAAAATGACTCTTTTTTAATTGGTTCAGTCCTGTTAATGAGAAGTCACGATAATAAAGTTTGTCCACAAGAGGTCAGTGTTCAAAGAAAATCAAACAGCTCTGAGACTTTGAAGCTTATGACACTTTTTTGCCAAGAAAGCCTCAAAGTGATACAAGGCTTAACTCGCCCATCACTACGAGAAACTCATGAATGAATTAAAAAGGTTTCATTTCATTTCATTTATGACCATGGTCTGGGTGAATACTCGATTCTGATTGGCTGGTGGGTGCAAACATGCGTGCATTATTTTCGTATAACCGCACATGTAACCCGGTAGTTAAATCCCTGGGATATCACTCCGCTGTGGGAATCGCCATAGCAACGCATTAACACAGCTGATTAGGCTGATTAAGCTGTGTTAAGGCACTATTCAATCAATCAATCAATCAATCAATCAATCAATCAATCAATCAATCAATCAATCAATCAATCAAATTTTATTTGTATATTGTATATTCATTATTTTCAAATCCCACATAAAGTTGTCCCTATAGTTTGGCAAATCTAGGGAGTTTAGTAAATGAAAACAACATTTGTTATAAAATGTTACGTTTGTGGGACCATGGTGTAAGCGGATGCGCTCCGCTGCGCGTCGTGGTGTTCTTGACTCCGCGTCGTGCATTACAACCGTCTAATGCACGGCTCCTCGTTGTTTAATCCTTACAATGTACAATTACGCTTGTGAGCAAAGATGATTGTACCAGACTGTAGCTTTTTCAAGCTTATTTCCATCTGTAGTCCTATGGTTAACTCATTTTCTCATTTTCTCTTATAACACAAGGAAAATAATGTAGCATTGCAGTGGTGACTTGACAGCAGCGTGTCGCAGTAAAGTCCAAGTATATGGTCTGCTAGGAGAGGAAGTCAAATTATTCACCCCCGTTCCCTCTCTGATACACATTCTGACAGACCTCTCCCTGGGTCTCTGAGGACGCATCTGTCAAACCAAATGTGATTGATAGGAGAGTAGTGTCAGTGCTGGATGCTGTGGCAGAGGTCCTCCTCATGGGACAGTTAACAGTGGTCATCCAGCCGACACTATAGACAACACTGGGGCCACCAAACAAACGTCACCCCTGCCTGTCTCTCTTGTAATTCCGTCATGTGCAGTGTTGAGAGGTCAGCCCAGGGCTGACAAGCTCTCAAGAGAAGATGGCTGAATAGAAACGAGTCAAGCATCCATGGTGACATTTGGGTCTGTTCATTGTAAGAAGAAACAAATCTGTGTGGAATTGTTTCAGTTGCAGCTTAGCAATGTTCATTGTATTTACTTGTATTATTAGTATAACTTTTCAAGGTTCCAACCCCCCTGCCGCCCGGTGGTCTCAGGGCGACAGGGGGCGTGATCTCTGGAGAAGTGTGTTCCAGGTGTGGGACAGAAGAAACGCTCCTCGTCACAATTGGGGGTGTCGCCGCTTCAATTCTTGATTTCAATGGCTTCTTTTATCCAGTGCTTGAATTGAAAGTTTGCATCCTGTTAGTGTGTAAAAAGTTGTCTATTGTAAATGCTGTGTAATATTTATGAACAAGGGAGGGGGAGACACTTTCTCGTAACCTCTCCCACACAGTGTGCACCTGTCAGTGTCAGCTGCTGCTGCTGAAGTCACTGTGAAGAGTGTGCTCTGCCTCTGACCAGGCTTTAATACCTTAAATTAATGATTCTTTATGTCGGGTTTGTCGAGCTGAGAATTGAATTGATCTGGTTGTGTCAGAAAGTCTTTTATATTTCTTGATGTTTATTCTGAAACTGCCCGTAGTTTACGTCATTTCCTTTCTGAGCCCATCCCATCCTCATTCCCGACTCTGCGCTCGATGGGATGGTGCCTCGTGTGCGTAATTAATCAAAAGTAAGTGTTGTCCTGCCCTAATCTGTAAATACGACTATCAAACCTGTTGAAGTATTGTTTACATTCACCTGTGTACCTGTTCAGTGTCTTACGTGCATGTTTTTGCCCCTTCGTGGGTATTTCTGTAGTGCGTAGTTTAGCTCTCTTTGAGCCATGCGCCCCTCACGTGAAGGCCGCATGGGGTGCAGTTGCGCCCGCTTCCACTAGAGGGAGGCAGAGACCACCAAATCTATTAAGAACCTACTTTGCCTCATTAGCCCCTGTACATTCGTTGTTTAAAGTGTTTTTGGGCTATTTGACAAGATTAACGTGATTTAGTATTCCAATTAGATGTTTCACATTGGTTTGAATATTGTTTGATACTTTGTACATTGTAATTAATATTATTTTATTCTTTGTTTCTTTATAGACCACACACACACATATGCACACCCATCTACATCCATAAATATTTGTACCCAACTTCATAATAAAGTTCTGCTGCTATAACTTCTCCGCGCCCATCTCTCTGACCGGAGCCCTGTCAAAAGGAAACTGTCGGACCACTACAATTCCCCTCAGAGTGTCCCACTCTATCACATGGTCCTTCGAGCCGGATTCGACAGCTTTCTGGAGACAATATGGAGCCAGGACAACCATCTGCAGATCCAGCAGTGCGTCCTCGATCCCAGCGGGAGACACAGTTACCAGCATCCCTTGCAGACTTTGAAGTTGGGTACACACCGAGAGTCACAATACCTCCTACCACCGAAGCTGAGGAACTCGGAGCCGCAGCCCCAGCTCATGACATCCCAGTCCCTGATCCGCTTTCACTGCTGTCTGTGAGAGCAGAGTCATGTCGTTCCCTGGCATCTCATCGTAGCAGACCGAGATCTCAATGCAGCGCTGGCTCATCAACCAAGAGATCTGCTGCAGAAGGGCTATCCGAGATACAGAGTGCCATGTTGGAGGAACAAGTCAAACGCATGGAGCTAGCAGAAGTGCATCGGCAGATTATGGAGCAGACGCTAGTGGACGAGCAGTGCACTCTTCTTGACAAAGAAGCTAAAGACGCCCTCCATGAGAAGGAGGAACTTATCAGAGAACAAGAACGGCAGAGACGTCGACTTGACGAGAAAGCAGAGATGGCGCACAAGAGTAAAGAGGCTATCACCAGGCATCAGATGTTGCAACGGCGACTGAAAGAGAAAGAGATGGAATTGGCGCAAGCAGCTCTCATCACGTCTTTCCTGGCGGAAGAAGAAATTAAGAGTTCACTTTCCCCCAAGCCCCTTAGTGAATATGATTACGACCCAAGGTCCTTATCCAGAGATCAACATCTTCTACTGCAATCACAAGGTGCGCCTGGACTGCTCCATTCTACTCCATCTACTCATGATCCGCCACCAGTCTCCAGCGCAGTCATTCGCCCATCTGTCTCGACAAGTCTCCCCTCAGTTCAAGTCCAGCCCGCTCCGCAAGTGAGTGCTCCTGCTACTACTGGTATGCTAGCCCAGACACTGCCTACCTACATGACCATGCCTCTTCCTCCTGCAATTCTCAACCCAGCTCCGCCAGCGGTGCCCAGACCAGTCGTGAGTGCTGTCACCTCACATGCTCCAACACTGTCAGTAGCACAGTATATGGCCCCACGTAGCCTGCCACAGATGGTCTACAGCCAAGCCCAGGTCCAATATGTGCCTCCACCTGTTCCACCTCAACAGCCAGTGTTACCAGCTGCCAATACACTGTCCTATCCTTACTCTGCCATGCCACCTTTGCCACAACAGGTGACAGCGCCTCCAGGTTACAGGGCAGCACCGGGCACAGACCTCATGGAGCTCTTAGTTGCCACTTCCTATGGCCTTCCTAGACCCACTCTACCTCATTTCACCTCAGGTAAAGAGTCAGACTTTGCCCTACTCAAGATGGCTTTGGACAATCTGCTCAATACACATTCCCACCTCACAGAGCAGTTCAAATATCAAGTCCTCCTCGATCACCTGAAGTTGCCAAGCGCCTACAAGCTAGCCCAAGCCTACATGCACGATCCTAGACCCTACACTTCAGCCCTTCAGGCTCTCCAAGATAAATATGGGCAACCACGTCAGCTTGTGCAGAGCGAGCTGGGTACCATCTTGAATTTACCTCCCGTAAGATCTGGAGATCCTGAGGCATTTGACAACTTTGCCCTATCAGTACAGGGTCTAGTGGGCATGCTCCGCTCCCTTGAAGGTGAGAATGGCTACGAACTGCGATGCGGCTCCCACGTCGACAGGCTACTCAGCAAACTGCCCACCAACTATCGAGACGGGTTTGTGGAGTACAGCATAAACCGAGGCATCCTGAGGACCGGCACTGATCAGACCTACACACTTGAAGACTTCTCTGTTTGGCTTCAGTTAAAGTCACAAGCAAAGCGCATTTCATCCCGAGCATCTCTGATGTTCCAAGACCAGCCTAAGCCAGTTAAGGGCCAGAGGAAACCCCAGGGTCCTTCATCCAACGTGTTCTACAACACAGAAAGCCAAGCTAAAGTAACCTCTCCAGATCCTACTCACAGCCCAAAGTCACCCAAAGCTAAACCCAGTGTGAAGCCTTACTGCCCGTACTGTGACACCCGAGAACATTACCTCAGCTTGTGCCCCAAATTCAAAGTGCTCACTCCATCAGAGATTTCCACTTGGATTAAAGACAGAGGTTGTTGGAGATGTGGCAGGAACCATAAACCTGAGGCATGTACTCTCAAGAAGCCTTGCCAAGTGTGCAAGCAGCAACACCTGACTGTGCTCCACGAAGTGTGTCCGCAAGAGGCCAAGAAGGTGCTAATGGTCAGTGCTGCTCCCAACACCATCTATGTTGACCGCCCGAGTCGTCCGCAGAGAGTAATGCTGAAGCTAGTAAAGGTGCGCCTGTACAATGCCGAGCACTCCCTGGAAGGTTTTGCCATCCTGGATGACGGATCAGAGCGAACCCTCATCCTTCCCTCAGCAGTCCGGCATCTCCATTTAACCAAAGAGCCTGAAAGCTTGCCTTTGCGTACTGTCCGCCATGAGGTGATTCATCTACAAGGAGCTGCTGTCTCGTTCGACATCTCCCCAGCTCATGCTCCCAAACAAAGGTACAATATCTTACATGCTTTCACCGCTGATGAGCTGAGCCTGTCTGAGCATAGCTATCCTGTCAAGTCACTCATGCGCAGATACTCCCATCTGCAAGGTCTTCCTCTGCCGAAGGTTGACAAGGTCCAACCGCTTCTGCTCATAGGCTCTGACTTTCCACATCTGCTGCTTCCCAAACAACCGGTTCGAGCAGGTCCTCCTGGGAGTCCAGTAGCTGTACGTACTGCTCTTGGTTGGACATTGCAAGGCCCAGCCAACCTCAACCTCACTGGTGAACACTCTCACTGTTACTTCACCATGTCTCCCAACACAGAGCTGCAGCGGCATGTTGAACGACTGTGGCAAGTCGACATAACTCCGTATGCCAACGTGAAGACTGCGACCCGCTCTAAGAAAGATCAGCAGGCCCTAGAGCTGCTGGAACAGCGCACAGTCAAAGAAGAAGTGGATGGAGTGACAAGGTATGCCACTCCACTACTTAGACGCAAAGCGAGCCCCACACTCTGGGCTCCAAAGCACACATTGCTCCCACAGCTACGGAGCACAGAACGCCGTCTAACCAAAGACAGTGCTCTAGCTAACACCTACTGTCAAGAAATACAGAAGCTTGAACAGTTGGGCTACGCCAAACCTCTACCATCCGACACAGTAGACAGCTCCCCAGAATCCTGGTATCTGCCGCACCATGTTGTCCACCACAATGGAAAGGCTAGGATTGTCTATAACTGTTCCTACCAGCACAACGGTCAAAGCCTCAACAGCCAACTGTTGCCCGGTCCGACCTTAGGCCCTACCCTCCTCGGTGTACTTCTTCGGTTCCGAGAACACAGTGTGGCTGTCAGTGGTGACATCAAAGCGATGTTTCATCAAGTTCGCCTGCTGCCAGATGACAAGCCCCTTCTCCGTTTTCTCTGGAGAGGTATGAAGAGGGAGGAGGAACC
Organism: Gobius niger; assembly: GCF_951799975.1. Lineage (NCBI taxonomy): Eukaryota > Metazoa > Chordata > Actinopteri > Gobiiformes > Gobiidae > Gobius > Gobius niger. The sequence goes on from NC_136871.1 coordinate 15,522,817, forward strand.
AACGGTGTACGAGTGGCAGGTTTTGCCGTTCGGAACAACATGCAGTCCCTGCTGCGCCACCTACGCCCTCCAGCGGCATGTGAAGGACAACAGCAGCGGCCATGAGGACATCCTACACCTTGTGGAGACTGCCTTCTATGTCGACAACTGCTTGACCAGTGTCACGAACGCTGATGAAGCCAAAACCATCATCAACCGGATGCGCAAACTGCTATCAGCTGGAGGCTTCGACATCAGGCAGTGGGCCAGCAACACCCCCACAGTTGTTGAGCATCTTCCAGTGGAAGCGAAAGCAGCGAGCACCGAGTTGTGGCTCTCTCAGCCCCGCCAAGATCCAGAAGAGCCAGCCTTAGGCCTTCGTTGGAACTGCCTTACAGATCGCCTTGGGTACCGCCACAGACCCGTAGAGTATTCACAGCCAACTCTGAGGAATGTCTACAAGGTGATGGCAACAAAATACGATCCCCTCGGATGCCTCATTCCATTCACCACCCGAGCGAAGATCCTGATTCAAGACCTGTGGGGAGTGGGAGTTGGCTGGGATGAACCGATCCGACCAGAACCTCTGCTGGATGTCTGGACCCAGTGGGAGAGTGAATTGGTCCATCTTCCACGAGTGGAAATCCCCCGATGCTATGTCCCATCTGTAGCAGACACTGGGGAACCCAGACGAGAGGCACACATCTTCTGCGATGCCTCTGAAAGAGCCTACGGGGCAGTCGCTTATCTCCGCACCCAAGACAATCAAGGTGAAGTTCACGTAGCATTTGTGATGGCCCGATCACGAGTGAGCCCCCGCAAACAACTTTCCATGCCACGCCTCGAACTGTGTGCGGCTTTAGCCGGAGCCCAGCTAGCTAAGGTCATTATGACGGAAATGTCGCTCTCTCCCCAGCAAGTCACTCTCTGGACTGATTCGACGACAGTTTTGACGTGGCTCACGTCCGACTCGTGTCGCTACAAGGTCTTTGTGGGAACAAGAGTTTCAGAAATTCAAGACCTCACTGAAAGCTCGACCTGGCGGTACGTCGGCACCACTGATAATCCTGCCGATGACCTTACTCGCGGCAAATCCTTGCTCGAGCTCAGCCAACCGAACCGATGGATCCAAGGTCCACCATTCCTCCGACAACATCCAGACTCTTGGCCAGTGCTTCAGTTTACAGAAGCCCAAGAAGCAGACGAGGATGAACTTCGAAAGACAGTGTTCTGTGGAGCCACCACCTGCTCTCCAACCACGACACCCATGTCTGATATAGACAACTGGGACAGTCTTCTCAAGGCTACCCATGAGAGCCTTCACGGGGCGGCCAATGACCAGAGCAGGCCCACCATGACAGCAGCTGACGTCCAAGCAGCAGAGCTACATGTCCTCAGACAGGCCCAGAGTGAGTCCTTCCCTGAAGAGGTGGAAACTCTTGCTGCTGGTAAGCCCATCTTAAAACAGAGCCACCTGATCATGCTTGCTCCAGAGTATGATGAAGCTGTTGGTCTGGTGAGAGTGGGAGGCAGACTACGCAGAGCAGGAGATCTTGACCCAGATGCGATACATCCCATCATCCTCGATCCCAAACATCATGTGACGAAGCTGCTCATTAAGAAATATGACAGTGAACTGCTACATCCTGGTCCCGAGCGAGTTTTCGCAGAGATGAGGAGAAGATATTGGATCCTCCGAGGAAGAGAGTCCATCAAACGTCATCAGCACGGCTGTGTTGAATGTCAGAAATGGCGCGCTTCTCCAGTAGTCCCTCAGATGGCAGATCTACCCCCCGCCAGACTCCGTTTATACAAGCCACCTTTCTGGTCGACCGGAGTCGACTGCTTCGGCCCATACAACGTCAAGGTGGGACGGCGCACAGAGAAGCGGTGGGGTCTGATTTTCAAGTGCATGACGACAAGCTGTGTGCACCTCGACCTACTGGAGAGCATAGACACTGATGCTTTCCTGATGGCTCTCCGCCGCTTCATCGCCCGCCGCGGCAAGCCATTTGAGATCCTGTCCGACAGAGGAACCAACTTCCGAGGTGGAGCTGCAGAGCTGCAGGCCAGTTTTGCCGCTTTAGAACTTCCTCTTCAAGAACAGCTGGCCGGACAGAAGATTGAGTTCCGTTTCAATCCCCCTGATTCTCCACACTTTGGAGGAACATGGGAACGAGAGATCAAGTCGATTAAGTCAGCTCTCCAAGTCATCCTCCAGGACCACACCGTCGCCGAACCTGTGCTGCAGACTGTGCTGATCGAAGTGGAGGGAATACTCAACGCTAAACCACTTGGATACATCTCCGCCGACGCTGCTGATCCGGATCCCGTCACACCGAATCTACTGTTGATGGGACGCCGCGACGCATCACTCCCGCAGGCAGTCTACGCGGCCAGTGATCTTCTCAGCAGAAGAAGATGGCGCCACAGCCAGATCCTGGCAGACCATTTCTGGTCCAACTTCGTCCGTCGCCACCTCCCAGACCTGCAGAAGCGGTCGAAGTGGCACAAGGACACAGACAATCTGACTGCGGGCCAGGTGGTGATGGTGGTTGATTCGCAGCTACCCAGAGCCCAGTGGCCCATCGGGAGAGTGGTGAAGACCTGTCCCGGCTCGGATGGACGAGTCAGGGCAGCTGAAGTCAAGATCAAGGGACAGACCTACCTACGGCCAGTCGTGCGCCTTGTGCGGCTGCCAGCCTGGGAGGATGAAGACGACTCCAACTAAGTAGACTTTCCCTCTGAGTTCAAATTTATTGCTAAATTTGGGGGCGGCTATGTCAGAAAGTCTTTTATATTTCTTGATGTTTATTCTGAAACTGCCCGTAGTTTACGTCATTTCCTTTCTGAGCCCATCCCATCCTCATTCCCGACTCTGCGCTCGATGGGATGGTGCCTCGTGTGCGTAATTAATCAAAAGTAAGTGTTGTCCTGCCCTAATCTGTAAATACGACTATCAAACCTGTTGAAGTATTGTTTACATTCACCTGTGTACCTGTTCAGTGTCTTACGTGCATGTTTTTGCCCCTTCGTGGGTATTTCTGTAGTGCGTAGTTTAGCTCTCTTTGAGCCATGCGCCCCTCACGTGAAGGCCGCATGGGGTGCAGTTGCGCCCGCTTCCACTAGAGGGAGGCAGAGACCACCAAATCTATTAAGAACCTACTTTGCCTCATTAGCCCCTGTACATTCGTTGTTTAAAGTGTTTTTGGGCTATTTGACAAGATTAACGTGATTTAGTATTCCAATTAGATGTTTCACATTGGTTTGAATATTGTTTGATACTTTGTACATTGTAATTAATATTATTTTATTCTTTGTTTCTTTATAGACCACACACACACATATGCACACCCATCTACATCCATAAATATTTGTACCCAACTTCATAATAAAGTTCTGCTGCTATAACTTCTCCGCGCCCATCTCTCTGACCGGAGCCCTGTCAAAAGGAAACTGTCGGACCACTACAATTCCCCTCAGAGTGTCCCACTCTATCACAGGTTGGGTTTGGGTCGGGTCTTGTCGGGCTTTATGCCCACAGATTTTTTGGGCCTGATCTGAGCTCTGCATTAGACACATGATAAGTGTGTCTTTGTATACAGCTTCCAAAGACTTACTGTTTAACACAACTGGTGAAATTAGCCTTTACCATATTGAGCAGTACATGATTCTATATTATGCCTCCGTGCTGTGTCAGCAAGTGTCAGCTCTAGAGGTGCTCTGGGCTGGAGCTGAAACAACATCTACTTTCATTACGGCTGCAGTGGGCGTGTATGAATGATAATATCCTACACAACTCAGCGGGACTCAGGCCGAGCACTGGCTTTAAGTAGGTCATAAATGTAATTAGTGTTTACAGTTGGATGGTATAAGTGCTCCTCCAGGATCTATTCTCTGTGTGAAGTTAACACAGGGCTGCTACTTTGAGCCCATAATTCATGTCAACTAGCGCAGACGGTCATTTGTCACTTATTTATCATATGACACACATGTAAATGGATTACTTAGCCGGCTTTAGAGTCCTTTCACTTCTGCACGGCCTCATCTCTCACTCCCACTGCCGCTCTCTCTGTCACCGGGCCGCACTCGTATCCATTACACGGCTCCACACAGTGATAAATCTGTCTGTCAGCAAGACATCATAATCAAATTGTTCCAGAGGTCATTTAACATTGCAGAGGAGGGACTTCACTTTAGCCCTGGGAAGATCAGCTCAAATACAATTTATATGTCAGAGATAAATTGGAGAATGAAACATTTGCGGAGAAAATGAACTGTCGGGCCGACTGAAATAGCCTTGTTATGGCCAACCGTGTCACTTTATCTGCTAAGTTCCATCACCGGTGTTTCAGCCTGCGCTCCCCTTTCCATTTTGCGGTGATTTAAATAATCATAAATAATGTATATGCCAGTGGGATATTGGAGATCTTGGATAAATGTACAGTAAAAACTTCTTCAGCCACTTCTTAACAGCCACTGTATAAATATAGACATAAACACTGCCTGACCAAAACAAAAGTCACCACAAAAAAAGGTCACACACTCTAATATTTGGTTGGACCGCCTTCATAGCCTTGATTACACACGTTCACATTAGCTGTGGCATTGTTTCAAAAAGCTTCTTTAATGTCAAAGGCAGATCATATAATTCCACTTGAAGAAGAGTACTATATTTCCCACGTGTGTATGTATATATACAGTATACCTGTATTTCGGATCGTATCCAAAACTGTGTGTCCAGTGCACACCAGAGATGCTCCAAAATGCTTGAAGGTGTGTGAGGTTTGTTTAGTCTACAGAAAACTGTTGAAGCTGTTTTGGTGTTGGGGTGTGTGCGCTGATCAAATGTGCCAAAGAATATGCCAGTCTCAGCTCAGCCGACATTAAGTGATGCACGTTTTCACCCCCACTCGCCAGCCGGCCCTCTCCTTTGCCCTCGGAGTCTGGTCGGAGGAATAAGGTAGTTTCACAAAACATTGCCATTAGCCTCGGGAGTCTGTCCTGTCCGCTTATTGCGCCAGGACTGGCTCTGCAAGATCTGAAAGTGCCCTCATACTAAGCACAAAAAGTCTGCGTTTAGAAAGTCAAAGATCGAGCACCATGTCTTAGCTGACCCATTTTATTCCCTCTAAGTGATGCCCTCAAGATCGAGCCCCTAGTGTTGCATTGATATTTCACCAAGATGTATTGTATTGTGTATTGATGATGGGAGAGCGTGACCACTGCGCAAAGCCTTCCCCCAGCACATCCCAATGATTCTCAAAGGGGTTAAGGGTCTCTGGGTTCTGTGCCGGCCAATCCATGTGTGAGAATGACGTCTCATGCTCCGTGCACCACTTTTTCACAACGTGAGCCCGATGATTGGCTCTCAGCTGCTCAGAGCCGGACTGATATATTTGGATGTGGCTGTGTGATCTTTGTTTAAACTGTTGTTTTACTGTATCATGTGTAGTGATTTTGTACAGCATGTGAAGTCAAATCAGCGCATTGGGTTTGAAAGTCCTCTCTTCTGTGAGGCACCAACCCTGACCTGCATGCTTTTACTCTTCACTAATAGTTTCAATACATGTAAATGCACAGGTTTTTGCTTCGCTTCATACCGCGATGCGTGGATGACAAACTGTACCTTACACTTTCATGAAAGCCAGGGTAGCTGCGCTCTTCAAGAAATGTGAGCAATTCATATATTGTCTTTTTAAATTGGACCTCGTGTCTGTATTAAAGTTTTGATGATGATGAAATGTCTTGAAAAGCAGTGTTATTTTTGTTGCTAATTGAAGAAGAAGTCTTACATAAACTCCAGGTTACTGATGGAATGGTCAGCTGCTTATAAGGAATGAAGGTGAGAGCAGAGAGACGGTGTTATTTTCTCACAGTGGCTGGGTGAGCTCCAATTGCGCATAGGTACAACATGCTTATGTTGACTATTGGGGGCTTTCTTTCTATCGCTAAGCATTCCCGCACATTGTTTTATGTTTAGATGAGCAAACTTTTTTGTGTTGTAATTTGCCTGTAAGCTTGAACTCTTGAACTCCTATATTGTAGCATGAATAAACAAGTAAAAAATAAATGTTTGAGGACAGCTGTGTGTAATGTACAAACACACAGAGGGCCCATTGTGCGAGCTGCAAGCGAGTTGTCTGTAGGTACACTTTGCCAACATCAAGGCCCGTGTCCTCTCAGCCTCTGAAGTGGAGTAAACATTTACAAATGAATAATTGATTAAATCTGCATTATTTGGGGGAAGGACTGGGGAAATATGCATGTTTTGGGTTCTTCAAAGACATACCTTATGCATAAGTAATGTTTTCTTACTTTCAAGTGTAAAGTCCCACTTTTGCCTCAGGTATTCCATCTCCTGGCAGGCTGGCACTTGTATCTCGGGCTCCTTTTTGCACCAACACAAATCACAATAAGATGTGGGCGAGGAGACAGAGAAAGACACTTCAAAGCACAAATCATGTGACACATTACATCTCAAACGAAACGGCGCCTCATTAAAGAGTGAATGGTTGGCAGTTCTGTCTGACGGTGCGGAGACTTCCGCCTGTATTGTTATCGCAAGCAACACATGATTTTAGAAGTCTTGGTCCAAATTAGAATTTTAATGTACATGAAGTGTAACAAATGAAACGACTCACTGTTTGCAGAAGTAAACGGTAAATAGCCTCAACTTTTATAGCACTTTTCTACCATCATTACGCCCAAAGTGTTTACAGCACCCATTCACACTCTCATTCACACACCAATGTATACAGACACTGGAGGCAAGGAGGGTGACGTGTCTTGCCCAAGGACACAACGAGCTAGGATTCAAACCCCCAATTTTCCGATCATGAGACGACCTGCTCTACCAACTGCGCTACTGTCGCCCTTAAACATATGAATAAGGTTTAAATAAGATTTTCAGTCTAAGCCGCACTAACAGCTTTTTTCTTCATCTTCTGCTTATTTTAATTAGGCAATGGATCTATGGATTAGAGCAGAATTTAGGGCCTTCAAAGATGGAGACCCTGGTGATGAGGACGACAGACAGTTATAAATTCAATTTGTTTCACTTAAGGCAAATAGATTGTGAGATGAAAGAGCCTAATATGGATTAACACTGAAGTGGAAGATAGGTCATCATTTCTTGGTTGGATTTAACTTCAGCCTGTCAAAATGCAGATGTTTCAACCTGGTTTATATCGCTGTAATTACTCGGCAAATCCATAAACCTGAAATGTGCATAAACAGCAATAGAGACATAAAACCTTGGTATCGCGTTATATTAAGGTGTGCTCATTAAATGTTAATAAAGAATTAAAAAACGTTAGTAATCTTCTTAAAATTAGGTTTAGGGTTGGCCATGAATAAGCATATTATTCCTGGTTTATTGTATGTTAATGACCAATAGGGTTGAGAAAAAAGGTGTCAGACATGTCTGAGGAAAGGCCAATACCTGAAACTTTACATCTGCTGTAAGTAATGAAAACTATTTTTGGGAGCTATACAGTTGTGCGGACACCTTTTTTTCTCATTCTTGTGTTCCCCTTTGGTCCTGCACACTAATTCGGACTGGATGTGCGTGTTTTTTTGTTTTCTAATAACCAATAGGATAACGCTTTAATATAAGGGTACGTGAATTCACGCATGAATTCATCATAATTTGTTTTAAAATCATTATGAATGAATGTGAGATCATGCTGCTTCATGATGAAATACTCATGAATTAACATGGTTAATTAAGGTAATGAACTCATTAATGATAATGATTAATTCATCATGATCATGATGAATTCTTTGTTGTCATGACTTCATTATGAATCTGCCCCTTTTAATGAAGCGCTGCAGCTTTGATAACTTAATAGATACAGAACCTGTTTTAGGAGTGCAGAGCGACATCCAAGACTTTTTTATTTATTTATTTAAAAGAAAACCAACGTTTTTAGAAACATGAATATAAGAGCTGCGTGCTCAACCAACATAATAAAAATAATTAATAATAATAATGCATATTGGATAACCCCAGCACCAACAACGACTATCGGCCTGTGGCTCTGACATCACTGGTCATGAAGAGCTTCGAAAGGCTTGTCATGGCCCAGCTGCAGGCTGATGTGGGTATGCACTCTGACCCAATGCAATTCGCCTACCAGCCACGGAGAGGGGTGGATGATGCTGTGCTCACTCTGGTATAGTGTCATCACCCACCTAGAAAAGCCCAAGTCCCATGTCAACCTGGTTTTCGTGGATTTCTCAAGTGCAGCCACATCTCATGGGACGTAAGCTGCTCCAGATGAACGCCAACCCTCACCTCATCCTCTGGGTCCTCTCCTTCCTCACGGGGAGGGATCAGAGGGTCGCCTCTTTTTATAAATGTTTTATTGAATCCATTCTTACATTCAACATCACTGTCTGGTTTGGTTCACTCACTCTCACCCACCGCAACATGCTCAATAAAATAATCAAAATCAGCAATAAAATCATCGGTCAGGAGCAGGACTCACTCAGCGGCATCTATGACTCCAGAGTTCTGAGGAAAGGAACCCAGATCTCCACAGACTCCTCACATACTCTGCACTCTCACTACGCCCTGTTGCCGTCAGGGCGCAGGTTCAGGTCCCTTCCTCTGGGGACAAAGAGGGCGACCTCCACTTTCCTCCCGACCTCCATCCGCCTGCTGAATAAATGACTGTGTGGACCTTGGTCTATCAAAGGCCCACTATATTGTTTTTTTAATGTATTTATTATTGCTGTATGTTGTTGAATGTCTGTGGATGTACTGTTTTTATCGGGCCCGTACTGGCACTTCTCCTGCAAATGAAGTTCCTAACGGATAAATAAAGTGAATTTGATTTGATTTGATTTGATATTGGATATATATATATATTATTATATTGGATTTATATAGCGCTTTTTTCTGGACACTCAAAGACACTTTGCAATATATTATTCATTCACTCCATTCTCAGTGGTAGTAAACTACTGTTGTAGCCACAGCTGCCCTGGGTGAGACTGACAGAAGCGAGGCTGCCATTTTGCACCATCGGCTCTTCCGACCACCACCACACATTCACTCTTGCACTACATTCTCACAGGCAAGGTGGGTGAAGTGTCGTGCCCAGGGACACAATGACAGTGTGCACATTTGGGAGCCTTGACTCAAACCCCCAACCTATTTGCCTATTAACCGTGTTCATTCATGAGTATTTCATCACATGAATTCAAAATTAATTAATTTATAAAGTCATCATCAATTCATGATGATGAAGCGTTACCAACAAGGTTATACCAAGAGCAGAGGTTTGTGAACTTTATTTATTGTAGTAGGGCCTATTTGTCTTGCATTCATAGAAGTGATCAATTTAATTCGTTGAGTAATTTGTGAATGATTTTAAGTTAACACTTGTCTCTTCATGCCAGAGACAATGTGTTGAGCACGTTGGGCAAAACTGATCCCTATTGAGAGGGGGCCTGTTGGAGCTGCAGGTTTGGTGTTATGATGATGGAAATGTAATTCTGTGGAGCAGATTAGATTCAGTCCGCTTGACCCTGAGGCGAAGCTTAGCTGTGAGCGTAGCACATCTGTTTGGACATTAATTGGCTCTGGTGGTTCACAGTGGTTCTCAGAACACAACACGGCCCTAGGAAAGCAAGAATAATAATAAATCGACTGTGGTCTTTTCCTAATCGATGTTATCCCTGAGGCCAAACTCAGAGGTGCAAGAAGCAATCAAGGAAACAATAGCAGGTACAAGAGTGATTCTGTGGGACAGCGGCCCTGCAGATGGGAGAGGCTACTGTGCGCTGGTACACCATCTTTAAAAACTCCAGGGTAAGAGTCTGTGAATATTAAACAGGTAGGAGAGGGGTCTGATTTCATTGTTATTCACCGAGACACTTCAGATTATAAACAACATTGTTCACCAAAGATTTTATTAATTTGCTTATATTTTACATTTAGTTAGCATGAATTTACTTTTTATGGATTAATTTCGCCAGCAAAACTTATTCAATTTGTACAGAATGTTTGTTGAGTTATGGAAATAATAAGCTCATTTTGCTCATTTAGAATTTGTGGACTCTTTATTATAATGCAGAAGAAAATTGTATCAATTGGTGGCATTGTTAGTGTTAAGCTTGATTGAGTTTTCTGCATAATATTAAGTCAGTGGCAACTACACGCAAACATGTTGGAGTAAGTTGCCTTTAAAATGTGTCTAATATGAGTGATTTCCATGAGAATTAGTGAACGCTGTGAACCTGCATACCTTGGCAAGTGAATATTGAGCCTGACTAATTTATGACAGTCTCAGAAGAGAAGTATCAACTTCAGAACCACGGACAGCTCCCCAGCACAAACGATTCAGAATGATCCGCACAACGTTTAGTAAAGTGCAGACCTCTTCCCAAAATGTGCATCATACTGCACATCTCTCAAATAGCTGATTTATTTATGTTTTGTCGCGCATGGCTTTGAAATTTGAACACAAATGTTATTGTTTCCCCTCCAAACGTAGTCTAAACCAACGATGTAAAAAGCAAATCTCTGTGAAATATCTTGTTTAGTCCATACTTATATGAGCTGTCGTTTGATCTTGGAGAGCGATGAGGCTTTTAGTCCAGTTCATCTCATCAAACACACAAATACATCTATGGATAATTATACTTGTGAGCGATTTTCTCTCTTCATCTATTCCCTGCTGCATTTGATTACAATGATGCTCCTCCAATGAAAGCTTCCATTCCGACTCTAAATGGGAGTGTTTCGCTCGAGTGGTGAGTGCTCGTGAGAAAATGATTGTTTGGTGGATGAATTATAAACTTTTATCGGCTCAAGGAATGATTGTTGTGCAATTGTCTGGGGAGTGAGCGTAAGAAGACTGTGCACAATTCCAGCGCGTTCTTTTTGTCTGACCAATGATGAGATCAGTAACAACACATTGTACGTCTGCCCTTGTGAAAAGGATTATGACTAATGGTGATTGAACTGTTATTACACGAGGCTTTGAAATCATGGATGTGGTGCCTTCAGTCAGTAGTCTGAAAAAACCCTGTCTGCTCTGCCGCAGGTAAGTAAATTTCCCCTCTCCAGGTCATTGTTGAGCCAAAACAGTCTGACCCAGTCCTCTGAGAAGAGCGTAGCCCAGCTTGATATCCACAGAACATACGTCGGCCTCTACAAGTATAGGGTTAGATTGCTTGTGTCGACTAGGATTCATTGCTAGTCTGGGATGTCTTCACGGAATACTTTCCTCTTAATCTAGGCAGACACAGCAGTAGCAGAATTAATGCTGGGTAAATAAGGGAGGAGGGAGAGAGAGGGAGACGGGAGAGAGGGAGACAGTGAGAGAGAGAAGGAGAGAGAGGGAGAGATAGAGAGAGGGAGAGGGAAAGAGGGCAGAAGAGAGAGGGAGAGCAGGAGGAGAGGGAGGGAAAGAGAGGGAGGGAGAGAGAGAGAAGGAGAGGGAGAGAGAGAGGGAGTGAGAGAAGGAGAGAGGGAGAGAGAGAAAGGAAAGAGAGATAGAGGGAAAGAGGGCAGAAAAGAGAGGGAGAGCGGGAGAGAGAGAGGGAGGGAAAGAGAGGGAGTTAGAGGGAGGAGAGAGGGAGAAGGAGTGAGAGAGGGAGAGAGAGAAGGAGAGAGAGAGAGAGAAGGGAGAGAGGGAAAGGGAGAGAGAGAAGGAGAGAGGGTGACAGGGAGAGAGAGGGGGGGAGAGAGAGAGAGAGGGGGGGAGAGAGAGAGAGAGAGAGAGAGAGAGGGAGAGAGGGGAGAGCGAGAGAAGGAGAGAGAGAAAGAGGGCAGAAGAGAGAGGGAGAGCAGGAGGAGAGGGAGGGAAAGAGAGGGAGAGGGAGAGAGAAGGAGAGGGAGAGAGAGAAAGGAAAGAGAGAGAGAGAGGGAAAGAGGGTGGAAAAGAGAGGGAGAGCGTGAGAGAGAGGGAGGGAAAGAGAGGGAGAACGAGAGGGATAGAGAGAAGAGAGGGAGAAGTAGAGAGAGCGAGGGAGGGAAAGAGAGGGAATTAGATGGAGGAGAGAGAGAGGGAGAGAGAGAGAGAGAGGGGGAGAGGGAGAGAGGGGAAGGGCAGAGGTGAGGGTAGGGGAGAGAAAATATATAAAGGCTAATCTGTACTGCTGTGATGAGAGATACAGAGAGCATGGTAGCAACAACAACAACAACAACAACAACAACAACAACAACAACAACAACAACAACAACAACAACAACAACAACAACAACAACAACAACAACAACAACAACAACGATGCAGGTCTCTTGCAGGAACTGTTATGTCCACAAAGACGCCACAAAACATCCCAAACATATTTAGATGCACTAAAAACCCGTTCGTTTTGAGAAAGAGGCTCCGCATATTCATGCAGTGCAAGGTAGGCCTCCATTGGACACAGAAGAATATGTTGAACATGGTGAAACTATGGGAAGTTGGAAGCTGCTATTTGGACAATCATGTCCGTGGTGATCTCCCCTGATGAGTTCTCCAGCTCTGGGTCTAATGAGCCTGCTCCACTGCTGTCTCCTCCTTGTTACATTTACTTCTAATGAGGGTCAGGCTGTTGGGCAATCCTGCTCTGATCACCCTTATTAGGACTTTAAGGGAGCCCGGCACACTTTGTACAGAGAGAGTGGCTTTTTGATGACGCTATCTGACAATAGAAGAACATATAGGTCTAAGTTCTGTTTGATTTGTAGCAGAAAGACATCAGCATCTGATGAAAGTCTCCAAGATGTTAGAAATGTGAAAGTGATGGTTCCAATAAGGAACTTAGTATTAGAAGAATATGTTACAATGGTGCAGAAGGATGTGGGCAGCAGAAACTCAGGAGGTCGGCATCAGACTAACCCCACATTCATGATTCAATCTCTGTTACCAGCAAACACATCACATGCTAGAATTGTATCTATCAAGAAAAAGGTTTTACGTCTACTCTCTGCATTGCTCAAAGATGATCAACTGTAGCTGTTCAGTACTTACAATTATTACAATAAAGGAGTAACTCAAGGTCAGCATCCGCCTGTAAACAAGCTAATATTTGGGCTTCAGTAGTTTTCCGTTGGTTTTGTGACCTTTCAATCAAAAACAAGCTTAAACAATGGCTATGTTTACATGCAGACCATGAATCTGGTCATGATCTAATTTCTAAGTTCTCAGATTGGTGAAGTGGCATGTAAACGGCATAATCTGATATATTATCGAATATAATTACACTCTGTCACTCACACGTATGCATAAACTAACTGTGAAAATACAGCAAAAAGGAAAACTAATGCCACAAAGACAATTAAAATAACAAACATATGTATATCCATATGATAGAACATTGTTTTATCCTCCGTGTTGTGGGCTCGAGTCCTGGCTCTGATTATTATTCTGTTCCGTAAAGAAAACAGTTTGACCCAAATTCCATATATGGAGGGTGCAATCAGGTGGACATGATTGAAGTGGTGGCGATCAATCATAACATATATGTAGCCTACACGGATGTATATATGCTTTGTTTCCTTAAGTGGTTTGCAATTATGTACTTGTTTATTTTGAAAAGCTGAAGAGAGTGTGTCATTCAGAGGTTCAAAAAGGCTCCTGCTGTTTAAGTCGCTCGTTGTGATTTGAAAGCTTAGATGCATTTCTGTGTTGTTCATTTTGACTCCTGTGCATTCGCATACATGCAGCGCATCCCTCAGGAGTCAGGGTTTTCTGCCCACACACGGTCAGCTTTTTGCTCCCAGCTTTTATCCGCGTCACCTGATCTTCAAGGAGGTGAAAGGAGTCTTGGGACCTTGTGGTTTGGGCAGGAAGGGGCTCTGATACCCCTTTCTGAAGCCCCATGATAATAGACAACCCTGCAGTAAGCATCACATGCATTATGTATGTGCAAACTCAAGTGAGTGCACCTCAGAAAGTCTGCAGTGGATTGCGTCAAATGAAAAGGTTCGATTTGATGTGTAGAGGAGTGACTTCTTGGATAAGATGACATTGGTCCTTTCCAATGCAGTTTTCTTGCTAATATATGATAACAGGTTTTAAAAGGCTTTTTTTTATGATGTACTGCATGGAAACGGCACTGCCTGTCTGTTCAGATAAATACAATTATTTTGTACTGATTTCTTTCCTAAAATAATCTCATCTATTAATCTTACATTTTAAGCTATGGCTCCAGACCTAAAACCAGAAAGCTTTCCAATTAATTTACCAATGTAATAGAATAGAATAGAATAGAATCTGAGACTTTACGAACCTCGGATGAATTGTGGAACTGGTATATTCTGTGTGTAGCTTGGTGCAGGTCGTCACATTTAAAAATGTATAACACTGTTTAAAAAGACACATTGTAAATATGCAACATACAGTGCAAAACAAAGCATGTTAGGGAAGACAATACACACCACAGAAAGTTGAAAATGGCTGTGACCACTTCCGTTCATTTGTTTTGAATAACAATGGTGTGAAGGCGACAAGTTTTTACTAATGGGAAATGACAGCATGGAATAGAAAGTGACTGGTGTGAGCGAAGTGAGTGATAGCTGCAGAGTGGAGGTATGGCGGCCTTGGGCCACTGCCTTCTAATGTCAGCTCTTTAAAGCAGCCAAATGAAATGGAAGTGTGATGGAGGGGAGATGCCTTATCACCAGCAGCAGGCGCAAGCTCCGGGCCCCACAAGGCACACTGCTGCTGCAGAGGTCTCTTACCACAGGGCAGAGCTGGAGCATGCTTTGGGAACCAATGATGTATGACAGCAATGAGCAAACTCAATTCAAAACAGTCCTGAACTGCTGCAGATCAGGTGGAAACTTCGGGACAAAGGTCAAAGTTGTGCTTGTTCAATTACACAGTGATACTTCCTCCAATGCACAAACCAGAAACATCATCACTATACTGTACAGGATTGTGAAAAGATTTTTTGCCACCTCAAAAATGGCAACTATTTAAGACACCCAAGACATGACTGAGATAAACATACTGTAATAGAGCTAGAAACAAAGCAAAGCTGCGAGAGGGGAATCCAGAGAGAGTGGGGTTACAAACACATTTTGATCATAAAATTAGTCATATTTGGGGTAGACAGGTTATGATTTAAAGTCCATAATAACTTTGATTCACATCAGGGGAGTTTCGCTGCCCACTGGAGCCAATGTGTTACAGCAACACTACAGACTGTACAGTGAGTAAATGCACATTATGATGACATACTGAGATGGACTGGTTTGGCATGCGTCCCGAGTAGCCGCCTGCCTTAAAACGCCCCAATGTACGAAGATGAATCCCAAGCCGGGCCGCATGCTAAAGACAACAGCCCATTAGCCCCGTTTACTACAAAATGCATTGGCATTTGTGATGTGGCCATTTTCTGATCAGGAAAATCATAAGGAAACAATGTCTCTTTTTTTTTTATTTAAATGGCCAGTGCTGCTTTTGTGTATATTCAGAGGTTTCATCAATTATATGAACATATCTCTGTTCACACGACACATCTAATAAAGATGGTTTTGGTCGAAATGGCAAATGAAATTGACTTTGTTTTGTGAATTGCAAGAGGTTTCTTGTAAATATACTGATTTCAGAAGTCATGCAGCTTATAGCCTCATGGAAAAGCACTGCTTTAGCAATAACCCCGGGGCTGTGAAACGTGTCCCTGGTGCTGTGGATCAAAGACATTGGTCCAACGCCAACAACAGGGACAAGCATGATATGAATGGTTAAGCTGTATGTCCACAGACCTACATCATGCTATCTCTGCATCAATGCGTATCACAGAATGCAAGTTTTACTGAACTACATAGTGAGAGCTGCAGAAGGTATAACCAATAAAGACAGTTAAAATACAAATTATTAAAGCTACTATGTCAGAGTTGCAGTCCGGAGAAGAATATGGGCCAAACAGAGGAAACATCACCATACGGATGAATAAATCATAACTAATTATAAAAAAGTGTTGCGTAATTTAGTTCAAACCAAACTATAGAAATACCAAATCCATTTCACGTAGCATGATCAGCCGATTGCCTCCATCTGGGCATGTTATATCCAGATGTAGGCCTATTTACGGCTTCAACTCACGCTTTTAGACAGAATCACATTATTTAGAGTCAAAGGAAGACACTGTCGCAGCACCTATAGTTTAACACACACGATTTCGCTGAAGGCATCAAGTGGACACCAGTGGACACCGGGAAGCACTACAAACAAGGCACAAGCACACAGCCACTTCAGTCCAGCTCTGGAGCCATGAGCCGAGCCATTTCAATTGAATTTCACAAATTATACTGTATGCCGTTTTACAATCAAAAATATAGGGGAGACCGGGGCTATTTGTCACACTTTTTTTTCTAGAGTTTTTTCTAGAGTTTGCTCATCAACAGAAACTCCCACAACACTCAGACCTGCATTAAAGGAAAGCTCGAACCCTTGACTTGACCTTGACAAGTAGACCTTGGTCTCTTCCATCATATTGCGATAAATATTTATTAACCGTCAAACACAAAACAATTGACAATGTGCCCCATATGCGGAGCAAGTTGTTACAAGGCTGGTTGTCACTATTGTTTTTAGTGGAGTTTTTTATGTTAACTTGTAATTTGACAAATCTTTGTAACTTTTTTGCTTTTTTGAGATGATAGGACAAAATATGTTTTAAAACAGTCACAATGCAATGCCTGATGAGTTCATAACACTCTATGAGGTCTAAAATGTACAAATTCAATAAAATAACCCAAACATTCAGTCTCTATAAAATATTATGTTAAAATAAACTGATCATAAAAACATATTAGAACTGAAAAAATGTGCAGACCCCAAACCACAACACACCGAGAGAGACCAATGGACGCCAAGGAGTGGTGCGTGTTAGGCTCTCAACCACCCACGACGCTAAAATAAAACTTGCGTTAGCCGCTAAACCATTTTAAGATTGAAAGCAAGAAATGAATGAACGCTAGCTACCTGGACCCGTAGAACAACACACACAGCCAGCTGGAAGACACCAGTGAGGAGACAGAGGAAGTGTGTGTGGACCAGGGTGGCTTTTATACTATTTAAGACCATACACCATAGCGTCAAATTACGATGCCATTATATCTAACTCTATAGCCTATAAGCTTAATATGCAAACCTCAATGGGAAGTCACGGAAACAGGTTTTATGGACTCTGGGCTGATCGCTGAACTGAATAGCTGTCAGTTAGAATGAGATTTATAGTCCTCTGTCCTGTCCCGCGTCCTTCTAAAGTAGTTGCATAGCAGGGGTTAAAGAGCAGATCCTGGATGGGACAAGGGTTCAACCGTTCTGAAAACCCGTGCGCTGTTGACCAACTTTAACCAAACTTCACATTCCAATCGAAGATATCTCGTCCGGCCACGAAAAATGCTTGTTACATATTTTGTTTTAGAAAATTGATTGAAAGAATGATGACACGGGTTGTATCGTATCTCAATGCAAAATCAAAAACTTTGGCATCAGCCTTAAGATGTAAAAGGCATCCCAGGTTCATGGGTGGAATGGCGCAGTTACAGCAGTAAGTCGCTCACTGTTCTCATATGGAGAGTCTTCATGCGGCTCTCCTCAGCCCGCTCTACAGAAAATCAATTTGCTCCCTTTGGAATTAACTGTGTCCAATTCCCACGGATATGTTTATTTCATTCTCACCAAATGAGATTATAGACCAACAGAGTGACCCTGAAAATATCCATAGCAAATCCATTCCTCAATGTGGTGCAAGCCTGGCTCATGAGGTGGAGCAGAAAAGCCATGTGTCATGTGGCAGAAAAGGCAGAGGAGCGGAAAGGGCTGGCATGGCCCAGGTAATGATCTCCATTTTCAGACTTATTACCCAAGCTGTAATAGATACGTGTTAGAAATTTATATTTTTGGAACTTTTACATAGAGTTTATTTGGTCGTAACAGTTTATTTTATATTCAGCATTTATAGATTTAAGAATCTCTTTTTTGTGAGAATCCTGGGCCCGAAGGGGAGCATATTGTGCATGTTTTAGTGGCACAAAAAACAGGGCAGTAAAGCAGGCATTTTTTATGAAAGTCTCAGCAGAGGTTGCGGCCATGTCCCCTTTTTTAGATCCCTTTGTTAATGCTCTGCCCTCTGTCTCAGCAGCATAACAAAGACTTGCTAGTTGAGTAATATTGTAAACCACTATAGGTAGGTTGGCCTCCTCCTAGGAGAGGCCTGTCTTATATAAGACCACCCTAGCTTGGGTACAGTGTCACATTCTGCCCAGAAGAGCAACAGAACAGAACAAGAACAGAACAACACTTTTTTTGGTTTCTTTTTAAAAGACACTAGGTTGGAACAAACAAAAGCTGTTCAAATTACCTTACGCGTTTCGACGGACAAGGAACCACTTCCGTCTTCGTCAGAGGCGTCTCCCGACGTGCATGATGCGTCTCTTATTGGGAAAGTTGTAGTTCCCAGGCGTGGCCACACTGACATAAGCAATAAACCTGTCAGTGTGGCCACGCCAAAAAAAGTGTATTACTCAAGAAGACACAATGAATGTAATAAAAGAACAGAACAAGCTTCTGTGAATAGAAGCCAAACGTCCTCAACTCCAGTCCAGCCGACAATTTTAGCTTCACTACGGGCAATGAAATGCCACTCCGTGATAATGTTTATTTGGGAATATACAGTAGCACATCCCAAACAGTGTTGGTACATCATGACGGAAGAGATACCAAAAAGCTATTAAAGCAGCTTCAGAGGATTCTTGCACAAACTGCCTGGGAGAACCCAAACAGGGTCGCAAATCAATTCATGTCTTCATTGGACATTTGAAGTCAGCCAAAGTGAAGCACTTGGCTGCAGGGGCCAGTCCAAGGGCCACTGTAATGAGATTCATAGTGCTCCTCCCTATCTTAAGCCAGAACTGACTCTCAGGAAAGCATTTAGCCTAAGTACTGGCACACATTTCATTTGCTGTTTACACATATGGGAAAGTGGAAAGTAGACTTGGAACGGCCACTAAATCCTGCCATAATTGGATAGGCATGCAAAATGGACCAAAATGTGTTTTTCCTTTTCAAAATATGGTTTTAGACAGCCATATGATATATCATTTTCCTGTTATAATGCTGATGATTAGCACTTATGGCAGTGTTGCCATTTATTCACGCCCAGATCAGGCAAAACTTTATGATCCCATGCTTATTATTGATTTTGTTGATGGTGCATGGTCCATACCTGTTGTTGATTTTTGCTCCTTCTTTCACCCAGAATATCAGGAAGAAACTCAGCACAAGAATCAAACATGGAACCGTCTTGCAGAAAGTTGAAGGTGTTACTCAGACACATGCAACACCATGTGTGTTGTGAAAAAATAAAATAAAATCACGATTTATCCTGATACAGGACACCACAACATGATATGTATCACTATAAAAAGCCTCATAAATGTATGTTTTGTATTATGCTGGATGGCTAAAGCTTTAAAGAGGAAGTATTATAACAGGTATTAAGTATTTTAACACAGATTTAGTAGTGATGCTGCATGTGTCAGTCTCAACCCCAACACAACACAAAATATTTATGCTCCAAACTTTTGACTACAGAAATCAAAAGATAGTATTCATTAAATTGGACATTTATGTCTTTAAACAGTCTGGAATTACACATTTCGAATAATAGAAGCACAAGGCTGTCCATAAGCGATGATTGCAGTAATGATTTGATGAGAAACTTGTGAAGGTGACTGTGCAGTGAGCCACAGTGTGAGCCAAAGCCATTTGAAAAACATCATTTGCAGAGTGTTTGGATGTGGACTCGCCTGTGCGTGTGAGTGCGTCTGTGGCTGTGTGATTGCTAAAACCTGCCGAGAGCACCCTGGTGCACCCAGAGGGGTGGCAGGGGACAGATGGCAGGGAGGTACCCCGGTGGAAGCTGCCAGCCTGCATTAGTCACACCCATTACTCACAGGCTCGCACTGGCAGACAACAAGTGACTGTGCCCACAACGTCGGCATAGCAGGAAATTCTCATTAACAATTTGCTCAGGAAGGAACAATGGGGGAGCAATTAGAGACGAGTGACAGGGCATTATAGAAAGAAGAGCGCACAAAGACTTCTCCTCTGCTGCGACTGGAAACATCATACTATCATTGTCACCATTGTGGCCATTAGTGAGATCACTGCTTAACATGAAACAACACTGACATGATGTGCTTCCCGCAGGGCTTCAGGTTTAAAACAGCCAACGTGTAAGTGTCACTAAATTATGCTCTGTGGACATTGAAGTCTGTGAAATACCTGCGTACACGCTCACCAAATCTGGTAATGCCACAACAAGCAATTAAAGGTAAAGATAAAGTTTGACATTTATTTCAGAGGAATTACCCCTTGAGATGATCCATCTTAAGGGGGTCCTCGTGCTTTATTTGTCTAATGCTTCGTCATTATGCATCTGTGCAGCACAATTGTGTAACTCAGATGGATGACTAGTCCGAGCCGCAGCGACTCTGCACAATATGGGTCACACTGATCATTTTTTTGTGTAAAATAGACTTATAGAATAAAACATTTAGAGGTGCTGTCCTTGGTATTGACGTGAAAGTATGACATACTGCAACTTTCTTCATGATATATGCATGAAGTGCTCATTTTATGCTCGGCGGGAGAGTACCGAATTGAATCCTTTTTAATTAGGCATGTTTTGTACACGAAGTGACGTAATACTTTACAGCTTGTACACTGAATGTCTGAAGTAAACCTGTGTGTGTAAGAACACAAGGCCCGCCCCCCATGCCCTTCTATCTATCACTGACACAGGTCTCTGTGATTGATCTTCCTTTTACGAGCGTTTGACACCCTTTGAGCAGTGGCAAGCTTAGTTTAACAGGCGCCATCCCCTTTGTCAATAAAACCCACCTTCTCCTCTGTGGGACCCCATAGGACGGCGCTCAGCCAATATATGAGCCATAACTTCTTTTAAGGCGGGATTTATGGACCTCACAGTGGGGATATAAGACAGGCCGTGGCGTACCAGTTACTCCCAAACAAATGTGAAAGATTTGATTATCAATTCTGGGACTTGCTTAGAGAAAGACAGCTTGTAAAGGTTGGATTTATCACGTTGACATTTTGCTACCACCACTGCACGCTCCGTAATTTCCTCTCTCCTTCTCCTAATGCAGTTGAGTGGTCTGCTTTCCTGGTAGCATAACACAAATATGCCCTTTTCGTCTGTCTTCTGCTTCTTTCTCGACGAGAAAGCTGCTGCTGTTTTAGTCCGAGATTAGACTGCGGATGCCGACATATTGTTCCGTTGACAAGGCTTTCTCTCTGTTGGGGAACTGCGCATGGAGGAGCACTCGCGCAAAAGGTCAAGCACATCAACATCCATCTGATCCTGCTGTACCAACACAACTGCAGTGAATGCATCAATCTGGGCGAATTAGAGAAGGTTAAGTCCAGTTTGTTCGGCAAGAGCGAAACAACATTCACACTCCCCACATCATGCGAAAGAAAGAGAAACATGTTATATTGCGAGAGCCATGCCGTGTTTGGCGCATCC
The DNA here is from genome assembly GCF_951799975.1 of Gobius niger. Lineage (NCBI taxonomy): Eukaryota > Metazoa > Chordata > Actinopteri > Gobiiformes > Gobiidae > Gobius > Gobius niger. The sequence goes on from NC_136871.1 coordinate 15,544,306, forward strand.
CCCGCGGTGAAAGCCTTTGTGCTGGTGGTGATGTAACCCCAAGCCAGTAAATGCACACTGACCTGCTGAGCCATCAAAAGGGAAGAGCTGATCTCACCAAAAATCTTTGACATTGAGTAGTAGAAGCTATGAGTTCAGCTAATGCACAGGCCTACCACACAAGAATACTACACTGTACTGCACAGTCCTCGGATATGAAAGCCCTTAATGAGTGTGAAGAGGAAAAGCGGCGATTAATATAAAGAAAATGAATGTAAACAAACGCTTGCCTTACAAGACAGAGATGTGTCGTAGGCAACAAAATGAATATTCCATAAGATAATGAAGAAAGAAAGACTTAAAAACACTTCAATGTGCTGGGCCCTAAGCTGTGGAACACTCCGCCCCCTCACGTCCAATCTGCCCCCACAGTGGAGTTAAGTTAAGACCCACTTTTATTCTTTTATTTTTGAGTTTTATGGCCTCTGTTGTGTTTTATTTCAATCTTTTATTGACTGATTTTATTGCTTTATACATATTTATTTTATATCAATGTTTTATTTGTATTGCTTTTTATTGGGTTTAAACGTTGTATATTCAGTACATCTTTGCAGTATTTGTTTTCATTATCGTCTTAATATCATGAATGTGCTGCACTTTTTCTAACGCCTTCTTTATAAAATGTGCAAGAGAAATAAAGTGGATTGGATTGAGAAATGGAGGCACTTTTTGAGAGAAGATCTGGAGAAGATCCAAAGATTACTCACAGATGTGCAGCGACTCGAAGTACAGCTCCAGGTATATTTGTGATGAGAGAACAACGTCGCAACATGGTAAAAGTTACTTAAGAGTTAAGATACTGCAAATCTCCATTGGTGTACTGTTTACCTTTTGGGAATTTACAGCAAAGTGACAATTCATTCCATCTGTTTTCTCACTGTCTGATATGAAACCAGAATTAACTTTTACTTTTTTTTTTTAGGTCAAATTAGAATAAAAAAATATATATTTCTATTCTAAATGCCAGAAGAATGAGAGATAGAATTTTCTACACGGTTTTATATTACTTTTTACTTTTTAAACTGTATAACTTGGGTCAAACATTTTGGATTTCCTTCCACAAGCTTCTCACAATAGTTGGGAGGAGTTTTGGTCCATTCCTCCAAACAGAACTGGTGTAAATAAGTCAAATCTGTCGGCCATCTTGCTTGCACATGCCTTTTCAGCTCTGAACATACATTTTCAACTGGATTGAGATCAGGAATTTGTGATGACCACATCCAAACATTGGCTTTGTTATCCTTAAGCCACTTTAACCAGTATTGGCAGTTTGCTTTGGGTCATTGTCCATTTGGAAGACCCATCTGCGCCCGAGCTTTAACTTCCTGGCTGATGTTTCAAGATGTTGCTCCAATATGTCCACATAGTGTTCTTCCTTCATGATGTCATCTATTTTGTCAAGTGCACCAGTCCCTCCTGCAGCAAAACAACCCCACAGCATGATGCTGCCACCCCTGTGTTTCACAGTTGGGATGGTGTTCTCAGGCTTGCAGGATTCACCCTTTATCCTCCAAACGTGACTATGGTCATTATGGCAAAAAAAATAAATAAAAAAAATCCATAAGGCCACAGGAAATGTCTGTAAAAATTAAAGTCTTTATCCTTTTTTTATTTGCAAAGTCCAATTTGGCGTTTTATGTTTCTTTAGGAGTAAGGCATTGTCTTCACAGTCTCCCTGGCAGAAAACCTTCTCAGCCCATGTCGGTGCAGGATAATGACAAGGTTCAATTACCAGGTTCAGCATCTTCACCAGGTCGTTTGCATCTGTTCTTGGGTTGATATTCACATTTCAGACACAGCACGTTCATCTCTGGGACACAGAACCCGCCTTCTTTCTGATCTGTATGATGACTGGCTATTTCCATCATTGTTTTGAAATTGCACCAAAGGGTGAACCAGACTTGTGCTTCCAAGGTTATGACATTGTCATCTGGGCTTTCCCAAATTGTTTAAAGATATAGTAATGTCAGTGTATAAACTTCTGACTTTGTAGAAAGTTACAAAAATTCTTGTGGCATTTAGCAAATAGATTTTTTCTTTTTTTTTTAATTCTAAGTGACCTAATAACGTTTAAGTTAATTCTGGTTTCATGTCAGACAGTGAGAAAAAAAATGCAAATGTGTCTTTTTATATAAAGTGTATGTAAACATCTGGTGCTCACTGTAACTGCAGTTATATATTGTTATTTGTTATATAGATTTTGTCAAAAAACCTCGCCGTTCATGATCAAGAATCAAGTATTAATCGGCCGAATGTTGTAAAAACAAAGTAGTGAAGTGGAAGAATGTTGCCTACACACAAACCCATCTCAAGAGACATGATGACTTGACCTTGAAAATTAATTCCTTCTGGTTGCGCTGCCAAAATATGCACAAGGCTATTTCCCTATGCAGCCAGTTTTATTATACCAGTCTCTTTTGGCAGTCACAGCAGTGCACATGTCCTTGATATGATGAGAAATATGCACTTCTAACATTCTTACAAGACATTGTGCACCACACTGGTATAATTCACATCAAAAGATTTCTATCCATGAAACTTTTAACCCATTCCCCTGAGTGCACACCTAAAAGCAGTGCCATTAGTCTGTCTCGCACTTAAAGCGACATATGCCTGTTAAAGTGGGCCGGTGGGCGTAGGCTTGTAAAGAATAATTGCGACTATAAAAAGAAAAGTGCATTTGTTGTAGTCACAGCGGAGGAGAGATTAAGCGGAGTGATTTGAAGTGTCCCAAGTGAGTGGACATGCCAGACTTGGAAAAAAAAAGTTTGCAGTCTGCGTAATGGGCCAAGTAGCAGCCCCCCCCCCTCTTCTCCGCTCCACCTCGCTCTGCTCAATTAATCCAACCTCTTCTAATGACCCTCGAAGGTGACTCGCCAGATAAGTGCGATTACACTGGAAGCAAGGGTGCTGCCAATTAGTCCTCAAGTCTCTCCCGGAGTGTATGTGTGCAGCTGAGGCCGGGCACATCCCACCGGGTCAGCCTGCTTGTGACTTCATTAGCACACTTCTAAAAGGGGAAAATGGACGCCCGGCCCAGATCGCTCCACTGTGCAAAGGGAGCGACCCCGAGCAGTGAGTGTGTCCTTAGATGTTGAGGAATGACGGAGGGCGAGGGACAACGGAGCACTCGTAAAATAAATAAAGAGGATATGACCGTGTGCTCGCATGCTCCCAGTCTGTGATGTGTTAGGCCAATAAAATGTCTCCCATTCTGCCTCAACTCCAGAGATGGGAAAGGTTACCGAGTATAGCAAGGTCACTGATATTAAATCTCGTGGTAGGAGAAGTGGGAGCCGTGTGACTTGTTTGTGTTAAATGTGTATTCCTACAGTCTTAAAGTTGTATTTGTTTCAGCCTCCTTTGAATTACCGTGGTATTACTGTATTTGCTTTCCAAGTGAATGGCATTGCTCGAAATAGGCTTCCTCACACATTCTCCTGTGTGGTGTTGACGCATAAGAGAGAACCAGAGGACTGAAAGGTTTCTTTTTTTAAACTTTGCAGCAAAAACTTTCACGCTGATACAATCGCTTTAGTAGTATGGAGCATGATGGCCTTTGTAATGCATGACAGTGTTTCGGAGTGAGGACCATGTAAAAACTAGTGGTAACTTCCTCCTTTCCTGGATATGTAAACACTGCATCCTCGTTTAAGTCTTTGCCACATAAGAGAGTGATGTGCTGTTCATATATTAAACTTTAAACAGCCTGTAGTGCAAAACGGAAGCCATTGCCAAACCATTAGCACAGCAGAGATTTTAATTCTAGTGTTCACTTTTGATTGGCTAAAATATTCATCATGTTGTCCAGCACTGGCAAGCCTGTGCAACGCTCCGACTTGTATCAACAGAGATAATTATCCAATAATCAATTTACTTTATGTTTAATAATGCGGCAGACAAATTTTAGAGTTTCAAAATCTTTTTCTTGCCCAGGCTTTAGCTGTGTGTGTTCAACAGCGTGTAATAAATCCACAAATGCTCTCAAGGCCTGGTCAGGGACACCAATTTGTTAAACTTGGTTAGACTTTGAAATTGTTAATGGTACCATGCCACTCTGGTGCGTTCACTGGATATTGTACTAATGTGACTAATGAATAGGCGGAAAAAATCATGTCACTTTTTTGTTTTGAAGCATATCTTGCGGAATATAATTTATTTTGTATGGAGACTGTAAGCCTTGGGATTCACATGAACAATAATACATCAACTGTACGCTTAATTAGCTTTCAGCTTCAGACCGATCTGCCAAATGAGGTTTTCTGCCTCAGTGGAGAGAATAGTGAAAATACCACATTAATCCAGACTGCTCTTTGTGGAAATGTGTATAAAAAGGAAGAGCGTGTGACTGGTGACACGTGAATGCTTTGAGGTCTGTAACCTATTAGTGCTCGTTGGGGATTTACATGGACATTTCCGAGCTATGCTTTGAAAAATTTTACATCCCGTAGCACACCGAATTGTGAATATTCATCACAAAATAATTGACAACATGACACATCATTTTTTCCTCAGTGACAGATGAGAGCGCAACACCTCGGAGGGGTATGTCCTTCTGACCCCTGCACACCCAGCCTCAGTGGGTGCACACTGTCAGAGCACTGATCCACCCTTTACAGAGAGACTCTCCACGTTCTCCTGCCAGAACGGTGAGTACAGGCTGAGACATCTGCCCGAGGCTCTATGCCACAAAAACCCTGACACCCGACGAGCTGTGTGCCCTGACCAGGAGCTGACATCTCACTGCAGCTGCTGGCTCCACATGTCAGCCGGAGACAGGGGCGCTGACATGTCCGCAGATCAACACGATGTTCCGCATTAAGTCCAAACACACAGAAATAAAACATGTTTTGACAACAGGTTAGTCCGGTTGCATAAATGAAGGAAGCAGGGTTCAGTTTTTGTTCCAGAGCAGACTGACTGAGGGTGTGTCAAAATTTCCAAGGGGTGTAAAGAAGAGATACTTGTGAATAAAGCATTATTAACTACAATGTGAATCTGTGTATTTTAAGGATCTATGTCTGTTCCCTCACACTGGTATTTTCAAAAACAAGTATAATCACTGTCCAATTATGTCAATTATGTCACATTGAAGCGTTGCCAAAGACATAGCCTCGCGTTGTACCTTGTTGCTTCATATAAGTGACAAAAAAACAACATCTGCCTGTATGAGGCAGAATGACCTCCAGTGTACAATTCACATCAACATGGAACGGTTAACTTTTTATTCTTCTCTCATATCAGACCTTACAACAGGGTATAATATCTAATTAACTGATATATGCTAATGGTTTTGGATAAACGGATGCTCAAATCTATATTCATTGACACTAGCCTTGAAGTTAATAAAAAGCTTTAGTTTAGTATCGCAGCAGGTCCGCTGTAGCCGGAAATAACAGGTCTATACGCAGAGCAATGGGCCTATAGCAGCAGGGGAGCAGGATTGATGGCCTTCATCGAGAAAGGGTAATGTTATTAAGCAGCCATTAAAAAAACATTGCTCATTAGAGTAACTAATAAAGCATCTGTCATTAGTGTTGATCTCAGAAGGCATTTAATCAATACAATCAGAGCTGCGGGGGCCCATGTATATTCAAGCATCTAATTCAATGTCGAGGATGCATTTTTTATTTGTTTAGAGGATTGCCGTAACATTTTTACCAAAAATGATCACCAAACCATAATATAAATGTAATGTAATGTAATTTTCGCTTCAATGTTTGTGTTTTTGGTTCTATAACATAACATTTATTTAAGTTTTGAATTCCACTAAAGCATATGTTGAAACAAAGAAAGAAATATATGTATGAAACTTGGTAGTTCATCAAAAGATGATTACTTATAAGAAATAAACCTGGGGCCTCATTTATAAAGCTCACGTAAAATATAAAAATTCCATCACAGGCTTTGTGTATAATGTTTAAATCTTTTGTTTCTATAGTTTTGCATCATCTGTGACGCTCAAAGATGTGCACGCATGTATGCTCGTGAGAGTACAGAGAAGCAGGAAGTTTCCCAGCAGAACCGCTCTGTGATTTTATCCATAGTCTGACCAACTCCAGCAGAGGCCGCACTGAGGTTTGGTCCACAGCACGAGCCCATTGAGAGACGCTCCACTGACCTCTCCTCACTCACACCTCCCCAAGCGACCGCTGCCTCATTCTACACAAAACCCCAACCGTGCGTACAGTGCACAATGAACAATATCTAAGTAATTAAAAAACCCACAGAGTTCATTGAGCAGTTTCAGAAAGGTTAAGCTTCGTGAACAGCACTGGCAAATATCACAGTCATCAAAATAAGGCTCTACTTTACATTCTAAACATGTATTTCCAAAAGTTTTATTGATGAGAGACTGTGATAATACTTGTGATCAGAGAAGCGCTTGTTGGCCAATCAAGATTAAAGTCAAGGTTAATTAAGGTTGCATTGTACTTTAATGGTGAAATCCGTGTTCGGGGTTTTACTACGTCAAAATCTCATGTACAGTTTTATAAGTGAAACCCCTCGTGAGAAAAATTCACCAGATAGTCCCAATATTAACAAGCAATCCAATGACCGACCTTTTGTATTCCAAAGACACCAAACCTACTTTTCTGCTTTTACTTTTGAACCTGACCAGTAGGCCTAGTTCTCAACTTTCTGCATTATATGAGGAGAAAGGAACATTTTGTCATATTAGTGAGAAACAGGCTACAAGTTAGCAAGCTTTTACACCTTCATTTTGAGAGTGATCATTTTGACTGTACATTTGATCTAGACAATCATGATGGCATTATTTAGGTGTTTTTAGACAATGCTCAGCATATTAAAAACCTCTAGTGTCAGTCTCTTTGGGCACTCTCTCTCAGCTGAAAATTTCCCATGGCAGATGAAGTGGTGAATGCAGCTTACCTCATTGTTCAGGTCTATGAGTGAAAGGGGTTACCCACTCATGAAGCATCCAAATGTTCCAAATGACAGACAGAATAGAAAAAAAAATGGCTGATGACCTTCTTCAGACCTTTAGACCACTCTTTGTTTGTCTTTCTGGAGAGGGGTGACATAAAAAGGAAAGATATTTCCCTCTACTGCTGCTTGTGCGAGATGGAATAGAATTGCCAAGTAGCCTGAGTGAATTTGAATTGAAGGTGATTACGTATATCGTTGACATAGCACTTTTTTTGGCCAGCCAAAGAGATGTCTGCATATGGCAGGCTTGAAAAGATGGAAAAGAGAGTCAGATGGGCCTCAAGCACAGCGAGGCCAATGTAGTGCACTCTTTACTACTAAACAATTGGACTTTTTTTTTTTTTAAATATATGTATTTGTGAACAAAAAAAAACTCATCATTGAGCCCCTGGTATTTTTCTAGTTTCTCATGTTCCTTTATTGCTTGGTATTGTTGATTGATTGATTGATAGTGTTCTTTTGTACTATTGTTGTAATATATATTTTTATTGTAATAATTTCGGGGAGTGCGTTTATAAGCTTTTGCTTCGGCCCACTCCTTTTGAGCAGAATTCCAACTGCTCAAATAAACAAATAAACTAAACTAAACTAAACTAAGTATGCCAAGTCAACCACAATGGCTTTCCTCTGCTCTTTGTACACCAACACAATGTCCGGTTGGTTCGCCATTACAATTCTGTCCATCTGTATCTTGGTCAGTCATTCTCTACCACCTGTGGAGGTGTTTCCCACTTAGACCTTAGGGTTTCCAGCCCATTACCAGCACCCATGTTCCTGTACACCAGCCACTTGGTTATGGCGCTCCATAAGCTTTCCCTGCAGCATCTTACACCCTGCAGTTACAGTATGTGCTGGACTGTCTCTGGAGCCTCTTTGCACAGTCTACACCTGGGGTCTTGTCTGGTGTGGTAGATCTGGGCCTCTATTGCTCTGGTGCTCAAGGTCTGCTCCTGTGCAGCCATGATGAGTGCCTCTTTACTGTTCTACAGTCCAGCTCCATTGCTGGACTGCAGAATCTTATTGTCTGAAACATTCACTGAGCACATCATCTGTTGGAGCCTTTTCCTTGATGTGCTCATGTGTAGTGAGTTGGGGTTTAGTGTCCTGCAGTTAACCAATCAGATGTAGGGGGGGCGCGCTATAAAAGGAGCCCTTTCCCCCATACCTGACCTCTTCCCTCTCCAACGTCACATCCGCCATGCAGCACTCGGGCTAGGCGTGCAGTGGACGAGTTGTTTACATGTTGTTCAAGTTGTGCTGGAGCGTCAAGCCGGTGGCTGGAGGCGTAAAGCCAGCAACTGAGTCGTAGTCAACTTCCATGATGCATCGCGGGTAAGCTAGTGCAATGGCGTTTGAGCTGTTATGATTGCGTGGTCGCTAATAAATGGTCATTTGTAGCTTTCTAGCGCTGGTCCGGAGGCTTCTGCGTAGCTGGGCAGGGTTGGGTGCTTGGGGTCCCGGAATGGCTCGTCCGGGGAGCGCAAACGCAATCAACATTCACCTGGTATGTAGCTCGCAGTTTGTGCTATGTATATTAGCCTTTCCGTTATATAGCTTTTGTCTGTCTTTGAGAGGTGGTTCCGCAGTACCGAGCTCCTCCACTCGCCCTCCCACACATCTTTAGGAGCTCTTGGGCCAAATCTTGTGCCTGGCGAAAGGAGTGCGCAAACTCTAACTGACAAAAGGAACGATCCATATCTTCTGGTGGCGCTGCGTTGCGTAACCCCATCGTGAGCTAAACAATATTTGTGTCTTGAGAAAAAGAGATGTAGCCTATAGCCGGTCCAGCTGTGTGCTCGCAAACGCATAACAAAACAAATGCACATACAGTATTTACGCCCCAGAACCCCCTCTCCCTCACCCCTTCCCAGCCGGGGGGTGATCACAAAGTGCACTCCTACTCAGCGCAAAATGTTATGTCTGCGTTTAGAAACACAAGATCGGGCCCTTTGTGTCTTAACATCTGTGGTTTGTTTCTCTTCTTTTACATATTCCATTGAGCATGACAGAATAATTGTATTTGCATAAATAGTAAGGTTCATTAGATTTTCTAATGTTAAAAATGTGTTTTTAACGGGACTATACAGAGTTTAAAAAGGTTAAAATTAAATATTTTCCTCCCCCACATGTTCCAACAATGTCCTATGGTGTAGAATGAGCCCAGACCTGTTCACCACAACTGCCTCTAAAATCCTGCACTGTCACTCAAAAAGGGGTTAATTTGGGTCCGAATTGCCTTCAGGCACGAGCTTAATATAGAAGCTGCAGTTACACGTATGACCTGAGGTGGTACTAGCGAGTATAAAATGGCGAACTTGCATCAAGCCCCTTTAAGCAAAAATCTTCAGAAAACCAAATTATTTTACAGTTATTTGATTATTATGCTAAATGTAGAAATATTGAAATATCCTATCAAAATACGTATTTACCATTCAATTATGTGCATATTCCAAATCTCCTTTTCCCCCCTTGTTTCTTTCTTTTTTTTTTTTTTCACAGCTGATTCCACTTATCCCTCTGTCCATATCCTCTTTGTCTAAGCAGATGCCACTGTCTTTTTTACCAGTGATGACAAGATAAGTGTGAATGCCAGTGAAAGCTACAGGATGTGATGTCACCAGCGATAAGCAACAGCGCAGACCCCATCAGACACAGAGCTTCATCATTTGTGTCTTCATCCCTACAAATGGCATTCTTCCTTTTTGTCCTTGCTCTCATCCCATAGCGCCTCTTATCAGCAAGCAATTATTAAAGCCACAAGAGTATTTTATGATGGACACATAAAACCTATTTAAAATAAAATTAAAGATGTTATCGCACTTTCTGCCATAATGAAATGCTTTGGGGAATTAGAATCGCTGTCTCTGTTCAACTGAATTAAAGAGAAAACAATCCCTCCATGTTGAAGATTACAAAAAGCATTTGACATTTTGCTCTCTGCATCTTGTCCTTTATAAGGGCCTTCAGAATCATCAACCCAAGTCTACACCTTGCCTGTTGGTTTTCTATTACCCGTGAACATATTGTCGACTCACTTTTCCAAAAGAAATTCAAGGCATATTAATTTCCATAACGAGCCTATGGTTGTATAGTGTCGTATAACATTAGCCATTAGCCGCCGAGTACTAATCAGCCTCTTTATTAGTGTTTTAGTTAAGTTGTTATACTGTATTAATCTCTGTAGAGAAATCTCTGTAGAGAAATGAGTTCTCTGCATTTGACCCATCCTCAGTAGCGCATGGGGCGAACTGTAGGAGCAGTGAGCTGCCAGGATTGGCCGGCGCTCGGGACCCATCTCCATGATGTGGAGCCAGGCTGGTGGTCAGAAACACCTGGCTGGAGGAATAACCTATTGTACATGTTTTTATAACCTACGCAGACATGGGGAGAACATGCAAACTCCACACAGAAAGGCCCCGTACAGGTGGGAATCGAACACGGGACCTTCGAGCTGTGAGGCACGAGCACTAACTGCTGCGCCACCGTGCCTAAAAGCCTGGGTGGCTTTTAGCTTAACCACTGAGGGAAACCCTAGTGTAAACTGTGGGTGTTGAGTTAAAGATCTGTCGGACATCACAGTTAACCCCAAAACAGAAGTTTGGTCTGAAAGCACCTTGGGCTAAACAGGGTTAACTGGGCGCTCTTTGCTAAAAACAACATAGCAGCCTAAGGTGCACCGGAAGTGGTGAGCATCAACCTCCCTGCTGGCCAGGAGTTGTACCGCTCCCCTGCTGCAGGCTGCCAAAGGATCATTGGCTGTCATGTAGAATGGGACAAGACTGGTTTGACAGGTTTTGGAGAAAAACGGATAGGAGTTGAATCTTTAGCCTAATCTGATTAGACTTCACATGTAAATGTAGTGAGTGAATCAAGTCCAAATAGTCAAAGATGCCTGAAGCTACAGATTTTGATACAATATGACACAACATTCAGTCTTAGTGATCCTTCTTGATTTCCTCACAAACTGATTTGTAGATTGAATAATGCATAGTTTTGAATATTAGTTTTATCTGTACTTGACTGACCAGGCCACATCTACAGAGAAAATGCTGCTAGGGGCCAGGGGGACAAAATAGAGTGCCAAAATATTGCTTCTTACAATTGTGCAGGTTAAGAACTTTTGGTTTGAATCCTACGCCAAGGGGATCATTTAGATAACAGCCGAGAATAATGTGTTCATTTGGAGGACAGATAAATGGGATCACAGAGCTCCTGAACAAGCAGGGCAGAGCCGCTCTAATTCTGACTACATCCCACATTATTACACCTTTCCACGCAGGGCTGCAGCACATTCTGGGTCATGGCAACCTCACATGGAAGCGGGTAGGCACTGTTCTATTAGCCTCTTTCAACACTAATGACACGGCAAGTTCCTCTCTGGTGCACAATAACGCAGTGCCAAAGGAGGCTGGGAGGAACTGTTCTACTCAGATAACCACTATCTCATTAACAGACGCACATTCAGCTCCTGCTCCTAAAGCTCAGGTCAGAAAAATATAGACTGGGTAGTTCTGTAGCAATGAGTCTCTGAGCATGATTAGTGTGGAATAGGATTAGAGATAGAAAATAAGTTCATGTGACCTTTGGTTGGAACACAATTCTGAAGTTATAACTCAAGCAGGCCTTGTGAGATCACATGCTGAATGAAGGTATATTTATTTGTCACATACAATGTTAAAATGTCATGGAACCACATTTAGTCATATCTGTCTCATTTTAGCAGCAACAGTAAACAGGAGGCGCAGGTAACACTGAGCATTGCTGAAAAATTAAGTTAAACCTAGGAAATGAGGCACTATATTGTATATTAACGTAGAAAATAAGCTCTGGGGTGGTTTGCAGTCGAGTGTGAAGCAGCCGGGATGAGGATCAGCACCTCCAAATCTGAGGCCATGGTTCTCCAATGAAAAAAGGTGGCTTCCCCTCTTCAGGTCGGTAGGGAGTCCTTGCCTTCAAGTATCTTGGGGTCGTGTTCACGAGTGAGGGACGGATGGAGCCTCTGGGCCTCTCTGCTGAGACTGCTGCCTCCGCGACTCGGCCCCGGATAAAACGGATGAAAATGGATGGATGGATGGATGGCATTACACAACTGACGACTCGTCATCGACTATCTTAAAGGATCTATCTCATGCTATTTTAGCCATTCCAAAGTTAAGTATAGGCATGTATATGATATATTGTACCTCTACCACTATGGAGCACTCATTTTTGTGATAAATATAAGTGTTTTCTGGAGGTATTTTTCGAACCCGGAAGACACAACGCTTCGATTCAGTTAACTCCGCCCCCTCTCTCCGCACATACTTTACCGTAATACAAATAAACAGACGTCACGTGGGGAAACTGTGCATATAGCCTATAAGTGAAGTTACTTCACGATGCAGTTATAAGGAGTTGACATCTGCAACACAGCTTCATAAATGGCTAACACACATGCTAATATGCTAACACACAAGCTAACCCGCGTTTGGATTGACTCAAAACTCTGGTCCATCGCTGTTTACATTATGGGACTTGCGTTGGTTACAAAAGTTAATCCACTTTGATTCTGGCGAAGGTTCACCAAACATCCATCAGAGACAGTCACAGAAAAACACTATTTTGCTGATAGTCGCTGTATCCCGGAGAAAAAAACAGCTTCTGAGGAGTGGTCTCTTCTTGAAAAAGGTTGAATAAACTCCCGTCCTCGTAGCCAAACGCGCTTCTTTTTCTCCGTGACAAGATCGTTAGTTAAGAATAAAGAACAGGTGTGTCCAGAATAGGTGACAACGAGCTCCATCTTCACAGCTGCAGCGCAAACATGACGTCTGTTCAGACGCTCAGGGGATGTGTTTGTTTTGGCCTCAGCTGACCTGAAAGCACCTCGAGCACATCCTTTTTTATTTTTTTATTCTTTTTTTTTTTTGTCTTTGTTTCTCTCTTACGACAGAAATAATGAAAAAGCTATTTTACAAATTAAAATCAGGCTGCAAGACATTGCATTACAGACGTTGAGCACTTCCGTTCCGCTGTGACGACACAACTGAACAGGTCAGTCGTTCACCAGGAGAGGGAGGAGCAGCATCTCAGAGAGCAGGATTCAGGAGGATTGCTGAGAGCTGCGTGAATGAAGCCACAAACCACTCTGGGGGTGTTTTTGATAAGGAAATAGCATAACAACATGGCTATAAGCTCTAAAAAGTCGATTTTGCATGATATAGGACCTTTAACAAATAAGTCGACCTCTGAAAATCAGAAGTCGTTATGCTCTAAAACCTACCACTCCTTGTTCATGAGGCAAATAGTCTGAGGGAAGAAGCTCTATTTGAATCTCCAAGCATCTGCTCAGAGAGAGCGAAGTCTCCCTCCTGAAGGAAGCCACTGGAACAGGCCATGGAGGGGATGGTAAATGACTGCTATGATCCGCTGTGGCCTCCTCATACAGCAAGCCTATTCACCTTATTCCGCCCCGCCCACTTTTGCCACTTTTTGCGTTGTCTCGGCACTTCCGTTGTCCAGACACTTCCGTTGTCCAGACACTTCCGGTCGAGCGCGAAGCCCTTTCATTTGAACGGAGAACGAGGGAAAATAATCTCCGCTCAAATCTGATGTTTAGTCCATTGATTTGTGTAAAATGGCCAATGTTCATTTGCACCAACATGTCGACACTGCAGCGTTTCTCTGCGCGGCCGAAAAACGGCTTTGTTTTCATGTAGTGACTGATTTTATGTGGACTTCTCCAGTCCCATGTTAACATATAGGAGAAAAGGGGCGGGCACAATTCATGGCGGCGCCCATGCGAGCCTCCGGAATAAGGTGAATAGCTCCTCGGGATGAAGCAGAGATGCTCTTGTGATGCGCTATGCACAGCGCACCATCCTCCTGAGTGCTTTCTTATCCCTCTCTGTGGCATTCTCGTACCACACTGTCAGACAGCCGCAGAGCACAGTAGCTTTTATAATAATTATTTATTTTATTTTATTTGTTTATTTGGTCGGGACAGCACATGGTAATGAGCACACATGGATCCACTCATGCATGTAAACACGCCACACTGGATTATAGCCAAGAGCTAATATCCATTGGTTGTCACGCACTCATGCTCTCAAACACTCTCACTCAACCTGGTTTAAATGTTAGTGTTGTTAGTCAGCAAGTATCCGTTTGGCTCGGGTTGGACTGATTGATTTTATCATAGAACACTACTACGCATGTGAGTGACACGTGACTTCCGAGTGATTTCTCCGGAGCTGCTATTTCCCCAAGAGGTATTAGCAATGTCTTGTACAAATCAATAAATACTTGAAGCAAACATCACGACCAGTGAGTTACTGATGGACTGTCACCACCGGCTATGTGTTAGAAACATAAAGATGGATGTAAATACTGGACTGGACTAAATTAACAAAATGAAACAATGAAAGGGTGTTTATACTAAAGACAGACCCGCTATTATTTGAGATGTCTGGTTCAAAAATCTAGGTGCTATTGTTATTTTCATTTTGTTTTAGCCATTGTAAGCCATTTGCTTCAAGACACAAACATCTACCGCCATGAATATGGAAGTTTCCTGATGTGATATTTTTAACTCCATGCTCGTGACTGTCCATCAGTAACTCACTGTCTGCCATGAAATGTTGAGCCATTTATTTATTTGTACTGCTCTTCCTGTCTCATTATTTCTTCTTGAGTTAGTAGCTGTTTTGTAACTCATATAGGGAAATAACGAGACAGGAAGAGCAGCTGAACATTGTGATTTGAGATACATAGCAGCGATTAATAACTGAGTTATTCCCAGACAGAGCGTGTTTTTTTAATGCAAACTTAAATCATGCAAACAAGGAGTCTTATGATTTATGATGTATTGCATATTGATCCTTTTAAAAAATGTTCCTTGCGTGCAGCAGTTTGATGAGGCTGCTGCCACGTCCATAGAACATTGTTCCTATCCAAGCATCGCGGGTTTGATCCCCGGCATTTTGCTGGATGTCGCTTCCTGCGTTTTCCCTCTTCACTCTGAACTGTCCTATCCATTATAGCCTATGGTCCAAAAAAAAGACCGCCATTCACGGAGCACTGGAGGAAACCAACGTAGACATGGACATAGAACTCCACACAGAAAGGCAAACCCAGGACTTTCTCACTGTGAAGTGCAAGCGCTAACCGCTGTGCTACCGTGCCGCCCAAACCAATATATAGTCTTTTTTTAATTGAAAGACAAGTCTACTTATTTTTGCCCTTGTTCACAACTACTGAAGACACTATTTATAGAAAAGTTTGAGAGCTACAACCCTAAATCATTCTATTGTTTCTGCCAGTATGCATTGCACTCAAATATAATCTGTCCACTTGTCTCCCAATGGCCTCCTCTCCCTCATAGGACTCATTTTCTCCATCTCTGAGCTTCACGTCTCCCCAACATTAACTGCACGATTAAAAACTCATTTCAGCTGTGATTCCACCGTTAAGCACCTTTCTCTCTCCTGTGTTAGCTGCCCATAATCCTCCCGGTGACGTATGCCTCCACTTTTCAGCAGCCATTCCAGCCTGCCGCTTCACCAAATGTTTTAATTAAAGAAGGGAAAGGCCGAGGTAATAAGACGTTTCTTAACTGAACTTGAGAAATGAGCTCTTTCAAAGCACTGCGGGGAGGGGGCCAACACAAAGACATCTCTTCTCCGTCACTTGCTACACTCATCCGCTGTGCATTATAGAGATGTTTGGCTTGAGACAACTCCATTATTTGTTCATGAGAATAGGATGAAGTGAGTCAGTGAGGCTAACTGCCAGGCATTATTTTGGTATAACCACACATGTAGTCCGGTAGTTCAATCACTGGGATATCTCTCAGCTGTGGGCGTCGTCATAGCAGTGCATAACACAGCTGAATGAGATAAACGCTTAATTAGCTAATGTTAGGTGACAACACCGCAGGAGCACATGGACTCTTTAAACTAGTAAACAATATTTAAAATTCCAGTTGTGCCGTATGTCCACGGTTTTTCCAGATATTTTTGGGTGGGTTTGGCTGCCCAGATCTGGCAACCCTGGGTGACAAGTCGTCTAACTCGACGAGTGACTGACAGGAACGAATAAGATGGATTTTGTTGTTCATTTCAACATTTTTGGCCTAAACAAAACATTTGATGAATGGGAAGTAGAGGAGAGCAAGCAGCTAGGTCAGCCTACTGTTATAAAATATGAGCTTTCCATTTCTATTGAAAATGGTTAAGGAACTATTCATCATTTTCATACCTACATTAAATGATCCCTGCTTTAATAAAAAGTTTCAGTTCGTGGGACAAAGGTAAGCGACTCCGCAGCTGTTCTAATAAACAATTGAGCTTCAGGTAGCTAGCTAGCTAGCAAATTTCAGTTTAAACAGTGTGAAAGTGAAATAACTCCTGCCCAGGAGCCACATACTATCGGTGTTTACTTCAGTGTTTACACAGAAAATGGTCCCGGTAGTTTGGCATATCTAGCCAGTTTAGTAAATGAAAGTAACATTTGCTATAAAATGTTAAGTTTGCGGGACCATGGTATAAGCAGATTAAACAACTCGCCTTAGACAGTTATAATGTTCTCTGCGTTGTGCCCTATAACCATCTAATGCACAGCTCCGAGTTGTTCAATCCTTACATATAGGCTACCTACTGTTTGTATGTGAAACGGTGGTAATATCATTATAAAAATAGAAAATGATAACGATGTCTATTTTTTGTATCGTTGTGCTTGTTTGTTTCACAGCAGCCTGCAATCGTTGTCAGGATTACTCTGCTGGAGTTTTTTTTAGCCTCTTGTACATGGGTTTACCAGATCAAACCGGAGATTCCAGAGTAAACCTACTCAAAAGACCAGGCATAAAACATTCATCTGGGACCATTTTCATGTGTGTCGAGGGGTTTGATTCTGGTACATGGAGCTTCATGTCTAGCATTATTTCTTCATTATTTCTAATTGTATTGTGTCCAAAACCTATCGTGTCTTTGTGAGAAATTCAAATTCAGCAAAAGGACATTAAGATTCTTACAAAGGTGTTCTCTAATGCAGAGTCATGGCCAGCAAAACCTGCTGAATTCTTGTTAAAAATCTGCTACAGTGAGTGTGAGGTGATGTAATTTACCTTGTGGAGAGCCCAGATCTGCAGAGGAAGCAGTAACACCAGTAGGCACACTCAAGAATATGCTGCAGTGGTCGACTCCAGGCCTCAGCCATCAAAAATTACTGTGGGTCTGTCTGTGCCAGTGTTCTGTTTAACACTTATGCTATGCCTTCTATACTACTCTGACATTTAGTTTTGAGGATGATGCACAAGTTAACTTTCACTAAAGACGGCGATCCTAGTGCAAGACATGGGCCCAAACAGGCAGACAGATGTATCGATATCTTCGACTTCTTCCACCACCCGATATGTTGTTTGTTGTGAAGTCTGGAACATCACTGGATCTTTCTCTCTTAAGTCGGCGCTCGAAGAATCATTTAAGCGGCCCAGACGGTGAGAAGTGTATGGTGTCCTGGCTGCAGAGGCTGTAGGGTTGACCTTGAGATTCACGCGGATCTTATTTCTCAGAACATGGCAAAGCGGGCTGGTGCACTGGGGGCTTGATCACACAGAGGGTCTGAGAGTGTGTGAGATGGGTGTGGGGGGTGGGGGTGATGGGAGGAAAGCTGCACAAAGGATTAGACCAAGGTTAGCTCCATGGAGTCGCTCCATTCTTTTGTGATCTCACTGGCCATACTAGGTATTGATTTCTATACAGACAGTGTTCGACAGTTATGAACTGAAAGAAGTGCGAAGCTGAAGAACAAGCACTATAGAAGAAGAATGATGGGTTTGCGTGTCAGTTTTTTCTCACTTACCCGGTGAGTCCTTCATCTCTAATCAAAGTACACAATAAACTCTAAAGTGCAGCCAATTATTTAGAAAAGTATCCACCAAACTTTATTGGCATTTAACTTTAAAGACACTATGAAATTCAAACATTTTACTGTATGGACTGCAGACAATATACTTTTCTCACAAACCTCAAAGCGTTCAGTTTCTTACACTCTTTAGAAACACAAGGCTGAAATGTCAGGAATGTGTGTCTTGTTAATTTCCTGTGCTGCTGATAGTTCAGTCATGAACATCTTCTAAAGAAACTTCTTAAGATCCGTACTTACGAAGGCAGTGTCAGGAAACTGCGCCAGATTCATGACACATTCTTAAGTAGGGAAAATACTTTGCACCTGTGTTCGGAGTTTGGTGAACCCCAACTTGGAAGTGTGTGAGAAATAATTAGCATGTGTCACCACCTCTGATTCTCCATATAAGGACAAAAAGAGGAGGCAGAGGATGATATGAATGGCACAATACGAATCCAAAACCAATAACCAACAAAAGGACCCACCTAAACCTTTGCGCTTATTACAAAATGTTTAAATAGACATAACCTGTACATCACAAAAGAGTTTTCTCTTCCCGTGGGTCAGTCCCTTGCGATGCGACGTTCGCACACGCCTTCTATACTCAAAGTTGTAAGATCGAAGCCGATGCTTCAACTTACTTTGTTTCGTATAAGGGTCTGGACTTTCTCAATTGAGCTCTGTTATCAGGTGGGAGGGGTGAACTCCTTTGAACTGATTGGATCTGATTTTCGCTTGCGTTTGGTCGTGACGTATGTAATGCGCCCAAGTGAGTGAAGCGAGCCATCATAACTCTTGGGAGCATTCCTTGCACATTCCAAGGCTTCAGTTTTAATTTCTGGATATTTGGGAGCCGAGCCAGGACGGATTGAAGAGCTTCCATTACTTTCGTATCCGCCGCCATTGCCAAACTACAACCTGAATGGTAGGTAGAAAGTCAACCGATGTAACGCGGCCACTGAGATCAAGTCCAGACGTACATGTAGGGAAATTATAATTGACCGGAGTTTACGGATGGCTAAGGCCAGGCTATGAATATAACACCTTTTTGAGTGACAGTGCAGGATTTGAGGCAGTTGTGGTGAACAGGTCCGAGCTTATTCTATTATGACAAGGTAGGGGGTAGAAAATGCATAATTTTAACATTTTTAAACTCTGTATAGTCCCTTTAAAGATAAGAAATAACCAGGTTGAGAGAAAATAAGCAAGTTGCAGTTCATCCAGGGTCATCATAGACTTCTTGGTAACAGCTCTGGTCAGTGCTGTCCTTGTTCGGTCAGTAAATTTAGGAGGACGGCCGGTAAGTGAGATTAGATTACACACAGGTAGACTCTATTTAGTCCAACATGTGATCATTCAGAAATAACTTCTTAAGGCAATAAGTTTTACAAAAGGAAAGGGGGGCCGGTAATGCACATCGTACTTTTCAGTTTTTTAT
Source organism: Gobius niger (assembly GCF_951799975.1). Lineage (NCBI taxonomy): Eukaryota > Metazoa > Chordata > Actinopteri > Gobiiformes > Gobiidae > Gobius > Gobius niger. The sequence goes on from NC_136871.1 coordinate 15,563,618, forward strand.
GAATAAAAAAAAAAAAGTGAATTTGAATTTGGAAAAAATTACAATTAAAAACATGTATACATTTCATTTCACTTCACGATTGTGTGTCACTTACAGTATATTTATGTGTATGGTCCATAGCGTGGCAAAATGTCGGAAAGTTAAAGGGGGCCCGATACTTTCGCAACCCACTGTACATTAATTAAAGACACAGCATGAATAAAGCCTGAAGATGGTGTGTGATGTGCTGGTTTAACATGGAATGGAAATGATGAAATATATTCAGTGTTTCTCTGTGGGATTCATTTTTACAGCGGTACCTGCTTTTCATCAGAACAGATAAGTGTGAAGATGAGCACCTTTTGGAAAGCTGATTTTCGTGCAAACTTGGAGTGTCATGGAAAAGCACAGCCAGAAAACACAATCTGTTCTTTCTTTATACTTTTGATCCCATCAGCCATGGCCGGTGACCTTTAACCCAATCGTCAACCACCCCACTTTCTCTTTTTTGGTTGTTTACCATTGTGAAACATGTTTTGCATATCTTTAATATATTCTATTGGAACAGGCCATTCTTTTACTGCAGTTATTTGCTTGTAACAATGAATGATTAATGACTTGTAGGACACTCCATGCATCTATTACATGCATTTGCACTCTAGTCATTTACCCAATTAACCCTAGGGTCATCTATATTATGCATAACACTGCATTGGTCCATGAGACAAATTACTCAAAAACAGTGGGTTGTAAACGGCAAATAAGGTTCGATGTTTATTTAGCTGAGATCTTTGAGTAAATTATAAACTGCAGTGAAAGGTCAAGTTTAGGTCAGGGATCTCCAAGTAGCTTGGGAGCTCAATGGCACTTTCACATTTTTTTGCTGGGGTAAAACACACAACAACATGCCCTGAGAAGTACATTGGGAGAAGCATTACTCTGCACAACCGAAACTCAGCTCATTCATTGTGTAAAAATAGAATATTGTGCAACTTTCCCCCCCTCTGTGTGCCATGTTGGACATCTGGTCAGAAGAGGCATGTGATAAATTAAAGATATGCTGTACGTGCTCTCAATGCGGCTACAGTTCTTTTGTTGTTTGAGGCATTGCCTGATGAAGGTCCTTGCAGAGATACATTTTTATGCCTTCTGAGCTTTTTTTTGTGCTTTTTTTTTCTCTTTTGCCTTTCACAGCATTTCTTTATCCAAAAGCTTTAAAATAAATGCGCCTTGGCTAGTGTTTGTTGGCTGCAGTTTAACTGTGAATATGATAAGTGACCTGGTGTGACCCGCGTGAAGTGCGTCCCGTATGGAGTTGCACGAAGCTGTTCTGTATTCTACTCCAACTGACTCCCAATTCCTATCTATTCTCTACACACTGTTTTGCACGGCCCAGACTCTGAGAACTTGAGTTACTGTTTGACATTCCCCACATAAAAGTATTGCTTCTGGCAAAAGCTTGTGGCCCAATATCAACTCTTTTTGTACTCACTCAATCACTCACTCGCTCGCTCGCTCGATCGATCGATCGATCAATCAATCAATCAATCAATCAATCAATCAATCAATCAATCAATCAATCAATCAATCAATCAATCAATCAATCAATCAATCAATCAATCAATCAATCAATCAATCAATCAATCAATCAATCAATCAATCAATCAATCAATCAATCAATCAATCAATCAATCAATCTTTATTTATAGAGCGCTTTTCATACACAGGTGCATCGCAAAGTGCTTTGACATTTAAAAAAGACATTAAAAACATTATCGCCCGTCAAACCCTCCCAATATATACAGTTGTCAGAATACGCACACACACCTACCCTCCTACCCTTTACTCTACACTCACACACAGAATCAAAATCAAGTACATAAGGCTGGGTACAGATGACCAAGGTGAGGAAACACCATCAGAGGTGCCGTCCTCCCCGGGAGCAGCAGACAAGCTGCGGCCGCCCGGGCGCCGACACAAGGGTCCCCATAGGAGGTGCGGCAGAGACACCACACCTCCATCTGGGCATCCACGGGACAGCACCCACACAGCCACAGTCAGTCACCGCTCCCGAGGAAGAGGGCTCCTTCAGAGGAAACACTGGAGATTCTAAAAATATAAGAAGCAGTATAAAACCATTGATAAAAAGTTTAAAAACAAAGTGAAGATCAGTAAGAAACTAAAAATAAATATCGATATGTCAATAAATATCAAGTTATCAAAATTAATAAATAGATAAATAAATAAATAAATGGGACTAAAATAGATCAATAAATATCAGCTAAAAGCTAAGCTAAAAAGGTGGGTCTTGAGCCTGCTCTTAAAAACATGAACGTTCTTTGCAGCCCTGAGCTCCTCCGGCAGGTGGTTCCAGAGGCGAGGGCCGTAATATTGGAAAGACGCCTCACCATGAGTCTTTTTGTTGATTTTAGGAATAGCTAGGAGACCCCTGCCGGAGGAGCGAAGGGGCCGTGAAGGTTCGTAAGGTAAAAGTAGTTCTGAAAGATGAGAAGGACCAAGACCATTAAGACATTTAAAAACCATAAAAAGAACTTTAAGAACTTTAAAAAACTGTTTAGGTTTAAACTATTAAAAGTTGGTGTAAACGTTTTGGATGATTTTTGTCCTAATTAAAAACATTTCTTTGGCACATGTATATTCACCATATCTCTTCAAGAGCTCAAATACTTACCCCACCTCGCACTCCTCACACATCAAAATTGGGGATGAAAGGAAAATATTTGCAAGCAAGGAAAAGAGTAGAGGTGGAAACAATGAGCAGAGACAATCATCTAAGAAAAACACAAAAAGCACTCCAACTAAATCCACAAACTTTCTTCAAAATAAACTCTGACCAATGGCTTCGACCAGCACAACCAGTTTCTGAATAGAACTCTCTCTCTCAGGACAAGAGGTGCTACAGGAAACAGGCGGAAGAGGAAAGAGGAGGTGGAGAAGCTGACCAGTGCTGGACACCACTCTGAAACAGGGACAAACCCAGGAGGTGCTGCACCGTTTCAGAGGATAAGAGGAGCACTGAAGGCAGCCAGCCAGGTTTCCTTCGGGTGCTATGGTTTCCCCTACCTCCTGGTCAGGTTGGACCACAATGGCAGTGCCGCTCAGTCGCTGCGGCTCAGGACGATCACCTGAACACTATTTCGTGGTACGGTTGTACAATGACAAATAAAGCAATTACTTACTTCCCCCTGGTCCAAAGTGGGATTCAAAGCACAAAGTTGACTTTGAGTGGCCAATGACCTTTTAACCTTCAGACAATTCAAAACATCCTTGAAGGAAGCTCCTTGTAAGTCCTTTATGATGCAGTGTTCTGCCTCCTCCCTTTCCGTTACTTTTTCCTTACTTCCTTTAACACATCGTAATGATTGTGCGACAGCTCGATGCCCAAGATAGAAATTTGGATTGCTGAAAAGCAATGCCTTCCGTGTTAAATAGTAGTATTCCGGACCTCCCCATTTGCAATTTCAGGAGTTTCCTCCTCTGACAAGACGAGATCCCTTTTCCACAAAAATTGAGGTTTCACAACAGAAGTTAATTAGGAGTCAATCCCCTTGATGCATGGTCGGCTGGGTTCTCCTCAGAAGAGATGCATCTCCATTGTTCTGGTAAAGATCCCAGATGGATTTTCTATGTATACGATGTGCAACAAATGTATGAAATCTTTGGGCTTCATTTTTTATGCATCCCAGAAACACCTGAGAATTGGTCCAAAAGTGTTGCACTACATCTAGATATTTTCAATAATCTGCTAGCTTGAACGGAAGCAACTGCAGCAGCCAACTCTGAACGAGGAATTGTTGTAACCTTTTTGGGCGACACGCGAGATTTCCCAAGGATCAAGGCACAATGAATGTTGCTCTTTTCATTTTGAAAGTGAAGATATGAACACTGTCCATAGCCCTTTGTGCTAGCATCTGAAAAGGGATGAAGAACCTTAAGAATTAGTTCTGGTACATAGGTGCGAGAATGGCAACATTGATCAAGTTGGCAAGTTCATTCTTCCATTTCAACCAGAGAGGAAGCAACTCCTCGGAAATGAGGTCATCCCAGGCAAAATCTCATTTTGTGCACATTCTTGTAAGATGTTTTTTTGAATACACAGGGTCATACATGACAACATTCCTCTCCTTGTAGCAGGGTGATCTTTAAGATTTATATTGAACATAAACTCATCCACATTCCATTGAACACCAAGTGCTCATTCGAGTTGCAGGTTTTGTTCGACGCAAACATTGCGCAACCATGCCGGTTAGCGTTCGTGCTGTGAATTTGGATCAGATTTGGATCTCAAAGCTGAGTCCAATTTCTTCATGTTGGGTGCTCGCTCAGACTCTGGGATACTACTGACAACTGTCTCAGCTTGCTCCAGCTGCTTGCCTCTTTATTCGCTTTTTAATCAGTCCATTTTTGTCTTGGATGTCTTGGATATTTTTTTGCCTTTTTTTACAACTCATCTGACAAGTCAGCAGCGAGAATCTTCTCAACATGGCTGAGGGAGTAACACAAACATCTCGTTGTAAAAACTGTTATATCAACTGATAACTGATATATCAACAAGAAATTTGCTTTCTACGGGACATGATTTTTGCCTTAGAGATGGAAAAAGGACTTAATGACACACTACCAATGGAACCCAGTAAAAAGACTTGAAACTGATACTTGCAACCTAAAGCTAAATGATACCATAATGTTCCCAAAACTTAACAGACAACTTGGTGCTAGGCCAAAGCAAAGTCAACAAGCTGGTAAAAATGGACCTGGAATAAACAGATTTTTACCTCTCTCAGAGGCCGAGTGTAATGAACAGAGACAATCAGAGAGAAACAGAGAACATGAAGTCAAAACAAAGATGGAGAGACTGTGCAAATTGTCAAGGCCGGAGATATTCTGGTGCTCGGAGACAGAGCCATATCTAATATAAACATGGAAAGAATAGTTTCAAGCAGCCATCGGACCGCCACAGTTTCTGACATCACAGATGTTCTAAACAAGGAAATTGCAAATAACCCTGGGATTATGTTGGTGCAGTGGACATAAGAAATGAACAGAATGAAAACTTTAATACACTATTTAAAGAGGCATAGCAAAATATTCAATTCAATAGAAATGGAAAGCTCATATTTTATTAACAGTAGGCTGACCTAGCTGCTTGTTAGCACCCACCAGCCAATCAGAATCGAATATTCACCCAGACCATGGTATAAAATTTGATATACACTGTTCTCCACAAACGCTTGAGTTTACAATATACTAAAGGAGGACAAAATACATTTCATTCCATTTCTTGAAGTAGAATCAGGTATAGCTCCTTTAAGTTGGGACAATCCTTTGCAACTGTGTTCTCAAGTTTGTGAATCCCAACCATGATCAACCATTAGCATATGTCATCGTCTCTGATTCACCATATAAGGACAAAAAAGTGCTGCACGCAAAGGGGAGTAAAAGAGGAAATGAATGAATGACCAAACATGAATCCAAAACTAATAATAACCAACAAAACCTCAAAATAATTGGCGCTACACGCTCAAGGACCCTCCTAAACCTTTGGGAACGTGAATTAGCTCTCATAAAAAAATGTTTAAAGATATAACCTGTACATCGCGGAAGGGTTTTCCTTCTCTTCCCGCAGGTCAGACGCTTAAATAGATGCGGCAGCGATGGAGCTCTCTGCCTGGTTAGCTCATCAAGTAGAGCGCGTGCCTCCGGGGCTCGAGGTCACAGGATCAAGGCCCATCTGTAATCTGTAATCTGTAATTTATGATGAGGATATTTACATTCTGGAATTAATTAATACATTATTTAATATGTACAAATATATTCGACTCAGGATGTTGACTTCTTAACTTTATGCTTAACAAAGTATAACGTATCATATCTTATATTTAGAACACCTTTTTTATTATTTGTTTATAGTTGAAAAGTTAAATGCAATCAGCTTAGGCTTTCATGATAACAGTTTCAAAAACCCACAAGAATGATCGACTGAGTGAACAAGCTTCATGTAACCACTGGTAGGAAAACCACTGAATGGAAATTAAAAAAATGTATCAAAACAGTGGTATTTCATAGCATTAATCCACACCAATAAGAACCTTTGCTTAAAATTTCATAAAAAACACGTTTCACAACATGAATAAGCAACTGTTTAAATGTGAAAAAATGTTCCACAAATAATTGGCAACGTTAGTTCAGTCCTGAACGAGAGGATTGCGGGCGCAAAGTTTTGTTTTGGTTAATATTGCAAACTTGCGTTTAACCCTTAGTAACACCTTTAAAAAACTTGCGTTAAGGGAGCTTCGACACAAAAATGTGCTTGGGTGTAATTAAGGGTTTATTCCATAACAGGCTCGCAAATGCCCTTAATCCATCACAAATAAGGTCTCTTATTCCTTTTGAGTTCAATTTAGCTTGTTAGTTAGTTCCAAGCCACATGGATAGAGAAAATAGAGTACCGGTACCAACAACATCCACGGGTCAAACTCATCAGTAGTGTCTTCCTTTTTTGCCAGTGTCCTCAGTGGGACTTCATACTGGGCCTGTTTCACTGCTAGGCTGGCTCGTTCTACACTCCACGACAGCTGCTGGCTCCTCAATCGGTCCTGGGTGAATCGCAAACCATGGAGTAAGCTCCTACTTTAGCTCATTTAAAAATGGCGTACTTCCAGAAACAGGAAGTGCCCACACCTGTAAACCAAACTTCAAAATAAACTGTCCAATACATACGGTGACAGTAGAATGTAACATAGCAACATCATTATGCACCTCCGGGATCCGAACCGCCGACCCTTTAAGCCTGAGCCCGTCATTTGACATGATTTGTAACTAATCAGTTCTTTTTCCAACAAGACACAACCATTTTGAGTCTAGCTTGTCAAGCTAATTTGACCAAGGCCCAAAGGAGCTGGAGACAGACCCCTGCCCCACCTTGCATCAGCTCAAGATCGCCACCCAAGGGACCACGACCAAAGGCCGTCGGACAGCAGCCCAAGCCGGACCACAGTTGGCATGGAAAACCTTTCTCTCACAGTCGTAAGCGCATCTCACAGACCTGGCTCAATAAGACTCACATCACTTCTACGCAAACCACCTTAACTTCACCTACTGACTTTCAGAGCCTGTAAACCTGGCTATTCTGTTTTGCATTTTAATATTTAATGCTGTCTGTTTATTGATTTTGATCAGTAAACCTCCATAATCCACAGTTTACTTTGGTAATGTCTGTGTTTATTATTTCAGACTAAGGGTCCATGTGTATCGGTCCAAGAATTTACTTCCTTCAGATAAAAATGTAGTTTAGCCTCTTATTCTTAGTTTTATGTTCGCTTTTTGAACTGGTGCTCCGTTCTATTTTAAGGCTAATCTACCAACCTATTAATTAATGAATAAACAAATTAGTTGATTAATAAACCCTCATACCCTATACAAGCCAGTGCGACTGAGATTAAGTGCAACCTGTAGCTAGAGCTTTAGTTTGTGTAACATGCTGTAGCTTTCTCCAGGGTCCAGACTGAGACCAAAGGTGCATATCCACCATCTTCGCCGTGTCTAAAGCGCTTGCCTCGCAGGCGTGGCCCCCTTCACTGCGCCTCTCGTTTTCTCATTGCGTACATTATTGTGTTATACTGATATAATACTGTAAATTACTATTTATATTCAGTGTAACTTTGCTGAATTCTTTTCTGCTACTCTGTTGTAAGATGACAGTACTTACCCATATCTTTGTCTCTGAGTCAGTACACGATGACATGCATTAGCAGCTCCACACTTAAAGCGGGTGCGAAGAAAGAAGTGCGACATAAGGAACTATCATAGCTTATAATTGGATTCAAAAGAGAAACGACAACCACCAAAGCACACCTCTCCTGTCAATTACAGACAAGCATTTAGCATGATTTGTGAACGCGACTGAAGGTGTTGATGATGCCTGGCTTAGTACAAACACCTTTATTATGCTAGGACTAAATCACAGGTGTGCATTGTTGGCAGTTGTCTTTTATTCACAAGTGACTTCGTATCCCAAAGTCAAATAGCGATGACGAGTGATCCTTGTGATTATGGTGTAAAAATAGACAACAAGTGCGGCTCTCTTTAGTAATGTATCCTGAATACACCCATTTGAAAACGTTGTGATGCCCTATTTAACACTGTTGTTTTAAATGACTTGCCCTGATGAAGGACTTTTATCCTTCCTCTCAGAGTGCCTCGGACACTGTTTTCCCTCTAAGTCCATGTTTTCAAGGTTTTTGTCCTCAAACATATTTTACAACTCTGGACCCACTGATGCATTCATCTTTAACCTTGAAAAGTACTGATTTATTTGAGAGTAATGTAGACCGTTTTCCTTACGAGTTGCAAATGATCAGGTACTTTTGAATGCGGGGATTTGTTACTGAGCATGCAGGTTTTTTATTTTGGAATTGAGACGGTGAGAAGGAGTCTTGTAACAGGTATGCAGTAAGCACAGGTCAGAGCAGCGGTCACAGTCGGACGTGTTATCTGCCCGGGTAACGACCACGTCGACCAGGCTCAGCTGCCAGGGGCAACACTGATGACCAGCCACTCTTCCTTCTTGCTGCCCCCGCCAAAAAGTGAATACCCATTATTTTGATTTCAATTGCCAGTGAAGTAAACACATTTGACTTATTAGTCCATTGGCAGTTAGCTAATAAAGATAATTTGCTTGTTTGCTTTAAATAAGTGAAAATTCTCACAAGTCTGTATTTGATTGTAAGTTTGCAGTACAGACATTCACAAGAGAATCTGGCTGGTGCAGGAACCAAAATAAACAACTGTTCTATTCCAGCACAATGGAGATTTAATTGTGTGCTGCCTGCATGCGCTCTATCCACTTGCATTTCACCGCAACCAGGCCACACAGGATTAAGAAATTTAAGACGGAAAAAAGCAATGAAAAAGCCTGACTTTGTCAACTCCCTGTGAGTGTGTGGCTGCCTCCAGGATAACAAATGCCAGTCATTCTGGGTTAATATGAGAAAACATGTCTGCTAACTATGTAACCTTATGATTTTCATCAAATATATATATATATATATATATATATATATATAGATCTTCTATCCAGCCAACAGCACAGTAAGAGGTAAGACTACGTGCTGTTATGTGTTTACACATGTTGTAAAGGGACGAGCTTATAGCCCATGGGGTAAATGTGGCGATAACCCCCAGTTGCCTCTCTGCTGTCAGTCAGATCAGATTATATACTCCCTAATAGTGGGCAAGAGAGATATTGTCCACAGTCCTGAAACGTTATTGGATAGAATTGTATTTATTTTATCAGTTGCAATGCACAAACTCAATAGTATGTGAATAGTGCTAATAATTATACTGTATCTTAGTTAATGTTGACCCTATGGAAATTTCTTATTTTAGAGCAGGGATGGGCGGATCGATACCACAGTACCAAACGGCTACTTTTAAGTATCGATATTAGGCAAAAAAGGATCGATATTAATTTGCATTTGTGAAAACAAGGCGTGGCAGCTATTTTAAACACAAAAGGACGATTTATATCTTTGTCCTGAGCCAAAACAGTCCGCAGCAGCAGAGGATTGAACTGAGCGAGCCATATCATTCTGGTTTAGATTCTGTTTGTCATTAAAGTATTAAGTAGTTTTTTATGTATTTATTTCACATTAACATTGTTTAATTAACCAGCTGTGATATAAGTGATATAAGTGATAAGTGATATAATTTTAATTAACCTATTAGTTATATAAAATAACCAGTTTTAGAAATGTATATTGATTGAAATACATTCACCCATATAAAATGACCAGTATCAGTATCGGTATCGACAAGAATGACCCCAAAAGTATCGGAATCTTGTTGTATCGCCCATCCCTATTGGAGAGTTTGTTGCTGATTGGATCAATGGGCCAATCACAATAGTACGATAGTAAACCAATCAAATATTTATTTTCAAAGAATCATATCATCTTTGCTTGCTGAAAAAACATACAACACAAGAGAAAGCAAGTAAACGCATATTATATTACCTTTATAGCGGATATTATAAGCCGCATGTACATTTTATTGTGTCTTGCACAAATAAATTATTCATGGCACTGAGCCTCTCTGATGGCCTGAAAAGCTTCTGCCATCGTTAACAAGCTTTAATCCATCAACGCTACCGCTGAGCAAGGCATTTTTAGTCAAACATATACTGTAAACAAGGCACTTGCCAAGACGTGGCAGGGGAAAAGCCTGCTCTCTATCACTGATAATGATTGCAGTCATTTAGAAGGGCAGGAAGCAGACAGGTTGCTCTGCAGTAAGTGAATGAATATTCTTTAAGCGTTGGGAGTAATTCACTCGAAGGAGAAGTTGCCCTCCTTGAAGACAAATCTATGTGCATAATGCTGAGGAACTGGCCTAGACCAACTCTTTATTTAATACACTTTGCACAGACGGCTGGAAGCAAAGACCGAGCCGCAGTGCTGGTTTGATTAGCACTGTGGCCAAATACTTAGTGATGTATCACCGCTGTCAACTAGGACTTCTAATTTAGCTTAATCTACACTTGCAGATATACGTAAATAAAAAGGGTTCTCTCATAGACTAATGTTCAAAGTGCTTTTCAAAAAAACAAAAAACAGTGAACTCTATTTTCACTTCATTTGCAACAGAAGAGAGTCAAAATACTGTATAAGTAATGATTACATAAAGAAAAAATAGAAAACTTACATCCCTACTTTTAATGTGACAAAAAGAAAAATATTGGCTGAATTTTCTCCGTAATAAAACAGAACTAAATAAGTGTGCGAGTTAATGGAGGAGATGAATCCTGACTCTTGATTGAGTGAAGTGACACTTAAAACATTATTTTATAACGTCTACACGTTGTGAGGAAACTAAGGTCCCTCGAAGTGAGCAGGCTTCTGCTCAGAACTTTTTATGACTCTGTGGTAGCCTCTGTTATCCACTACGCTGCCGTGTCCTGGGCCCCAGGCAGCACAAAGCGGGACAAGAAGAGACTGAACAAGCAGTCAGGAGGGCCAGCTCTGACCCGGGCTTCCCCCTGGACTCCTGGGCTGCCCTCTGGACAGGAGAGTATTATCCAAACTCACACTCATCATGGACAACACCTCACACCCACTGCACGGGACTTTAGAGGAGCTGAGCTGCACCTTCAGTGGCAGACTTAGGCGGCAGCACAAGACACAGCTCTACTGCAGGTCCTTCATCCCCACTACTGTCAGACTTTACAACTCTACTGTGAAAGAAACTTATGTGCAATAACTTCTCTGCAAAACCAGGTGCATTGACCTCTGTATCTGAGTCACTTCATCAATCACCTGCACTTTACTGACTGTAAACTTTTGTACTGCCAATGTTGACATATTGATATATACGGGTACATAATTGTTCCCCTTTACAGTTTTTCATTCATTGTATATATGCTACCTCTATTTACTATTACTTGTTTGCACATTATCCTGTTCTTCTTTGAGGCCACATTTTCTTGTCTATTTGCACCCCGCTGGACAAGAAAGTGCACCTTAATCTAGCCTCCACACCTTTACCATACCATAACAACTTTATTTATAAAGCACTTTAAAAACTGTACAGTTGACCAAAGTGCCGTACACCAAAAACAGACATAAAATTTACAGTAAAAGTGTAAGAAACAGGTACAAACAACAACAGGAAACACAACAGTGAAACACGTGCGTTTTTAGGACCGATTTAAAAACAAACAAAATGGTTATACCAGACACATACCGGACAGACATACCAGACACTTATTTAGATTGTTGTTTATGCTCCCTGTAGCTAACCATCAATGTGTTACATTAGCATACCTTACGCCTACTCAGCCTGTTGTTCTTTTCTTCATTAGGCATATTTTGGCTGGTGCGTCTTACACTCCGGAGCGACTTATAGAGCGGAAAATACGGTAATTCATTTAAATACACTTCTTTTTTTATGGAAAAGCTGTGACATGAACGGGGTTTATGATAATTCTTTTGAATGAAAAAGCAGACCTGTTGCATTGACCAAACGTTCCTTGCCGTGGAATAACACAATACACGCAATGCTCAATATTGAAAGTATTGCTTTGCAAAATAAATAGCATTTCAAACCAGTAGTGGAGCACCAAGAAGAAGTATATAACAACTATACATTACTCAAATGGACCCCATACATTGCCAGCTAAATCTAAGCTACATATAGTCTGTAGACAAGTCTGTGCACAACCCATGGTACAAGGCTGAATTGGTGTGAATTCTTTGCAATGAACTACGAATAAGGTAACATTACAAATGAATAGCCATGTACCTATCAAGTGCAGATGAAGGCTGTATGAAGAGCATCTGTCAGACAGGCTTGTAATTGGAGATTATTGTACCATTATGTTTGTTATGGTCTCTGTCTGTCGGTTCCACTCCTTCAGTTTGTGATCTGTTTGACCCAGCCCCCTCACAACTGCACTCAATAACAAGAGCCTAAACCTTAGTGACAGAATCCTCCCCTTGCACATTGTTTCACCCCGAGACCAGATTTATTACATTTACAAAAGCTGTTTTTTTAGAACATAAAACAGTTGTACTTGCATAAATTAGTCACCAGCTCACAGCAAGAGGGTCGTTGTGTGGCCTCTCTGTGAGTAATGTCAGGGCTCGGGTTAGGCAATGAGCTTTGCAAGAGATCAGAAGGTAAGGACAGCATTGTCTGGTTACGTGGGTTTGGTGGTGCTGCACACGTGTTGTTGTTGCACGTCTACACAGAGCGAACTGTCGAGTCACGGCTCTTTTACAGGTTTTAACACAAGCAGGGGAGTGTTTTAAGTGTTATTTCTGCAGCTCACCAATATAATTTAGTGCAGGGATGAGTGAGTAATGTAACACGAGGACAAAATGGGGCATTACGGCTGTTTTATAAATGAGAGAAAGTCAAATACCTTTAAGTCCCAAAACTGGCACATTTCGAGTTCTTTCTTGCCTCTTTACTGCAGCTAGCCTCTTTGTCCACAAAGTTTACAGAAATCCCAGTGTCAGTACAGTCCAAGACTGATAAGCTATCATCTGACTCATGCTGCCACGTCTGTGGCCTTTGCAGACCGGGGCACGCTGGAGCATCAGCGTGCACTCGCGTGAGCTCCGGCGCTCTCTCAGACAATAGTAACCGGCCTTAACAGAGGTGTTTGGGGTGTGTCTTCAATCAGACAGTTACCACTGTTGATCCAGGACTATGGTCATATTCGGGACACATGCTCATCCCACGTGCATAGGAGAAGCAATATGAACTGGCGCTGAGGATGGTCACGAGGGTGATTCAAAGATTACTTTAATATGCACGTGTGCATCGAAAAACAACTTCAGGTTTGCGTGAAAATCACCACCAGACATTTTACTGGTCATTCCTTCTTTATGACAAGTTATCACAGTTTGTGAGCTGGAGTTGGATACATTGGCACTCTTCTGTAGGCACCAATGTATGTATGTGTAGTTAGAGGAGTGGGTACGCAAAGAGGATGCTGCTCCCACTGATTCTGCCAACGACTGCCAAAGGAATTACAGAGACGTACAGAGGCCAACACAGCGGCTGTGAACAAAAGTTTCCCCTATACTGACGCAGAAATGTACTGCTGGCCTCTGTATTCAGCATTGTTTGATTTAGTTTAGTGATTTAGTTTAGTCGGCCAAAGATTCAATAGTTAAACCAACATGTGATACTGCATTTCGATAGGCCTATAATAAAATATAACACGATCAAACTAGAAATGTTTTATAAGGTGGAATTTGATATTTTTATTTGGGTCACAGGCTTGATTGTAGGTCTCCAAGCTATACCACCTGCGAAACACGGCTATATACAACCTCCGGCCATCTTTTCGGGTTTGCATCATCCTGCTTTTTCATTTTACAGAACTCCTTATGAGATTCTCCTGCCTCTAAACTTGTCAAAGCCTAAATCAGCTCAAGCATGACACCTGGAAATGCAATCTAATTGGAGCTAAATCCCTTTTGCAGAGCCACCAGCGTATCGATCGGCTTCCTGCTCATTCAACTCCACAATGCGGTGTTCTGAGTGTAGCGCTGCCAGGAAAAACAAATAGGGGAATTAGCGAGGTGTGCTCCCGGGCGGTCACACAGCAGTTTGAAGCAGTAGCGATGGTGACTGCATCAGAGAACGGCACGACTCAGATCAGTGCTGCCAGACACGATTGTAACACTACATTGATATGCAGCATTTCCGTTGGGATACAGGGTTACTTTTACAGTCAGAAAACGCAGCCATTGACACACTTCGAACATTCAGGGCCGTCAATGAGATCCTTTTATTTGTATCTACAGCTAGACATGGCAATAGCCTCGCTTTAAACTGGTGCTTTGTTGAATTGTAGCCTATACATGGTGTTTTTAATTCTTAAGTTTCCCATGTTAACAATACAGTCAATGTGCAATGTGTGGTAAAATGTTTTAGTGCCGACCTACATAAGACCACATTAAAAAACAAAACAAATATGGAACCGCCACCTTAATGTGGTGGAGGGGTTTGAGCACCCGAATGATCCTGGGAACTTCGTGCCCCTGGTAGGGTCTCCCATGGCAACCAGGTCCAAGGTGACGGGTCAGACAAAGAGCGGTTCAGAAGCCCCTTATGAGAGACCAACAGGCCAGTTTAATCATGAGGCCGTCCTTCTGTGGACCCACCACCTGCAGGAGGGGCTATAAGTGGCTGGTGCAATGTTATTTGGGCAGCGCCAACAGCTGCCCCCACGACCCGGAAACGGACGAAGTGGAAGAAAATGGATGGATGGATGAAATATGGAATTATAAGCTTCTATAGTGGTATAATTAATGATACAGCAGCAAGAGCTCTTTCAGCAACCCCCTAAAAAATAATAATTTTGAACACATTTTTAGGAATTGTAATCTCAAAATACAGCATTTTCTTGTTATGTTTTTAGGCAGTTGTTCTGACTGTCCCAAACTGTTATCAACAATTCATCTGCAGTCGTTTTTTGAACACGTTTGTTTGTAGACACAAAAACAACCCCCTCAGGGATCAATACATTTAATCTGATTCTGATTCAATATTACGTTGTTTTTTTTATTCTTTTCTTTCCTTCAATCTCCTCTCAAGAAAATTGCTCGTGATGATTGCTTCTTTGTATTGACCACATGTAACATTTAGTCTAACTCAGGGGTGTTTTGTAGTGTGTAACCGCATGAAGGGCGGAGGTCAACGCAGTAAAAAGTTCATCCTGATTGAGTCGAGGTTTATTTAGGCTTGAAACATAAAGGCTAAAATGTCGGCGTATAATTGTACATTTTTTGGGGGGGAAAAGGTACCGTCTCTGCTGATGTGTGTGCCAAATTCCTGCAGGCCTACAAAAACTGGTGTGAGCACTGCATTTGCCCCGGGCTGAAGTTTAAATAATGCTTGGTAACAATAAAATAGTAAAATTGTTATATGTTTTATTTTTTATAAAGACCACCATCTCTCTCATCGAGATTTTTGAGTTGACCATGATCTCATGAGGCTAAAGAAATCACCCAAAAATCACTGCTATTTTGTTCAGTGACTTAAACGAACCAAATAGGTGTATATTTTTAACGTACACACACGGGTGGATCCTGACGTGATTGACACCACTAACACTTGGCTGATCGGAGTGGCTCAATGGTCAGTGATTACGTCCACTCCTTTGGCTCAGAATAGCAGCCTGTCTATTCCACAGAGATTGAAAGCGTTGGCAGTATGTCACAGTGTCACCTGGGGCACCAATTAAAGTCCCCCCAACAGTCAATACACAAATATAGATCTTATTCACACCTGCTGGTTCACTACTGGAGTCAATTTCCAAGCTGCATTTACAGACATGAAGGGAAGTGGATGGGCCAGAGGCTACTCTAGTTGGTTAAAAGTGGTCACCTACATGTATGTGGCCATGCTTTACTCAAAAGTGGTGGTGAGTTTTGTCTATAGCTGCTGGACGTACAGTGACAAAGATCCTTTTTGCGAAAACAATGACAATGTCTCCTTCACCATCTTTTATCATCTTTTTAAGACAAGAGGCCAAATTATCCTGGCTGAAAGAAAAAGCAGGTAAAAGGGTAAATTATGAAACTTCGTTTTCATTTTAATCACCGGCAGTAACCAGAAAATCTGAACAACATATTGATGTAGCCAGTCGGGGCTTCTGTCTTGGAGTGTTGTGTCCTGCAGTTCCAGTCCTTGTTAGGCTGTCTGTCCCTATGCAGAGGTCATCATTACAGAAATCATCTCATCCCGGTCCCAGATGGTGAGTGTGGCTCTTTGGCAGGAGCTCTGATTAGGAGGCTGCTCTGGAAGGGTTTATCTGCATGGACCTGCGCCCTGTCCACCACCCCACTCTCCAGTAAATCTGCTGCCTCCCTCTGACAGCAGGGCACCTTCAGCATTGGAAAGATCCCAGTTCCGAGATAAACTTCTTTTATGCCAATAACGTGTTATGCAAGGACAGCTGTATGAGTGCGTGGGCAACTAAGTTGTTTTGTGTTGACATGAAAGGAAACAACAATTTCCGATAAAATATATATAAAATACTGCATGCACATATCTGATTGTAAATATACCATACCAAGTTTATTTATGAAGCACTTTAAAAACTGTACAGTTGGCCAAAGTGCCGCACACAGAAACAGATACAAATATTTACAGTAAAAAAATATGAGGAAAAAAAGTACAACAACAACAGCAGGCAACCTCAATTTGCGTTACACGCCAGAGAAAAAAGGTACGTTTTTAGGAGAGATTTAAAAACAGGTAGGGACTGGGCCTGTCTAATCTCTAATGGCAGCTGGTTCCACAGCCGCGGGCCAGCAACAGAGAAGGCCCGATCTCCCCGAAGTTTGCGCTTGGTTTTTGGGACAACCAGTTGCAGCTGATCCACTGACCTGAGAGCACGAGAGGGGGCGTAAGGCTGAATCAGGTCAGACAGATAGGAGGGGGCGAGGCCATTCAGACTTTTAAAAGTAAAGAGAAGAATTAAATCAACTCTAAATCTGACTGGGAGCCAATGGAGCGAAGCTAAAACCGGTGAGATATGGTCATGTTTCCGTGTCCCTGTTAAAAGCCAAGCTGAGAGAGAGCACACTGGCTCACACCAGCATAAAGGCCGTTACAGTAATCCAACCTGGTCGTTACAAAGGCATGTATTACAGTCTCAAAATGCTGCCTTGATAAAATGGACTTCAATTTCGACAGTTTTCTTAAGTGGAAAAACTGGACTTAACAACTCTTACACCCACATTGGAAACAACCGGCTTGATAAAATCAGACAAAAAGCCAAGATCAGGAGGGGTGCAATTAGGGCCACAAGGGTCAAAAATCATGACTTCAGTTTTGTCCTGATTTAGGCATAAAAAGTTAAGGACCATCCATGCTTTGATATCACTGATGCAGTTGAGAAGGGGCCTAGCAGCATGTGGATCACCCTTCTTTAAAGGCAGATGGATTTGACTGTCATCGGCATAACAGTGAAAAGTTATGCCATGTTTTCTCAGAATGGAACCAAGTGGGAGCATGTACAAGGAAAACAATAAAGGGCCAAGTATTGGTCCTTGTGGTACCCCACATGACAAAGTGGCTTGAGAGGAAACGCATGCACCGAAACTGACACGAAAGCATCTGTCAGTCAAATATGACTTGAACCACTGCAAGGCTGAGCCACGAATTCCCACCCAGTGTTCGAGCCGTGAGAGGAGAATCGCGTGGTCCACTGTATCAAATGCAGCCGTCAGATCTAACAGCACCAGGACAACGGAGTAGCCAGCATCAGTTTAGACAAATATATCATTAAAAACACGAAGAAGTGCCGTCTCAGTGCTGTGAAGATTTTTAAAACCAGACTGAAAAGTTTCAAAAATGCTGTGTTCATCTAAAAATGACTTCAACTGAACAAAAAACACTTTCTCCAGTATTTTCGAGAGAAAGGGAAGTTTAGAAATGGGCCTGTAACTAGACAGCGCAGATGAGTCGAGGCCAGGTTTTTTAAGCAAAGGGTGAACTGCAGCATGTTTAAAAAAAGCAGGAACAACACCAGTTGACAAACTGCAATTTAAACTGCAGGTGCAAGTGTCTCAAAAACCTCCTTAAAAAGGCGAGGGGGAAGCGGATCATCAGGAGAACCAGACGCTTTCATCTTGGCAACCATGGGCTTCGTTTGCAAGAGAGTCACAGGCTCAAAGTGCTCAATAACAGCAGAGCAGGGGGCATGCACAGAGGGGTCATGGGAGGGGGGTGCAATAAGTGCCCTTGAACTCTCTACCTTATTGACAAAAAAGGAAAGAAAATGTTCACAAATATCAGGTGAGGACTCAAGATCTGCAGGCTCAGGTACATTCAATGCAGAATCAATTGTCTTAAATAGCACACTCGAGGGTTATGACTATTATTAGTGACAATATCAGACAAATACATCGATCTGGATAGCTTTACAGTTTTCTGATAGTGACGCCGACTCTCTTTCAGAATTTGGAAAGACACCTCCAGTTTGTCATTTTTCCACTTTCGCTCGGCCCGCCTGCACTATGGCCTGGCAGCGCGAGTAGATTCATTTAAGGCTCGTGATTACGTCGCACAGTCTTGCTCTTCACTGGCGCTACTGTCTCCAGTACCCTTTGGCAAACTGAATTAAAGCCGGAGGATAGCGTCTCGACCTCAGTGCATGCAGACTGGTCAAAACAGACTTCAAAACCGGAAGTGAACCGAGCGGCAGTGGAGGGGTTAATTACCCGGCAAAGGCGCACAGGAGCGCAGCACAATTTGGCTGTTACGCACGGCATATTAAGGTTAAAAATCACAGGCATATGATCAGAAAACACGGCATCAAGGATTTTAAGGTTATCCACAGACAAACCGTGAGTTAGCACTAGATCAAGCGTGTGCCCGCGCTCCTGTGTAGGACCAGAAACACACTGCACAAGATTAAAAGAGTCAATAAGGTTCAAGAAGTCTCTGGTTAGCGGCTTTTCCGGACAACAAACATGGATGTTAAAGTCTCCAACAATTACAATCTTGTCATGTTTCGGCATGATGTTTGCTAGGAACTCGCAAAGTCAGTAATAAATTCCTTGTTGTATTTAGGAGGTCTATATACAACAGCAAACAAAACAGAGACGGGACGACATATTTCAAAGGTAGACAGTTCGAAACTAGATAACTGGCAGACATCGTTAACTGCTTGCACTTAAACATGTCGTTATAAACTGTCACAATTCCTCCTCCCGACCAGTCAACCTCGGGGTGTTGAAATAAGAGCAGTTAGCAGGTAGCAGTTCTGAGAGTGCACTGGACTCACCGACATTCAGCCAGGTTTCTGTCACGCACATAAAATCCAATCGATGGGACGTGAAGAAATCCTTGATGATAAAAGTTTTATTTCCCAAAGAGCGCGCATTCACCACGGCTATTCTGGGAGCAGGGACTGAAGAGTTAGCCACGGTGGGACTAGCCGTCCGGGATACCCGGCTCAGAGACCCCAGGTTGCGATGTTCCACACCCCGCAGCCGGACGCGCGGGGATAGATGAAGACGAGGCAGGAATCCCTCTCCCGAGCCGATCAGAGGAACCAGGCAGGGAGCGATTGGATCGAGGGCACGCCACGAAACAAATCGACGATGCACAGCAAGCCTTTTGCGGACTGACGGGGGGCAGCGTTGCAAGCTAGCCTTTAGCTTAACCAGCTGGCCGCTGCGCCTTCCCCGACGCGCACGGCGCCGTCTGCGCGAAGGTGGAGCCAGCACCCGGAGCAGGTAAGCAGGGACTCCATGCAAGAGTGGGGGGCGCGAAGTATTTTGCCCATTCCACTCAAAGTTTGCAATATTATAGGCCACAGGGCGCAGATCCAGGAGTGTCTGGCGGTCATACACCAGAATGGAACTTAAAGTAGAGATGACAGTTGACAGAAATAATAGTAGCACAAAAAATCCTGGCAGAGACAGACAGCGGGCCAAACACACTGGCGCCATCTTGGGATCATGAATATATGATCGAGGGGAAAAGAGAATGTCTATGAATTTTGTTTAACCATAAATAAAATTATTGATTGGACGGATGTGCAATAAAAGGTAGAGAACGGGGTATTTATAGCCATGTTTTCAACACAATAGTGTTTAATGGAGTGTTACGGTGCTGCTATCTCAAGGTTCAGATCGGTCCACCCACAGTTCGGTGCGTCACAGTACACGTACTATGCAAAAAAATAATACGTTGGTTGTGAAATAACAAAGCCTAAATATTAGACATTAGTTAGTATTTATAATCTCAGAATAAATTTGGAAATGCTTTCTAATTTTTCAAAGCTGCTTTATAATAAAATGTGCCTGTGGGCTCACAAAACAAAGTAAGATAGAAAACAAAACTGTAGTGCTCTAAAAACAAAACAAAAGTAGCGCAGTGTAGGCCATGTGCTCCTCGCTTTCCAAACACGGGGCTAAAACACTCAGAGCACGCTCGTTTGATTTGGGGCTCGTGTTTGTGCTGTTCCTGGACAACATTCTACTTTGACTTTTGTGGAAACAAGGCTTTTGAGGCCGGTTTATGATTAAGATTGGATCTTACGCATTTACCTGCGCCTCTGACACTGCACAGTGCACTGGATCTTTTATTCACCGCAGCCTGGTCATCAGGAAGAGGGGTGCGTACCTATGTTTTCATAGTTAAGTTCGTCCATCAACCAATCATATATTTTATTGTAGGTGAGTTGGTACATCAACAATCACAAGTCATGAGAGTGAAACGTCATATCAATCAGCTTAACCCCGACCCTGCCCTATAGCCACTAACCTTAAAGAGGGGGTATTATGCTTTTTTCAATCACATAGCACCAGTCTATAGCACACTACAATGATGACGAAACCTTCTGTTGGTCTGTAAATGCAGTACATTAAAATAACTGCCTTGTATAAAATTGCTCTCTCAAAATGGCTGTAGTGAATGTCTTGAAATAGGCCTCTGTCTCTTTAAGAACCTCTTACTCTTTCCGACACGCCCCCTCCACACGCTGTCTGTGGCATCAGTGGGTTCTGCTGAGGAGCAGTGGTTGGTTACTCGGCTGGTGACGAAAGCTCGGAGGCGTCTCCAGGAGGTGGGGGCGTTCCTAGGAGGACTCAGGCAAACCTATCCCTAAAATGGCTCCATCAGAGTTTTTACAGATTACTCAAAAATACGTGAATGTGCCAAGGCAACACTGAGGGAATGAGGGAATGACATAATAACATGATGTAAAGCTTGAAAAAGTTGATTTTGCATAATAAAGGACGGTGGGCTAGGCTTACCCAGCAAGAGAACCCTTTACTAAACCACGCAGGTTTCTTGTGTTTTGGAGGATGTAACTTTGCAGGTCTGGAGTGTCTACAGCCTTCAGTTTTTAGCAGCCGCACATACACACACGCAGGCACAAGAAATATAGAGAAATATAGACTTAAAACGTGCACCGTCACTTTAGTACTGCGCATATCCTCAGATTTTTGATACCCCTAGTATCACAAACTAAGCTGGACTTTAGTACAAGCAAAGCCAAAGTTCATATTCTGAAAGGCTGTAATAGTCAGTTCATAATTGGTGCACATATTGTACATTTCATGGTTTTCTTTAAACACATTTTTACTCATGAAACTCATTTTAGTAGTTATTGTGATAGATATTAGGCGATCCTAGTTTTGCATTTGTACTTGAGAGAATCCAAAGTAACACAGGGAAGAACCAACACTCATTTTTGGGTTCATTTTAGAAGTTCAGGTAAACATTTTTTCTGAATTCTATTACTGATTGAGGTGAACTAATGTGACAGAAGGAGCTAATGTTTGCTAAGTAACTTCTGCTGTAAACTTTTCCCTGTCACACTCGATAACAGCAGTGTTGTACCAGCCCCTGTTTACAATTTGTTCTCCCCATACCTTCTAATCTTACCATAAAAGCTCACTCGGGAGTCTGTGTCTCGCTCCTAGGATCAAAACAGATGGAAAATGCAATCAGCACTTTAATGGAGCACCATTGCACTCCTCACACAGCCAGGGGACGGGCATCGGGGCGACAAAATGAAGGAAGTATCAAAGATGGAGGTTGCCGGAACAAAGACGATGCATTTAGTTTTCAAAGAGATGCAGATATCAGCTTTTTAAAGCTCACTTGACCAAGCCTTGCCTTTTTCCTCTGCACTTTTCATCTCAAGAGCAAGCCGCCGGAAAGAAAAGACTCAGGCCTCCTCCATATTTAAAAGCTTCCAGGCTTGACAAACGAATGTGTCGGTTCAGGTATTGAAAGAGGCTTCTTTTATTAACACTGAACAAGATGTAATTAGTCACTGTAAGGTGGGAGTTGTGAGATTGACCTCTTAACAACTTATTAAAATGGAAATTTCCACAGAAAAATACACGTGTCAACTATAACAATATTAGAAACGTTTTCTGTAACTGTGTTTTACAACAAAACTTATCTAACAAACTTTTACAAAAATACACCTACATGTACCCTGTGCTCTTCAGGTTGCATTACCTAAAAAGGCATTAAAAGGCATTTGCATCTTTATCTTTTCTTTTTAAGCAGCAGCACCCATTGCCTATAATTGAGTATAATTGCCCAATAATGCATTATGTAAAAGAGAATCTTCTTTTTCTCTAAAATAACCCATTAAACTAGCAATCAGAATGTTTGGCTGCTAATGAGCCTGTTATATTCCAAACATTAATGTGCTCTACGCCCATTCACTTTGCAGATTTTAATGGTCAAAGTGCTCCAGCACTATATATACTTGCGATTATTATTTCAAGATTTGTCCATTTCAGTAATGTTTTATAAACACTAATGCTCTACTGACATTTTTTCCTTGTGAGTTCAGAGATGATCCATTTTAATTGTAATGATTTGCATTTGGACAAAAGTTGTACCAGATTTAACCAGGAAGAATAATGAGCACAGAAGGTCCCGGGTAGAATCCCCGGGCCGGACGGGGCCTTTCTGTGTGGAGTTTGCATGCTCTCTCCATGTCTGGGGAGAACATGGAGTGATTGCCGTTTTCCTCAAATACTAAACTGCTACTAAAACACTAAAACACTATACTAAAACAAATTTAAAAAATGAATGCCGGTGTCTGCATGCATTGGTGTATGAATGAGAGTATGAATGGGTGAGTGGATCCTTGCTGTAAAGTGCTTTGAGTGCCTAATGTAGGTGGAAAAGCACCATATAAATTGAGACCATTTACCATTTACCAATGCCACTGGAGAGAAGGCTCCAGACCTGAATAACAAGGTCATTATTGATTCACTGACAGGTTTCCATAGTATCAAAATGAAATGTATTTGCAGTATATTATATTTCAGTAATCTATGTTCAAAGTTAATCATTCATTGGGAGGTGCCAGCTTCTGGTACATGTTTTCTCTACACCCAGCTTCCTCCTGTCAAATTATTTGGTTGATGATTACTGTCATTTTCAGACTATAAGCAGCTACCTTTTTCACATGCCCAGAACCATGAGGCCTATACAACGATGAGGAGAATTTAAAGATTGTTATGTGGTAACTGCTTAGGGTTTAGATCTTTTTCACGAGCACGTCTAGAATATCATGTAATCTGAAGGAGTCGTCCTGTAGTTCAGCCCTTTTCCTACTTCAACCACTGCCACACTGCGGTGCGGGAAGGGGGGTGCGTCGGGGGGACTGCACGTGCAGCTGAGAATGAACACTGCATGTGTGGTATTTTACTTCATCACTGGAACACTTTATCTGGATGCTACATCACATTCCAGACAAATTTGTTAAGAAACTGTTGTAAAATAAGTACATTATCCTTATCCTGCACATGAAAGCCTTGAAAGACATTTTGCTGAGTTGAGTTGTTGAGTTTTTGCTTTTAACAACTCCCGTCCGACTCATCTAGTGCATATATGAGATAAACAACGTCCCTCACCTGCAGCCTACCTCCCGAGACCTGAGCTAGACGCTAATTTAATTTTGGCACATGTTGTTAATAAAGCGCCGCATGCTCCTCTCTGCTGCTATGATTTCATTTGGACGCATAATCCCGAGCATTAATATCAATACGCACAGTATCGATTTTCCCCCTCGGCCCCTGTTTGAAAGTGAGCGAGTTTGAGAACGCCGGTCCGAGGGATTCAATTGCACTGAATTTAATTTGGTGGTTTTATGTGCGCGCAGATATCCTGAAAGTTTGACTTGTCTGGAGCTGCTGTGTTCAATATCCTTGCTTGACCCCGTTCCTTCCCCTCAGAGAGATATGCATTACTCCAAAAGCAACCCGAGAGCTCTAATCTCTCCTGTTCCTCTCTTTTTGTTGAGAAATGTTGGAAACCTTTGGCCACGGTCCCGCAGCGGCCTCGGGAGGTTCAGCATGCAGCGTTACAATGAAGAGGCCGGGTCAAGTGTGTGGGCGTTCACTCAAAACACCAGCCTGGAGTTTCTTAAGGATCAACAATAAGCATATGTGCACAATCAACGGTGCCTTTGTGAAGGTTTCTTAATAATAAAAAGAAAAATCTTTCTTTGCTGAAAAGCTTACTCTGCTCAGACATGTTATTGTAGTTTTGAACAAAGATCTAAATAAAGAGGTGCTTGTGGGAGTACAGTAGGCACAAATGAAAAGTGGTTTGATGCGGAGGATGACTGACTTCACTAGTTGAATAACGCTCTCATGCCGGTATCATGTGTTTTCATTGTGTTTACTCCAATTATCAAACCAATTGCCCTTGTACAACTGAGGCAAGCTGAGCGCTGGGAACAAAACCCAATCAAAACAATGAAAAGGTACCAATTAGCTCTGTTTACCAATTTCAAGAATATCCGTGATAATAGGAACAGGCCACCGTTTTTCCACACTGAGATATGTTCTTACCTGAGCTTAGACGAGTTGATGCGTACCTGTCTGGTCTTTGTGTGTGCGCTCAGTCAGGCAAATGTTGTTAGCATTTAGCCTCTCCCAGCAAAGGTATAGCTCCAAACTGGGGTGAGTTGGAAGCTACCAAGCTGTTCCACATTTTCCCTATTTAAATACAATTACGTGAAAAGTTACACGATCCAAGTCTATGTGACCTGACGGGGGCGCAGGGGGGGTGCATTGTCTTACCATGATGTTACCATTTAAAAACCAACAACGCCAGCCCAGCGTTATACTGGGCAAATGAAAGTATCCCCACGCTTAAGGCACCACAGGTTCGTATTAACTTGGGACAGAGACAGTAATACAGTAGGTTAATTTATTAAAGTTTTCGTTGCTTTGCTTTTTAAAACATAGTTCGTCCATAGACAGGTTCAGTTTCCTTGATTTACTGACAGGTATCATTTCATGTTGTTAGTCAGTCCAATGCACAATGTCCATGTTACCATGCCGATAAGAGTCTCGACCACCACGAGACGCTGTGTGGCGGAGGAAGGACCAGGTGACAGAAACGAGACAGAGAAAGGGAGGCTCTCCCGCCGACCAGCAGCCTAGGAGGTTACAATATAATTAGTCTAACAGTATAAATCTACGTACATAACAGGGACAGTAAACGTGCACATACCGGGTGGCTGTGACACATCCAGACACACACACACGCGAGGGCTACAGCCGCGACGCCGACCTCGCACAGCCGAGAAGCTACAAACAATGCTAGTGTTAGCTCAGCGCACAACTGATAGTTACGAACAATAATGATCTCATTGCCACTCACCGAGAGCACATGCTACACCGCATGCTCCGAACACTGGGCTTGACGCCTTGAGACAGTGACATTTCCTCGTTCTTAGCGACAATCTTCATACATGTTACACGAAGCTCTGACAGCCATGCTAGCTCCTGGTCGGCGGGTGACGTCACGGAGGGGAGAGGTCAGGTGGGACGAACAAAGGGGAATGCTGCCCTATTTATACCCCGCAGGCAACCACGCATCATTCATACTGCCACATTTCACCTCCCCAAAGGTAACGGCGTCCCGACGATAAAGTTTCATAAACCATCCATACTACATACGTGCAGAGTGGGAACGACACAGTGAGGCACTCCTCTTACAGGATGATCAAACCTCGACCACGCCCTGACGAACAAACATAAAATCCGTGCATGCAGCTGCCTCATCTAAACACAAGATTCGATGCTGACGAGGGGCCCTTAAGGCTATAAGCTGAGCCATGCAAATGAACCACACCAAAATTCGCACCCAATGATTCCTGCTTGGACTACACGGTGCAGTAATAACGGCCGCGTATGATACGCTGTCAGTAGTTGAGGAACAAGCGGGCCCTGCTGCTACAGCAGTCCCTACATCTCACCCTACCTACCGCTACCTGGATGGGTCTGAGCCATCCACTTTGAGGCAACCACTTGGCACTCACGTCACAGTTTAAAAACATTTAAAAGAGTAGCTGACCAAGTCACGCTTCAGACTGTCAGTGTCCTCGCGGTCCCATCCGTTCACCTGGGATACGCGAGATGCCCTTAAGGCCAATAACACGCCTGTGAGAAATTCCCATCATCCAAGGAGTCCCTGAACATCCACCTAGATGGTGGATAAATCAAGCACACCTTCCCAGTTCACTCCGCCCTCCACCACCTGCTGATGATCAGCAATCATCCACCTATATATGACCCTGCACTCCATTGTTCTGTCATTTCACTGCCTTCATGCTGAGCATGCGTCCTGTAAGTTCATGTTCATTTTGTTAACCATATGTCTGTTTATCCATGTCTCAACTAGTTTTACTATGTTTTGACCAGACCTTATTTCTGTTGCTTTGTTAACTCATATTGGACTCAATGTGATTTCTAATTGTTCCATCTCCTCTGTTTCAGAGATAAAAACCATGTCTCATGCCCTAAAGGCAAAAAGAAATCAAAAGAAACTACGCTTCTTGCTCTGAAGGCAAAAAGAAACGTAAACGAACCAAGACTGGAAAAAATAAACTCACTAAAAACTGATCCTTTGCATCCCGCCTGTCTGTCCATCTATGGGTTTTACATTTACCAGAGTCACAAAATTTACAATGGTCCTTCGAGCCGGATATTAAAACCCTATAGATGGATAAGGCAACCCAGTTTGTTTCATCTGCTCCTCTACCACTGGAAACAGAGGAGCTGGATCTCCAAACCCAAGCTGAAGCAACAGCATTATCCGAACCTAACCCCACTTCTGCACCGATCCAACATGGCTCGGACCTTGGCCTACATGTGGGTGGTTCTTCTGTTGACCCCATTTCTTCAGTTCCATACCCCCAACTGGGGGCCAGGCCTAAACAATCCTCCACTTATCCTGCACCTAGTGTGAGAAGCAGCTGTAGGCAGAGGAGGATGCCTTCATATCTCAAGGACTACAAGGTCAGTCTGTTCCCTGCACATTATGATGATTATCACCGCACATCTGAACATGCGGAGTCGCGCTCTCATTCAAGCCATTCTTCACGCAGTCAAAAGCCAGTTGAAGCCTTGAAGGAGTCTCTCGATGCGCCACACCTTGCGCAACTGGAGGAGCGATTAAGGCATATGGAGCTGGATGAACTTCGTCAACAGCAGCAGGAGGAGGAAAAGGCAGAAGAACATCTGAGGAGACTGGATGAGCAAGCGCGTGAAGCTTCTTTGGCCCGCGAGCACCTCTCCAATCGGATGACAAGGGATAGGAGAATACGACAAGCGGAGCGGGACTTGGAGGAGGCGAAGATGTTGTCCCTCTACTTCGATGGCCCAGGTGTTGGCCTAGAACAGCGCGCCAGTACCAGCTTGTCCAAGCTACAGCCAGCAGAGGGAGCAGCTTCATCCCTGTTCAGCCTGGGAGATGCAGGTCTGCCAGCACCTTTTCCCTCCGCTCCTCTAATGACTTCTCTCCCAGTTACTACATCAGTGACAGCCCCTTCCGCTCCTCCTCGGTCCAAACCATCCCATCTGCCCTCCAGGAGAACAACCCAGGACAGAGCCTCAGGCCCCTCTTCAGCACAAGACACTCGGCTATCCGACAGGGATCATCGGCAGCCAACCGCCTCCCACGACACCTCCAACTACTATGTTCCTCCGAATCCACAAGTGCGAGGACAACAGGCAGGTGGTGCTCCAACAATGGCGGAGCTCCTGATATCCTCGTCCTATGGGATTCCTAAGCCGCAGCTCCCCCATTTCGAGACTGGTAGGGAAAGTGACTTTTTACTGCTCAAAATGGCCTTTGATAGCATTCTCGGTAACCATCCGCACCTGTCTGAGCAATACAAATACCAAATTCTGCTTGAAAGACTTAAGCATCCCCCTGCATACAAACTAGCCAGGGCTTACATCCATCATCCACAACCTTACACTGTTGCAATGTGGGCTCTGAATTCACGCTATGGACAACCACGTCAACTAATCCAGAACGAAATTGCCCAAATCCTCAACTCCACACCAGTAAAAGCTGGTGATGTGTCCGCTTTTGAGGAGTTTGCTTTGGCTGTGCAGTCACTTGTGGGGTTGCTTCTTTCCATTGAAGGCAGGGATGGCACTGAGTTAAACTGTGGGTCTCATGTAGACAGGCTATTGGGCAAATTGCCAGCATCTTTCCGTGATTCCTTTGTGGAGCACTGCATACAGAAGGGCATCCTGGGTGCAGACATTTCTCGTACCTACACATTGATCGACCTGTCAGCATGGCTTCAAACAAAGGCTCATGCCCGCCGATTGTCTCACAACACTGTTACTGCATCTGAAGGGGACAGAAGAGAGGTGAGAAACCAGCCAAAACCACTTCTCAAAGATGTTGTAAAACCAGCTACTATGTATCTGTCTACAGAAGTGCCACCTTCTAAACCTCAGAGCGTTGCAGCTATTCCCGCGAAGAAGCCTGCCCGCAAACCGAAGTTTCAGCCTTACTGTCCCTTTTGCAACAACAAGGAACATTTTCTGAACAGTTGCTCGACATTCAGTAAGATGACAGCCTCGGAAAGGAGCTCTTGGATACGGGATAACGACCGCTGTTGGAGGTGCTGCCGGAAACATTCCCCAGAGACTTGTACACTTAAGAAACCTTGCAGTACTTGTGATCAACTTCATTTGACCATTCTGCATGACACTTTGCCTGCTGCTGGCAATGCTTGCATGATGGTCAGCCTTCCCACTCCTGATCTTTACCTTGACCGCCCAAATCGCTCTGCTCGAGTCATCCTGAAGGTGGTCCCTGTGGTCTTGTATGGCCACGAACGTCGTCTTGAAACCTATGCCATTTTAGACGATGGGTCCGAAAGGTCTATCATTCTCTCTCCTGCTGTAACTGCACTTAACCTTTCCGGGGAGTCTGAAGTCCTTAATCTGCAAACGGTTCGCCATGATGTCCTTCAGGTGCAGGGGTCCAGAGTGAACTTCTCCATCTCACCTTTCACCGATTGTTCCATCAAATATGAGGTGAAGAATGCTTTCACAGCAGACATTCTGAATCTTATGGAACATTCTTGTCCTACTGCTGCTCTACAGCAGCGGTACCCACACCTGAGAGACCTACCTTTATCCTCACTCACTGGCGTTCAACCTCTGGTGCTACTAGGTTCCGATCATCATCATCTGATAGTCCCGATTGAGCCTGTGCATTTTGGTCCCTCTGGTAGCCCTTCAGGAGTCTGTACTGCCCTTGGATGGGCACTCCAAGGTCCTTCCTCTGCCAACTTTACCTCTGTTCCAGACACCCAATGCTACTTCACCGCTACCCCTTTCTCAAACGAGTTAATGAGAAACGTGGTGAAACTCTGGCAACTGGACAGTTTACCCCGGCAGAATGAAAAGGACGTGACCCGTTCGAAACAAGATCAGTACTCCCTTGCTCTGTTGGACTCTAGGACCCAGAAAGTCAATGTCAAGGGTCAATGGCGATATGCAACTCCTTTGCTCCGCCATCCTCAATCTCCTTCTCTCAGTACCGACGTAACTTCCTTTCTTCCTGTTCTGAAGCGGACCGAGAAACGTCTCAAAAAAGATAAGGTTCTTGCTGAGGTGCACTGCCAAGAGATTGAGAAACTTCTTGAGGCTGGTTATGTCCTCCCTGTAGATCCTGACTCTGTTTCTAGCTCTGAATCCTGGTTTCTTCCACATCACGTGGTCACCCAGCACAGCGGTAAACATAGGCTGGTGTTTAACTGCTCTTACCACCATAAAGGACTAAGTTTGAATGATTGCCTCCTACCTGGTCCCATCCTTGGCCCAACTTTACTTGGTGTGCTTCTCCGTTTCAGGCAGCACCAAGTGGCAGTTATTGGGGACATCAAGGCCATGTTCCACCAAGTACGCCTGCTCCCTGAGGATGGCCCCTTACTCCGCTTCCTTTGGAGAAACCTAGAACCAGAGGAACCAAGCGTCTATGAGTGGCAAGTCTTACCTTTCGGTACCGCTTGTAGTCCTTGTTGTGCCATTTATGCTCTCCAGCGTCTTGCCAAGGACCACCTTGAACCAGAGCATGATCTCCGCAAGTCCGTCGAGCAAGCATTTTATGTGGACAACTGCTTGCAAAGCTTTCCGACAGCAGACGCCGCTCGACAGTTTGTTAATGACATGCGTCCATTCCTGCTTACTGGAGGTTTCGAGATCCGCCAATGGGGAAGCAACGACCCTTCCGTTGTCGAACATCTTCCTTCTGCTGCTCGCTCCAGTTCTTGTGACCTTTGGCTCTCCCACACAACGAATGATCCACAGGAACCAACACTTGGCCTCCGTTGGAACTGTCGCACCGATGTCTTCACCTACAAAGGCAAGGTTCCTGACTCTCCAAGTCTTTCTCCTCCAACTCTAAGGGACATTTATCGCATCCTTGCCAGCCAATATGATCCCTTAGGATACATTCTTCCTTACCTGACCAGGGCGAAAATCCTTGTCCAGGACTTGTGGGCTCGTCCTAAAGGTTGGGATGATCCCATTGAGGACTCTGGCCTGCTGACTCGATGGAACTCTTGGTACAGCGAACTTGAGCAGCTCCCCCAAGTGACCCTCCATCGCTGCTATGAATCCACAACTCTGGAGCTTTCGAATGTTTGTAGAGAGCTGCATGTATTTTGTGATTCATCCGAAAGGGCGTATGGGTCAGTTGCCTACCTCCGTTCCGAAGATCACTTTGGACAAGTATCCCTCTCCTTTGTCATGGCCCGGTCTAGGGTCGCACCTCGTCGCCAACTCTCCATGCCTCGTTTGGAACTCTGTGCTGCTGTGAGTGGGGCCCAACTGGTTACCCTTCTGCAAAAGGAGATCAGCGTGCCAATCCAGCGAGTGTGTCTCTGGAGTGATTCTACCACAGTACTACAATGGATCCAGTCCGACTCCTGTCGATATAAAGTCTTTGTTGGCACCCGTATCGCTGAAATCCAAGACTTGACCAAACCAGAGGACTGGAAGTATGTTGCAAGCTCCCTGAATCCAGCTGACGACCTCACAAGAGGCAAGACCCTGTCAGACTTGATTCAGCAGCAACGCTGGAATCTTGGGCCACCATTCCTGCTTCAAAACCAGTCACAATGGCCAGTCTTTCCTGCTAGGAGTAAAGAAGACCTGACTGAAGTCAAAGTCACGAGGTTGCTCACACTTTCTGCCAAGTCCACAGCCACGACTGTTGACTTATCCACCTGTACCACTTGGAAAGACGCTATTCACGCAGCCCTTTCCACCCTTGACACCACAACGTTGTCCAACCCTGCCATCACCGCTGAGACTGTCCTTATAAAGCAAGCCCAACTCGAAAGTTTTCCAGCTGAAATGTCCGCTTTACAGGCCAGGAATGTCAAAAATGGCGTGCCTCTCCTCAAGTTCCAAAGATGGCAGACTTGCCTCCGGCTCGGCTTCGGCTCTTTAAACCTGCTTTCTGGTCAACGGGCGTCGACTGCTTTGGTCCGTTTCATACCAAGGTTGGGAGGCGAACTGCGAAGTGCTGGGGCATCATATTCAAGTGTATGACCACTCGATGCGTTCATCTGGACCTTATTGAAAGCATGGATGCCGATGCTTTCCTCATGGCGCTCCGCAGATTCATAGCGAGAAGAGGCCAACCTTATGAACTTTTTGCTGACTGCGGCACAAATTTCCGTGGAGGATATGCAGAGTTGAGGAGGGCGTTTACCGACATGGTACCGGAGCTTCAAGAGCAATTAAAAACTCAACAAATCATCTTCAATTTCAATCCTCCTGGTGCACCACATCATGGCGGCCTGTGGGAGAGGGAAATTCGATCCGTTAAGGAAGCCCTGCGTGTGGTTCTGTCCAACCAGTCTGTGCCGGAGAATTAGTCCATGGGCCAAACCCCAAAATCTGGCATATCAGTACCGAAAAGGTGGCAAAGGCTATCATTGATTTTTAAGCAGGTCCATGTCTGAGGTTTATATTTTTGCATGATAGCCTTTTCAGAGTTACAGCTTTATCATAGTTTTCAGCTGTTGAAGTGAACCACCCCCTTGTCAAAAAAGTCGCTTTTGACACTGGTCCATATTTTGGTTGAGGCCATTTCCAGCCCATTAGATACTGATTTACACATTGTATTTGGTATCATTGTAAAGAAGACATTTTCATGTTTCATTTGAGCCCAAATGTACTACTCTGTGACTATTACCGTGGTAACCAAAGCTCCTCAAACACAAACCTGAGGACGTTTTTTCACCATTTTCACAAAAACAGTTTTACTATGTTTAACGCTGTTTCTTCAAGGAACATCACAGAGACAAATGTTTGATACTGGGGAACTCTCTAGACTCTGAGGATTCAGGAAATGTATAACATGTCAGTACTTTCTCATCTTAAGGCCTCACAGTGAGCCACGAAGTAAAAGAATGTCCACCTCACATGAGCCTCTCCCATTGAAATAAGCCTATATCTGCCATTCTAAGGTTGGAACAGTTGGTGAGACTTTCTGTCCAGGACAGGCCAATGCAACTTGAACATACATTTATAAAAAAATACAATTATTCTGTATAATACACTGCTCACAAAAACTTAGGGCACACTCAAAAAACACATCCTAGATGTCAATCAATTCAATTTTTCGGATGAAAATCTTTATTCATAGTGTAGGGCAATATGTTGAGAAAAAAATAACATAAGAATGATAAATGGAAATCAAATTCTCAGCCCCTGGAGGTCTGGATCCAAAATTATAGTCAAAATCAAAGTGACAAATCAGGTCACTGGTTGATCCAAATTCTGTAGAAATTCCTCCAAACGAGTCTGTATCATCCTCAGTCGTGTGTGTGGCCTCCACGTGCCTGAATGCACTCCCTACAATGCCTGGGCATGCTCCTGATGAGACCCCGGATGTCCTCCTGAGGGATCTCCTCCCAGACCTGGATTAGAGCATCAGTCAGCTCCTGGACAGTCTGTGGTGCGACGTGGCGTTGATGGTCTTACAATAGGTCTGAGGATCTCATCCCGGTACCCAATGCCAGTCAGGGAACCTCTGGCTCGCACATGGAGGGCTGTGCGGCCCTCCAATGAAATGCCTCCCCAGACCATCACTGACCCACCACCAAACCGGTCATGCTGGATGATGTGGCAGCAGCAGAACGTTCTCCAGGGCGTCTCCAGACTCTGTCACGTCTGTCACATGTGCTCAGGGTGAACCTGCTCTCATCCGTGAAGAGCACAGGGCACCATTGGCCAATCTGCCAATCGCTGTGTTCTCGGGCAAATGCCAATTGGGCTGCACAGTGTTGGGCAGTAAGCACCGGCCCAACGCCCTCATACCACCCTCATACCACCCTCATACCACCCTCATACCCCCCTCATACCCCCCTCATACCACCCTCATACCACCCTCATACCACCCTCATGGAGTCGGTTTCTGACCGTTTGAGGACCAACGTGCACATTTGTGGCCCTCTGGAGGTCATGTTGTAGGGCTCGGGCAGTGCTTTTCCTGTTTCTCCGTGCACAAATGAGCAGATAGCGGTCCTGCTGCTGGGTTGTTGACCTCGGTCGGCCCCCCCCAGGTCTCCTGGTGTACTGGCCTGTCTCCTGGTATCTCCTCCAGGCTCTGGACACTGCGCTGGGAGACACAGCAAACCTTCTTGCCACAGCACGAATGGACATGCCATTTTGGATGAGCATCACTCCCTGAGCAACTTCTGTGGGTTGTAGATGCTCCTCATGACACCTCTAGTGGTGAGAACACTGGACAAATGCAAAAGTGTTCCAAAAATACGGTACAAAGGATGAAGACGGGGAAATGGTCTGTGGTCACCACCTGCAAAACCATTCCTCTTTTGGAGTGATCTTGCTAATTGCCTCTCATTTCCACCTGTGTCTGTTTAATTTCCACAACGCCAAGTGAAACTGATTCACAATAAGCGTGGCTTCCTAACTGGACAGTCTGATATCCCAGAAATTTGACTGACTTGGAGTTACATTGTGTTTTTTGAGTGTGCCCTAAGTTTTTGTGAGCAGTGTATAAACTGTATCCTAAATTGTAAAAAAAATATCCATATTATGTAGCCTACACAATGCACTCACTGACAGTCTCATTCACTTTCACTCATTCACTACCGAAACCACATCATTTTACATTTGTATTTGGTTAATGAATAACATTTCTAGCGACACTCTAGCGACTTGCAGACACCATCGTCTTTTGCTTCTAGAGAGTTGTGCAGTCGAATAGCCCTCGGGACAAAGACAAAAGGGGTTTTACTATCGCTAGATTTTGAGTCCAAAGCTAGGTTAGAAGTACCAAGGTGTTCTACCGTACTAGAAATGGATTCTACAGAAAATTGACTCATGGGACATGAAACGAAAAGAACAACATGCAAACTCTACACAGAAAGGTCTCACATGGCCTGGGATATCGAACCCAGGAACGTCTTGCTGTGAGGTGACAGCTAGACATTTAGTCACTCTTGAATCCCCTTGTACAAAAACCATTATGCTGATAGAAAAGGGCGAAGGGAATACCTTTATGTCCAAGAAGACACAAAACTGCAGTTGGTTAGATGGTTGGTTATCCAAGAACCAAGCTTTTCCTGCAACAGTTGACAATGGCGACTCGTGACCAATGGCAATGTTCTTCCAACCAGACTCCACGACCGGGAAGGGGCGAGGGAGAAAGGTGGTGTAAGAATGGGGGTGAATTACGGCTGAGTAAAACCTGGAAACATAGCAGGACCGGCTTTACATCTTTTTCTCTCAGACACGGACAGTGGTTAACTCAAGTTTTTAGTTTGACCTGATAGAGCTTATAGAAGCCCATAACACTAAAGGAAGAACATGAGGCAGCACGATGTAACCTAGGAAAAGAATGTGGGTCTTGTCTTGTTTGGAGCCTTGCGCCAGGTGGAAGATCTGGCCCAAAAAGTGTTGAATGCGCAGGAGAGATTGCATGCCCTCAGTGGTTAGTCTTAGTGCTTAGCGTTCTCTTGCCTCTCAGCAGGAAGTTCAATTTAGGTGTTTTTGTGTGGAGTTTACATCCTCTGTCTGTGTCTGGACAGACTTTTTTGGGGTGCTTTGGTTTCTTCCATCAACGTAAAAGATCCACAGGAGGACAATCCTCTAACTTGGTGATTCTGAACATGAGCATGGCTGTCCACTGCTCCTGACATGTTCCAGGGGCAGATGGATGGGTTAAATGGTTAATTATTGCAAAGGGACAATAACGTACAGCTTCGATCTGTGGCTCCAATGCATTATCTGAATTACAGTTCACAAACAGTTGTAAAAGTTCGGAATATCCATAAATCTTCACTTCGTTGTCTTCTTCTGGACCTCGATCCCTTCTCTGTGCATGTCCAAATCTAGAATCAATCGGCCTCAGACCCTTGTTCTTCTGCATTGTCATCACCCCTTCCCTATGCATACTTGCTGTTTTTCATCTCCTCATACAACATTCATGTGCAACTTGTTGAGTCCAGTCTGAGCATATGAAGTATCTTCAAAAACACAAATTTCAACAAAAGGACTCTTGTGATACATTCCTTGTGCTGGATAAAGTATTCTCATGCTACAATTTGCATGTTCTTTTTTCACTCTATACTTGTTGAGGTGTTGAGATAAAATGTGCACAAGAGGCAACAAGAGACAATCCCAAACAGGAATGGTTTCAGCGGTGGAGCCTGCTGAGCTTCCGAGAGACAGTTTCCTAGTTGCATTTGACTGGGCTCGATATAACTATTGTCAGCCTGAGGTGATACTGAACCCTGCAAAGGTGGCACAGTCCAGGATGACAACTCAATAAGTGCCATCACCAAAAGATTTGTTTCCAGCATATTCTGAAGAGCATGAAGAATAATTCAGGATATGGGCACAACTCTACATTTAAACCTCCACAATCATCAACAGGTTTGTTATCTGCTAAGTTATGATGGGAAAAGCAGCGGCTCTACTCCAAGCTCCTCTTAGTTGACTGAGGAAACTCCTTTCAGCCGCCTGTATCTGCGATCTTGTCCTTTTGGTCATTACCCAGATCTTATGACCATAGGTGAGGGTAGAACATACTGTAGAACAATCAGTAAATCAGCTCCCTCTTCACCACAACAAACACAGTAACAATGATCACTGCCGATGTCGCACTGATCCGTCTATCGATCTCACGCTCCATCCGTCCCTCA
This sequence comes from Gobius niger, assembly GCF_951799975.1. Classification (NCBI taxonomy): domain Eukaryota; kingdom Metazoa; phylum Chordata; class Actinopteri; order Gobiiformes; family Gobiidae; genus Gobius; species Gobius niger. The sequence goes on from NC_136871.1 coordinate 15,600,135, forward strand.
CTCGTGAACACGACACTGAGATACTTGAACTCCTCCACTTGAGGCAAGGCCTCTCCACCGACCTGGAGAGGGGAAGCCACCCATGGCCTCGGATTTGGAGATGCTGATACTCATCCCACTTCACACTCGGCTGCAAACCGCCCCAGGGCAGCTGAAGGTCCTGGTTTGATGAAGCCAACAGAACAACACCTGAGAAATAAAAATATGGACTGTTTTGCTTAGTCGACTGCCTCTGTGATTTAGTTCTGGATGAGGCTAAGCTGTAGTTTTGTGTTGACTCTTCATGTCCTGGTTTTAACACCTCACACCTCACCATCTTTATACGACTATATTTGATTTATTAGTAATGAAATAAAACAACTTTACTAAAATGACCTTACTTTTTTTTTTTACTTTATTCATTTACTAATCAGTAAAAAAAAGGGTGATGTTCAAACGTGTGGTTTATGGCAAATTCAGCTTCAGCTTCATAACCATGTGGTGTCTACAAAGACAAACCTTTGGAATTATCTTGGATTATTGAGACATTTTAGACAAATGTATAGGACTATGTATAGTAGTGAAAGAAACAGAATGCCATTGTGTGTATGGCATAGTATATGATAAATAGCTATAATATATATAATATATGTACAACTTTTTGGTGAAATTACAGAACTGTTCTTCTCCACAAATGTAATTTCAAGTTGCATTGGCCTGTCCTGGACAGAAAGTCTCACCAGCTGTTCCAACCTTAGAATGGCAGATATAGGCTTATTTCAATGGGAGAGGCTCATGTGAGGTGGACATTCTTTTACTTCGTGGCTCACTGTGAGGCCTTAAGATGAGAAAGTACTGACATGTTATACATTTCCTGAATCCTCAGAGTCTAGAGAGTTTCCCAGTATCAACCATTTGTCTCTGTGATGTTCCTTGAAGAAACAGCGTTAAACATAGTAAAACTGTTTTTGTGAAAATGGTGAAAAAACATCCTCAGGTTTGTGTTTGAGGAGCTTTGGTTACCATGGTAATAGTCACAGAGTAGTACATTTGGGCTCAAATGAAACATGAAAATGTCTTCTTTACAATGATACCAAATACAATGTGTAAATCAGTATCTAATGGGCTGGAAATGGCCTAAACCAAAATATGGACCAGTGTCAAAAGCGACTTTTTTGACATGGGGGTGGTTCACTTCAACAGCTGAAAACTATGATAAAGCTGTAACTCTGAAAAGGCTATCATACAAAAATATAAACCTCAGACATGGACCTGCTTAAAAATCAACGATAGCCTTTGCCACCTTTTCGGTACCGATATTTGGTCTGGCCCATGGACTAAATGTGCTGCGGACCGTCCTGATTGAGGTTGAAGGGATCCTCAACTCGAAGCCTCTAGGATATGTCTCCTCAGATGTTGCCGATCCAGACCCTGTAACCCCAAACCTACTCTTGATGGGGCGGCGGGATGCCTCACTCCCTCAGGCGGTTTATGCAAGCAACCAGATTGTTGGAAAAAGACGTTGGCGTCATAGCCAGATCATCGCTGATCAATTCTGGTCAAGCTTCATCCGTCACCACCTTCCGGATCTCCAACCCAGACCAAAGTGGCAGGTGGACAAACACAACCTTCAGTCTGGGCAAGTCGTGCTAGTGGTTGATCCTCAACATCCCCGTTCTTCCTGGCCAGTGGGAAAAGTAACTGAAACCTACCCAGGCAGCGATGGTAGAATCAGATCCGCCAAAGTCCAGGTCAAACAGCAAACCTACTTACGGCCCGTCACCCGCCTCATACCTCTTCCGGAAGTGAAAGACGATGATTGAAGGAATTCCTAAAAATAAAACCAAGGTTTTGGGGCGGCTGTGAGAAATTCCCATCATCCAAGGAGTCCCTGAACATCCACCTAGATGGTGGATAAATCAAGCACACCTTCCCAGTTCACTCCGCCCTCCACCACCTGCTGATGATCAGCAATCATCCACCTATATATGACCCTGCACTCCATTGTTCTGTCATTTCACTGCCTTCATGCTGAGCATGCGTCCTGTAAGTTCATGTTCATTTTGTTAACCATATGTCTGTTTATCCATGTCTCAACTAGTTTTACTATGTTTTGACCAGACCTTATTTCTGTTGCTTTGTTAACTCATATTGGACTCAATGTGATTTCTAATTGTTCCATCTCCTCTGTTTCAGAGATAAAAACCATGTCTCATGCCCTAAAGGCAAAAAGAAATCAAAAGAAACTACGCTTCTTGCTCTGAAGGCAAAAAGAAACGTAAACGAACCAAGACTGGAAAAAATAAACTCACTAAAAACTGATCCTTTGCATCCCGCCTGTCTGTCCATCTATGGGTTTTACATTTACCAGAGTCACAAAATTTACAACGCCACACGGTTCCACGTACGACCAACTACTCTACCTCAGGACTCCCAACCTGGAACTTGTAGCGGCATCAACAGTACGCTGCGTTGAAGCTTGAAACCGGAGGCACGGACGCTGCCAACCCAACAGCGGCCCAACTGCCACAACGACATTCCCACCCTGACGTCCAAGTTCTACAGAGCCTCCCTTTCTGCAAACAGACATTTGTTGTAACCAAAAAGTCAGTACAAAGTTGAGGTATACAATACATGCAGTTGTTTTGGTATTATTACGTGCCACAAGGTTAATTGTTACAGAAATAAAAACAGCACCTTCCATAATTCAAGTGCAGGGCCCACAAAAGCAAAATAAAACACAGCAAAACATGCATTTGCAAAGAAAATAAAATGCACACCATAGGCCTACAACCAAATCACAGGTCAGAAAACCATTTTCTTCACACAATTTAGCCTTAGCTGCACAGTAACCAAGTACAATACATTTTTTTTCTCTTTAAATGCTATAATACCTCCAAACAAAGAATGCCAACTGATTAAGTCTCTGTCCGGATAAAGTTAATCCTGCCATACAAACGCCAAATGTGACCTGACGGGGGCGCAGGGGGGGTGCATTGTCTTACCATGATGTTACCATTTAAAAACCAACAACGCCAGCCCAGCGTTATACTGGGCAAATGAAAGTATCCCCACGCTTAAGGCACCACAGGTTCGTATTAACTTGGGACAGAGACAGTAATACAGTAGGTTAATTTATTAAAGTTTTCGTTGCTTTGCTTTTTAAAACATAGTTCGTCCATAGACAGGTTCAGTTTCCTTGATTTACTGACAGGTATCATTTCATGTTGTTAGTCAGTCCAATGCACAATGTCCATGTTACCATGCCGATAAGAGTCTCGACCACCACGAGACGCTGTGTGGCGGAGGAAGGACCAGGTGACAGAAACGAGACAGAGAAAGGGAGGCTCTCCCGCCGACCAGCAGCCTAGGAGGTTACAATATAATTAGTCTAACAGTATAAATCTACGTACATAACAGGGACAGTAAACGTGCACATACCGGGTGGCTGTGACACATCCAGACACACACACACGCGAGGGCTACAGCCGCGACGCCGACCTCGCACAGCCGAGAAGCTACAAACAATGCTAGTGTTAGCTCAGCGCACAACTGATAGTTACGAACAATAATGATCTCATTGCCACTCACCGAGAGCACATGCTACACCGCATGCTCTGAACACTGGGCTTGACGCCTTGAGACAGTGACATTTCCTCGTTCTTAGCGACAATCTTCATACATGTTACACGAAGCTCTGACAGCCATGCTAGCTCCTGGTCGGCGGGTGACGTCACGGAGGGGAGAGGTCAGGTGGGACGAACAAAGGGGAATGCTGCCCTATTTATACCCCGCAGGCAACCACGCATCATTCATACTGCCACATCTAGTTACGCAAAATTAAGCATGTTGATTTTCTAAGCGGATAAAAAGGGGCACTATATTGTGAGGCGTAATAACACCTGGAGTACTTCGACGTCGGCGCAGTAATATCGTCAAAGCACTCCAAAACGTGGAACAGATTGATATGCCTATTCCTTTAATTAGTTATTCTAAGGTTTATGAAGTTGCTAAAAAGATCGACGCACTAAAAATCACCCCGAGTTAACGATTTAGGGTTGTACTACTAGAACCTGTTGAAGCCCACAACACACATGTTTCTATACTTCATAAAAAAAATCTATTCAGGGATTGTTTCTGTCTCCTCGAGATGCTGTGCCAGAGGCGTTGGAAGGACAATAAGTACAGTCGTGTTCTCGGTCTATAAAGGTGTTCAATATCACGATGGGGGATGTATACAACCATCTGCTTCCTCTTTGACGGCTTAAACATCCCTTTAACATCTATTTTGCCTGTTGTTCTGAGGTCTCTTTCCTCATCGTGTGCCCAAAGTATATTGCTTGGCTCTTCTTTGTGTTTCTATTCATCTCAAAATGTCCTTTCAAAATCTGTGCTCAGGCTTCCTTCTCAGAAACTTCATTCTGCAGCGTTGATGGTGTTATGTGTGGCTTTATTGCTTGCTGCAATAATCTTAGGATTGGAACTGTGTACTCCAGTCCTCCTTAAAAGAGGGTCATCCATATATTGAGGACGCTGAAGTCAGGTATTGTATTGAGGAACGAATAATTCATTTATTGGTCTCATGATCAATGAAATGTTCTCAACCAGCAACTATACAACGCATAAACTGCTAACCAGAAGTGAATAAAGACGTAATGCCCCCATACGGTTGAGCATCTCCAGATGAAACGTAATTGTGTTTGATCCCTGTGTAAGACTGACACTCCATTACAACCCTCTACATACTGTATTCTTGTGAATGTGCACTCTGTTAATTGCGCTCAATTATAATTAATGAGCACACTCAGCGAAGAATATTAAGCAACAGATGTTTACTCAAGCTAAGTCAATAGTCGCCGAAACCTTCAATCATGACCCCCACTGGGAACACAGAGCCGGCATTTATCCCCAACAATTGACATCAGATTGAATTGATTACCTTATTATAAGAAAGCACTGTTATTATTGCCATAACTCACTGCCCATTAGTGATCCGGGTGCAGTGCAGGAGGAGACAGTGCAAACCCCATCAGGAGCTCATCACATGACCACCACAGATTCATCTTGTGTACTTGATTAGGTCAGATGTACAGGACGTGGGAGAGTGGCTATATCCATTTCAGCATATGAAAATGATTTCCATAGACACCCCTGGGTAGAGAGAGGCCACTCCGCTACAGTCTGATTGAACGCCATTAATCATGACTAAACCCTATCATGGGCACTCAGAGGCATCAGCCTCTCGGCACTGGATTCGATAGACTTTCATATGAGGGATAAAAAGGGAAAATACTTAAAAGACCAAAGTTTGTACTGGTTTAGTGTTGAATAGCAATGGTCTTATGTGGTCCTTAACCCGAGGGTTGCAGGACCATTCTCAGAGGGTTGCACTCACAACCCTTAAGTTGTAAAGTATCAAGTTTTTTATGGCTTTTGATTGTTTGCCTTATGGTTGAATCAAAACAACTATGTGAGAAAATGTTGTTTATATTATACAGGTTAAAAAAATATTTTTTTAGCCAATTTGAGGCAATGCTAGTATTATACTGTAGTTTTATTTGTATTAAAGATAATAGGCAGCTAACAACCGCTGGTCTTAAAGGGTATAAAGAACATGAAAACCCAGTTTGACACTTTATGGGCACATATCATTATGGGGTAGACAGACTGGAATATTCATGTCCTGTGTGTTAAACTGCCTGACCAAAAAAAAATGTACACAAGAAAAGGTTGTACGCTCTAATTGGTTGGACCAACTTTAGCTTTGATTTCAATATATGTTCACACTGGCATTGTTAAATAAGCTTCTGGTAAGTCAAAAGGATCCAGTGTTGCACTGAAGATCTTGTATTGATGATGGGAAAGTGTGACCACTGTGCACAGCCTTCTGCAGCACATTCTCAGTAGAGTTAAGACCTGGACTGTGAAAATGGTGTCTCATTCTGCCCACTCTTTCAATGTGAGCCAGATGAATCCTGGCATTGTCATGTCATGGGAGGTGGAGGGTGGCTGTTCCAAACCGGACATGTCACCATGCTGATTGGTCGGGCATTTGAGAGTCAGTAGTTAGCTTGCATAAAAATTATCTTTCTTTTCACAAGTTTAAACCAGGCTCTATCATGGCCAATTAAAAAAATACTTTTCCTTATATTTATGTCAGTAATCTCTCTACATTTTTCACCTGCTTGTGTAATCCTGGCTTACTTGAAAGCCCAATGATCAGGACGTGCATCCGAAAGGTGCAGATAAATAATATAAAAATAGATACAATTCTTGCTGTAATCACTCATCTATGTGTTTCCATGTCAAGGTAAAAGCATATTCCCATGGTTAAAACAAACATAATAATCCAGGGCGAGTCACAATATTCAAGATGCTGCAGCTGCTAGCACATGGCACAGCTGATTTTACTTTGAGCCTTGAGGCTGATCAGAGATGGCTATATTATAGCCTAGTCTATTCTATACATTAGTTTTGGAAAACATTTACAGATATTTTTTTCATGAATGTAAAAGTCTTTTCTGTAGATGAGTGCTCGGCCCCACCTGATGACAATGGCGGCATGGTGGCCCATCAGTTAGCGCTTGTGCCTTACAGTTAGAAAGTCTTGGGCTAAGATTTCCTCTGGGTACTCCGGTTTCCCCCACCACTAAAACATGTACAGTAGGCCAGAATGAATGTAGTGTGCGAGTGGAGGTGGCCGGAGGGGCCAATGACGCAGATTGGAAGCCTCGCTTCCATCAGTCTACCCCAGCGGCGACTGTGGCTACACTCATAGCAGTAATGGGTAGATGATACCTCAAAGTGTGCGTCACACTTTTACAAATTGTGTCACACTGTATCACGTGGTGTTGGTAGGCTTATAGGCTCCATCTGGTGGTGAAAAAGCACTGCCGCAGTGAGCCTGAAAACAGCAAAATCTCAACTGTGAGCTCATGGATTCTTGTTCAGAAATGTGAACAAAATCATTAGGACTGAGCTGTTTAATTGGCTAAGTGTAGGAAAACTGCTCTGGATAAGGATAATAGAGACAAAAGAACGAGAATTAATGAGACGCATCAGTGATACAACCTTCTAAAAATGAAGTCCCTGACCAAGTTTAAATAAAGGATTGTGCCTGTGACAATAAGATGACACCAGACATATTTCTGCTTTTGTTTACCAGTGGATGTCAAGTCAAATGACTAAACCACCAAAGACCATCAGCTGACTCGAACTCACAACCCTCTGATTCCTAACCAGACGCTCTCTTCACAGAGCTACACGAACAGTATAACAACTCAACTATATACTAGCCTATCTATGTTTTTGCGCTGCACTTCTATATAAAAAGAGATGGCTCTTGTGCTTTACATGTTTTCTATTGAATCAATTTGTTATCAGGGCAGATTCGCCTCTTGCCCAAAGATTTGGGCGGCCCCCAGAGCGGGCACTTGAGCCCGGGAGCATCTGCGGGATTGGCGCCCGATGCATAAATCCCACATAACAAAATGAGCCAGGTGTCTTTGTTCGCCCCCTACTGCTCATTGCTACTCGCTGCTTACGACACTACATGATACAAAATGAAACAGTGACTGCGTCGGTCACGCGACTGTTATTACATCGAGACGCTGGATGAAACAGCTCAGCTGAGGCATTGCTTTCTGTGCATGATACATGTGTCGGTGCCTCGGCTCGTTTTGCCCATCACTAAGTCATAGCCATCAAGTATAGCCTGAATAAATAATGACTACAGTGTGGCACTTTGAAAAACTGGGTAAAACACGCTTGTAAAGCGCAACAAGCCATTATTATCATTATTAATACTTTGCCTATCTCCAAACAGAAAAACAAAACTGTCTTCTGCTGTAGATGTGATACCTTCTGGACATCAACAAGCAGATATCAGTCACCACCACATGCTGCACTCCACTCTTCCTCAGTTACATGAGATCAGACGGAGGCAGATGATTCCTCTCTCAGTATTTACTTTAGGCGGAGTTTAGACAGTAGACATATGGACAGCCAGCCGGACCCTGATTATTGCTTCACAATTGAGACGTTCAGCCCATGTGTGAGGAAGCCTGGTGCGTGAACGTCCGCGCTCTCAAGTGTGTCGAAGATGCATCCTCCTGACAGCTTTCTCCGTGTACTTTAGTCAACCCACCCTAGCCCCCCCTAACCCCCCCCACAGCACCACCACCTCGGCCCCCGCAGCCCTCCATTTCACACCACACGGGTCAAGGATTATGTATGTGCGCCTGTAGCTGAGAGGAAGAGCTCAAGCGTGCCCAGGAGATGGGGAGAAGCTGTCTTACTTCTCAGTTGTTGGTGTGCTCAGGGCCGTGGTGTGCGCTGACGTCTTGTCCCCTACCCCACCTTGTAGCTGACACATAGGCCCGTATCAGCTTCCATCACGCCCTCTTCCATAACACAGCACACTTCCACATGCACTGGGGGATGTATGGTACCTACTCCATTTTTATCTTTAGCTTGTGTAGAGAGTTGCGGGATGACCTGTGGATTAATGCGCACCTCAAACAGAATGCCATATTTCCGAAGTAGCTCGTAATGGTGAATTGTGCAAGGAATTGGAAGATTTAAATTTAGAATGTTAAAAGGGGGCATTTCCTTCTTTCTTCACCGTTAGAGGTACAGTATTGGTTGTGAGTGACAACAGTGTGCGGCAGTTCATCAACTTTAGGTGTAGCTGTGGAGATGAAAACAGAAATTGCCACCTTCTTTGGCAAGCATCAGTAATAATTCGGCAATTTTTATGCATTAACCTAGGGGTGTCGAAGTCGTTTGGGTCGCGGACCAAAATTCAGCCCCCATGGAGGGTCGCGGGCCGCATTATTGTAAAGGACTGTGGCCTCATAAAAAACGGCTTATACTTATTGTGCTCCACCAGCCTGTGTCACATGTTTCTCAAAATGCTACATGAAGTCAATATTCATTCACTCCACACTTACCAGTTTAGAGACGTAGTAAGTTACTATTGTAGCCACAGCCGCCCTGGGGCAGACTGACCATTTACCAGATGGCTATAATGTGTTGTTTATATCCTGATCTCTAATTATGTCAGTGTCCTCTGCTGGACATGTGTGGAATTCTTTCCTTTTTTCTAATTTAAGCTGCCCCCTAGTGGCTGGAGTGAGCATTCTGGTTATTTCTTTAAAAATCCATACCTCCGCACAGGAATGGGCTAAAGACTTACTTTTTTTTTTGACATGCTCCTCAAAGGGCCACATTAAATCATTTTGCGAACCGCTTGTTTACAGCCTCTCGGCCAGTGCCTCATTTGAAAGCTAAGACTTACAAAACTGATCTAAATGGATCTTTTTCCTTGCGAAGTTCTTTTTCATCTCATTTCTACCCGTTTCTTGTTGCTCTGTTTTGCTTCTTTTTTTATGGCTTTTCGCTCTCAATTGTGCCACGTTTTTGTTGAGCTTTTTTTTACTTTTTTGCTGCTCTTTTGCCGCGGCTTTTCGTCAGTTTTTTGTAGAACTTTCATCCCTTTTTTGTTGCGTTTTTATTACTTTATCTTTGCTCTTTTGTCGCTATTTTTGACACTTGTTTTCATGTGTGGAAACGTGTTCGGTTCAGGTGGGGGTTAAGAGGTTAATGAGATTGGATTTGCTAAGTGTTGGGTTTGAATTTCCCAAAAATGTGAGTGAAACACAAGAGCTGAGTCTGTTAACAAAGGGCATCTCCACACATTTTAACCACTCGCACCGCCCGATGTTACACAGCATTATTACGCCTCAGAAGCTCCTCTGTTAGACTTGGGTGTCCGCTGTGTACAAGTGTTTATAGACCGAGGAAACACTACAAAACAAGGAGATGCCACAAAGCAATGTAGAAATGTGCCGTTACCCTTTGTAAAATGACACAGAGGCCACAGAGTCACAGCATTTTGAAATTAAAAACAAACTCTCTGCTATATTTCTCATACAACCTTCTTGCGTGTATTTTCTTCTCCTCATATGAGTTGGACATGGACGGCCCAGAGAACACACTTGGAACAAATTGAATGTCGTGAGCTGCAGTGACAGACAGTATGGGTGGGGAGGCTGCCGAGGTGAATGGTGAGTGCAGGAGTCAGGGGCCACAGAGGACATGTCCCGGTGCTCGTCCCGGGACAGGGCCAGGCCACCTGTCAGACTGGGTTAGCCGTCTGTCAGGTTAGACAACATGGGACACGTAAGGGGCAGAGGGGAGGTGTGCGGGACAGGCAAACTGTGAACTCTGATCTGAACTCACACAAGAACACAGCTGCAATGATACACTTCTACAGATATACAATGCTATGTTTAATGTATTTTACTTTTTGGGAACAGCTATTTTCCCTTGTGATGTAAAAGCGTGGAACGGCAGTATTTTGCTGTGGAGTGGAAAGCTTGACCGATATTCCTTTTTTTTAATGATAAAAGTAAATCATTGATAGTAATATACAAATATCTACTTTTCCTCACTTAATTTACAATACATATACACAGCTTCCTGCCTATAAAGCAGGCTAGTTCGAACACTTGCATATAAAGTGAAAAGGGGCCAAAGAGGCAGTTTGTGTGTTTAAAAAGAAGAAAGTCATATCTCTAAGACATGGACTAAAACAGCAGGAGGCCGTTCTAAAAAAGAGGTTTAATCAAAGTAGTCCAACTGCTGTGTGATCTAGCTTTTGGTACCTCTCCTCCACAGAGTGCTTTAACTCCATTTGTATTTGTGTCTGCCTTTTTGTTTGTTTTTTGGCTCCATAATACAACACAATTCAGCCTCTCAGGTAATTGTTTTTGGTGTAAATTGAAACAGTCAGGAGCCGAGGTCAGCAGATAACAGCGGCATTTCCCTCCATTCCACAAAACCACTCAATTTGTTTGGATGTACCAGGCCCTTTGTGCAAATGACAGACACCCAATGCACTGTTACTATACAGATGAAATGAAATCTGTGTTGTCAATTAAACTAAAAACAATTAAAAACGCCTGTTCCAGTGTTCTGCCAAAGCCACAACTTAGCATTGGACAGTGACTACTGTCGCTTTTAATATATTTTTTAATATAGTTAGTCTCAGGGTCAGGGTTAGAAATAAGATATGGTTAAAGGAATATTTCATGATTATTGACATAGGGCCTCATTTCCTACTTATCCAGAGTGTTGTTGATTTCTGGAGATATATATATTTTTTAATTCATGCAGTCCTTATATTTGGAGAGTTTAGTGGTGCTAGGCTAGTGCATGTCTATGGTAACTAGCAGCCTGCATTAAAAACCTCTTCAAAATCATCGGGTCGTCCTCCAAACGTTGCCATATCTGATTTGTAGAAAGCTCCTTTGTTTCCACGTGTAGTAATGCCGGTCGCAGGTAAACAAACTACTGTAGATCCGGTAACCTAGCAGATCACTCCGCTGCTGCGTAACTTGTAACCAGGAAGTGGATTCTGCTCAAATATAAGTACTTTTAAATGCAAAATGGTTATATTAAAAAAAAATTATAACAGTAGTCTGGTGTTATAAGTGATTTGCCTCAGGTGCACTGACTGTGCTTGGGTCAGACTGTTTTTATTGCAGGCTACTAGTTACCATAGACATGCGCTAGCCTAGCACTAGCCTAGCATCACTAAACTCTTCAAATATAAAGACTGCATGAATTAAAAAAAAAATCTCCAGAAATCAACAACACTCTGGATAACCAGGGAATATAAAATACCTGAAATATCCCTTTAAGGTTAGGTTTAGGAATAGGAATAGGAATAGGAATAGAAATAGGAATAGGAATAGGAATAGGGTCAGGCCATAAAAAATATAATTTGAGGAAATCACCGGTCTCCAGCATTTTCCAACCATGTGTACGGAATCTCATTGCAGGAGGTTTATGAATTTACCCCACTGCATTATTTCAGATTTAAAACAGTTTGACTATTTATATTTTGCCATTGAAGGTAAAATGAATAAATAAATCAAATGAAAAAGATCCACTCCCATGGCTGGCTCAGGGGGTCAATCTGGAGATGAAGAAGGGCTAACACCTGGTTATTGTTGAAGCTCCAGGACAGCAGGAGAAGGGCTTCGGTTAGAGAGGCCAGTGAGCAGGCCGTTACAGTCTAACATACTGCGTGTACAGTATATCACACTGTATAAATACTGTATTGTCTGAGTGTGACCTTGATGGCAGTACGTCTTTGTATGCATTTGTCAAGATCAACTGCAAACAGGACGTCAACAGGGCTGTGATGGATGTTTCACTGCTGTTGGCTTTGCGCACAAACTTTTTTTTCATCCCCTCAAGCGCTTCTCACATCTTTCTGCTCTGAAAAATGACAATATGTCCAGATTATAGAAATGCTAATCTAACGGCTCAGCTCAATCACAGCACAAAATCCTCAGACTTTGAAGCTTACAGACGTAGCAGGTTTGATTTGGAAGCTACATAATTGCTCTCCTACACCAGGGCTTTAGGGATAGGAGGCTGACCCTGCTAATGGAACAAATCATCAGTATGTGCCTGGGTAATTAGCTGAATTAGCCAATCCCCTCACCTCTTAACGAGCCTGTGTTTGGGCCAAGTCCTTTACGTGCAAAGAATCTGTAAAATATATCTGTTTACCTTAGTAGTTGTTTGAAGAGGCTATAGTGTCTCCAAGTTCAAGAAGCCATCAAACTAAATGAAAGCTTTGACAGATGAATAAGTGTCATCTTTTATTTATTGTACATTCTTGGCATTGGAGTGATGCACTTTTATTAAACAAGACAAATAATATCAAATAGAGCATTAATGCTTGTCGATGAAACAAGTGGACTGATGCATACGCAATACAGACCATGTTTCTGGACTATACATCTATTTTGACATCTTATTTCGTATGCATCCTCCCTGGATTACAATATTATAAATCTAGCTTCTTTACTATGACTTTTATGTGACAACAGCAACGTTGGTCTAATAACATTTTCAAACTTTTCAAACTTAAGACAAGAAAAAATTATTCTTGAAATTGTGAGCTCGTGGATGGAGAGAGTAGTTCAACTTCATTGTCAAATTATTTGTGATTAGTACCGCAATTTCACCCACTGGAGAAGTGTATGTGAAAGACATAACTGAACCATTGCCTCCTCTGTTGGGAACGGACATGCTGTAGATTCTGTTGTATCTGGTGTAAAGAGTTTAGCTTGTAAAGCTTGCATTGTTATTGGTGGTCCAACAGTGGCTCAGTGATTAGACCACATCAAAAGGTCATCGGGTGAATTCCCTCCTTGGACCAGTGCATACTACTGTTGACACATTTTGCCTGTGAGTGAGGGATGGGGTGGATTTGATACCTCTCTGTCTTCAGTCATTCCCCTCCAGGCTTTGTTAACCCAGGCACATTTTTGTGCTTTTGGACTTTTATTTTTTGCATGACTCCTACATTTTTTTTAATGCCAGTTGAGTGTGGAGTGTAGTTTTTGGTGATATAAAATAATGTTATGTTATTTGGATTTTTATCCCATTGTAAACACTCATTAAAAAGACAAAAATGTGCTTGAAACTTTAGAAGGCTATAAAAAAATTGCTTTCCATTTTTTAAAACGTGTTTCTTATTTTGAGGGTCTGACTCTCCTCTTTCTATACATATAAAAATAATGCTACTTTTTAGAATGATTAACCAAATAGCCAACAATAGCCAACTCTCTGTCGCAAAGACAGACAAAAACACAAAAAACAAATTATTTTTAAAACTTCTAATACAATGCTTCAACACAAACATTTGTTTGTAAGCTATATTAACAAAAAATGGAACAATATTTTGTAAAACTTTAATGTTTAAATTGAAGGTCTAACTCTCCTCTTGTCATACATATAAAAATAATATGACTTTTGATATATTTGAACCCTTTCATTGCCAACTTTCTGTCGTAAAGCCACTAAAATGTATTTCCATTGTGTTCCCATTCATTTACATAGTAGTAGCCCATAGACTTACATTATAATCACTATTCTTCAAACCGCTACTGTAAAACGGATTCAAAATGTAATTTCAAACTTCTGCATATTTTCTGAACCTTGAGGCTTCAAACTAACACCCTGACACATTTTTCTCACTATGAGCTCATTTTTACCTAGTTTGGAAAGAGGAAGAAATGCATGTTAGTATTATTATAGTAACTTTTTTTTTTTAAGTAATATTGTATTTATATGTATGTAAAGAGGAGAGTCAGACCTTCAAAATAATAATAAAAAGTATTACAAAATATCAATCCTTCATTGAGTTATAGCACATTTTTGTGTGGAAGGGCCCACAATGTAACTTTTTTAAAGGTGTGATTAAGGGTTAAACTACTATACCATGTTGTTGTTATTGTTTCTGGCACATTCAGTCAGAACCAATGGGCGAGTGTAGAACTTGTTTTTGGTCCTCATGGCGGGGTGCTGACATTGCTGTGATACCACCCCCTAGTGGCTGGGAGAGACTCCAGAAGGAACTCAGACTTTTCATCTCTCCCCAAAAATACAAAATCCTGGCTCCAGAAAATACAGTCTGGTGAGATCTCTGAGATGGTTGTGGTTCCCTCAGAAAAGCAATCGCTCCAGGATTCCTTGCAGGTTTATCCATATTTACATAACTTAAAAACTTGCTATTTGTCTGCAGGCCTTAAAAGCTCATATGTGTCTTCCACTCATTAGGTCCCTCTCTTACTTAGTTGCCTTCACATACTGTATGGCCAGTGACTTGGTGCTTCTGGCCAAGAGAATATTTAACCTTGGCCCAGCTCAGGGAGCAGATGGTGTATCCTTCTGTGAGTAGGGCCTCCTCTGCAGCTAATGAAGTGATGTCTCAATAAACACCTGAGAGTGAGCAGGCTGGGACCACAGTGCACACAGCCAGGTCTGCATTGTCCCGGGCCAAAACCGCTGTCCAAAAAAGACTGGCCCGCTCAGTGTAGCCACTTAAATGGACTAATGAGCATGTCTGCAAAATCACATGATCAGGTACCTGACCAAAAATATAAAGGACAACACTCCACATGTTTCCAGCAGAGAATATGCTTATACTATAAAGCGGTCAAGCATAATCTGCAATGGAACAATTTGCTTACTTTGGCTTTAGGAAACCAATAGTGATCATTTTATATATAATTCATATAATCAAGGCCCCTTTTTTGTTTCCTTTTTACGTATTGTTTATTGTTTGTTATGAGCCATGAGAAAAGGAACAGGTCTGGTCCAGTTGTCAAGCCTTTAATGGTTGAAGTCATTTTTCATACTCTCTAAACTTGCTGACCAATGCTGATACCCTCTGATATTTCACTCGTCACATATGGAGATATAACATTATTGTCATTCCTGTTTTTGTGTTGCTCTGTTGAGTCTCCTCTCCTCCACCACCCTTCTGTTTGTCTCTCAGCCTTCCTGGGCTTAGTCTTCCCTTGTCTGACTGCTCTGCTCTCACACCTAGTTCCAATCCACAGCTCACCAACCTGGACTATTGGAAATCTGTCTCTTCTTGCACGCCCCGCTGGTTTGTTGTTGCAACTTTCTCAACTAACTGCTTGACTAAATTTATAGACCTTCTTTTTGTATTTTTTGTCAGTTGCCATCCTGCTTCCCACGTAACTGCCTGTGAAACATGACAATTGTCTATGATGTTTTTTTAATGCTTATTTGTGACTTACAATTCTAGACCTAGGTCAGCCCAAACCTTTATTTCCGTAAGTGTATGGGCTTAGTTATCCCAGGTAACTGGAAAAACATGATGCAATCCAACTCACAACAGTGGCTTCGAAAGGGCAAAAGAAATACTGTGACTAATGTTCTCCATTTTGTTCGACTGCATTCAGCAACATTCTAAACTAGTGTTGTGTCAAAATGCGCTGTTCCGGGCTTAGTGGCATTTCATCACACCAGACTATACAGTTGGTAATGGCGCGTTCTGTTTTGTTGAGATTTATGGCATTTATTGGTGCATTTAGCTGAGGTGTACATGAACCTGCCGCAACTGTAAACAAAGTACATTTATACAGTAAATAGCTATTGATTTCCCATATCCTGTGTCTGTTACTCCGCAGTATTAAATGCGGTGTTGTTGCGTTCAACTTATTTGTTCAATGTGACTTTGGAGAATAGCGTACGCACACTTGAGGACATTGTGGAGTTTGTGTTAAATAGCGGTTTGTTTTGGTGTTGACGGGGAAATGGCAGCCAGACCTTTCTCTCACTAACACTATGATGACATATGGAGTCACCCAATGCATTTTAAAACTACCCTCCCGAACAGACACTGGCGCTGTCTGTCTTTTTATATGGACCACTTTCCTCAGTCTGACAGCAGTGTGTGACTGAGAAACTGCAGGCGGGAGTGCTGCATGATGTGCTTGAAAAATAATGCTTTGGGTTTTATTTCAAATATTTAATGGATTTTCGCAAGCATGAGTACACTTTTCCTTTGCTAGTGCTCATTCAGTGTACCATGTAGTTTGCAAATAGATCCATTTGCACAACCACTGATGCTTCAACATTAAAAGAGTTGAGCTTAGCCGTAGGAATGCATACACCCCCCCCTGCAAAGACACATGTGGCTTAGGAACTCTTAAAAGACAATACAATAACAACTCAACATATTGAGCTGCATAAGTGAATAAATACACTTAGGCATTTTGGTTGCATTTTTGATCAGGAAGTATCTTATGTTCATTGTTATATGTTATAAGAGCCTTGTGAAGAGTGGCCTCACCTTAACATGCTGATGTGGTATGGACACCTTAGCGTGAAGAATAAGAACAAACTCCAGAGGATCGTGAACATGAGCTCAAAGATCATTGGCAAGCCACAGAGATCTTTGGGTAGTCTATATGAAGAGCGCTTGGGACAGAAGGCAGTGCGTATCATAGATGACTCTACCCAAACGCTAAGCAATGAGTTTGAACTACTACTGTCAAGATGAAGATAAGGGGCCAGCTCTTGTGGATGAGCTATGTGCTATGCGCCTTCGCCACTTGCACATGTTCACCCCCCACAACCCCTCTCCCTGGCCCCTTCTCGGCTGCGGAGTCCAGTTGGAGGAAAAGCGGTTCTCCACCCCAGTGCTTCCCACTTAAATGCGCTAACTCTGGAGCTGCAAGATCACAAAGTGCGCTCCTACTCAAAAAAAATGTTACTCTATTGTCTGCATTTTGTAGCACAAGATCGGGCCCACAGAGTCATATCTGCAAAAAAAAACATTTAACTTTTACTTCTCTCGGAACACTCCTTTGTGCCAAGAGAAGCAAAAGCTGCAAACTCTTTAAATCTGTAAGAGAAGCTGTTCTTTTTCTATGTTTTTTAAGTAAAAAATTACTTTGGCGCAGATAATACAAGAAATGTGGTGCCACATGCTGATGTTTTGGATGTTGTTTTTATGTGTCTCAAAGGTGATACCAAAGACAAATTTCCACCTTGGTGGACAATAAAGTTTTTGTATTTGTATTCTTGTGTAATTGTGAACAATTTGATTTGAACATGTTTATTTCATATCTGGGGACATAAATATGCAATGCTGATGACCATGTAAATTCTCCGGAATTCCAGCTGTTTGGTGTAAGATTGCAATGTTCATGAGATAATGGACCAAAACCCTGTCTCTCCCTATGGTGCAATAATGTGAGTGTTAACAGTTGTAAATAAAGTCCACTCTTATCTCATCTCATCTCATCTCATCTCATCTCATCTCATCTCATCTTGTTTTCAGGGAGTGCTCTCCCTGTCCCTTTGTGGAACAAGCTGAAGAAAGACAATGCATTGATTCAAGGAGACAGTCAAACATAAAGCCAAAACAGGATAAAAAAAGAAAGAAGAAATATTGCAACAGCCTTAACAACCCCATATCTACAGCCTGGCCTTGGTATTATGGCTTTGAGTCTGGACTCAAATGCCAAATACCACTCTCTATACTGTCAAACCTTATAGAAAAAGTAAGAATGAAATGGAAATCTTGGTCAGATTTCTTGATGGAGTAAGTCCTAAAACACACTTAATAATGCCAAGCATTTCCTCTTATTATCTGTTTAGGTCCTTGATACATTTACCGCCCTAATGCACCCATTAACACGACTTCCATTGTGTGATTTCACACATCCTATTAATTTATTGTTGTGATTCAATTTTCAGCATGCCACGTCTTTTACACCAGGGTAGAAATGCAGCATATGCATGAATAAATACATATTCAAGCAACAAGATAGTATGAATAAGAACCATAGCATTGCCTCTATGGTTAAAGGTAGTCTTGCTATTTCATACAAATTTTCATATATGTTGATAGTGCATCTTTTGAAAATCTTTTTCTTTTATGCCTAAGAGTTTTGTGGATCATATGAAATGAGTGTTGGGAGAAAATATATTCTGCACAGAGTGATATCAAACAAGGCTAATTTTAAGAGTCAGGTCAGACTGTTTAACTTTGTCAAACCAGTCCCACTGTATGATCCTGAATGAGGGCGGGTGTTCTTGGCGATAGGACAAAGATCGATACCTTTCACAATGGTTGCCCCGGGATTATCTGCCACATCTTTCAGCCCAATAAAATCTCCAACAATGATTTCTGTACAAGAACAAGAAGCCAGAGTGTGGTACAGGAGATTAAACACAGACACAAGGACATAGAAATGGAAAACCCGAGCCACCCTAGAACAACATGGTGAAGCAAAGAACACCACCCAGGACGTGTTGTCTCTACGTCTCTACAGGACGACGTAGAGACAACACATTGTCACCGTATGTCCCAATGGAGACAAAGAGGATTAAGTAGGTACGTCTGTTGATATCTATCCATCTGTCTGTTCTGTTCTGGATTAAAACTTTGGGAGCACTTCCACTTTTCAATGCAGAACTGATAATTGACTCTGCGGCTTTCTGTCTTTGTCCTCGCTGTGCATTGTACCACATGATGTTAATGACAGATCGAGTGTGGTCATATGCGATGCAGCCACAGCTTGACGACTGCTGTGTTTGAGATGGTGTGATAGATAAATGTATGGCAAGAACACTATTTGTCACTCAGCAGTCGACCGCGGACTGGGGTATATAATTATCACTTACTGCACAATCAGCTGTCTGGTGCCACCTCGCGCTCCACAAAGCTCAACTCTCACAGTTAAAGTGCTGAGAAGCTGTTTTCTCTCACACAAAGCCACCCCGTCTTCCTTTTTGGCACTCTTCCTCAGTCTCGATCTCAATTTAGCACGGGTTTAACTCAAAGGGTTTTTATAACTCTACATGCAAAAATAATGAACGAAAATGAAGCAATTCCCACTCCACAATTTTAGAACACAGTGGCCCTTAAAGCAGAACTAACTAACTCTAGAGGCCATAAGCGCCACTGCAGGTGTTTTAGAATGTTGTGGGACATCGTTCATCCAATTACACAATGGAGACTCAAACTTGGCTGTGAATACTGTTTAAGTGGCGCGAGCCCGCAGTTAACTTTGCCCGTTAGCCTATTAGCTTCGTGTTCGTGATTCCATTAGTGTGTATTGGTGACTCCGGCCCGGTGCAGGGAAAGCTGCAAGTGTGGTTTTCTGGCCAGAGACACCGGGGGAGATGAAAAAACAAAACAATCATCCCATTAACACTTGTATTACCCCTAGAAGGACTACGAAAAAGATTTATTAAGGTAAACAAGTTACTTAGTACTACCACCGGGCCTAGATCAAGATCAAATCAGGACTAAACTTGGCTGTTTTTGATTGAAGTAGTGCATAGGTGAATACATCAGTCAACAGGCTAGGTCCATGTCTCTTTATCTGACTTTTTCTACTTGGATGTTTGAGGATTATTGCACTTTTTAATAAAGTTGTAGATTATCCCTTAGAAACAGTTGCTTGATTCATTGTGTCAAGTTCACTGAAGGCACAGAACCACTCCATTAGCTTAGGCAGACCATAAACAAAAATGTCCAAGATTGTAAATATCCTTTTGGAACACTTCATATGTCACCAATTCTGGTCTTGACTTGGACTCTGTATAAAAGCTTTAGGTCATAGTATGGCCCTTACTGCAACACTATTGTTTACACCTAATTGGTTGCTTCTTGCAGCGCCCAATGTTTTCTTTCCTACCGGCTTAGCTTTTCCATTAAATTGCCCCGTGGCTGCTCCTTTTGCTCCTTGTATTCAGAGTCCTTCTGCGCTTTGCTGTGCCAGCACTTTGATAGCACAGACGCTGGGGGGGTGGAGCTGTGGGCTCACATGAGAACAGTCAATATTTCATATCTCTGGGTGCAGGGGAACACAGAGGCCAGTGCACATTCAAATAGGCTAAGATGTATGACACATGCACACCGCCTTTACCAGCTCGCAAATGCTGGCTCCAGCAAAAAGCCTACACATCTTACATCTCCTGACATAAGACATCCATTTAATAGAGTATAACATTTGTAAATGGAATATGCTCTCCCCCAAAAAATTCTGGCAGATCAACTGTGGGAAATTGAATGGAAGAACTACAATAGCCGGGGATGTCGCATTAGCATAAATCAAATTGTCAAACTTGTACATCTCCGGATGGATTGTGTCCTTAGCGTGGCCATAACTGGGAGTTCAGAATAGCGCTATTGGTGAATTGTGGCAATTTTCCCTCTCTGATCAGGTTTCATTTGAGATTTTTGCGAGGCTACTTTCAGAGGTGTGTCGTAAATGAAAGTGGATGGATGCAGATAGAGGGGGTGTTCCCTCTCTCTCCCTCTTGCCAAGGCCTATTCTTCACACCCAAACTCAATCAGCCATTTTAGTCTCTGTACGCTTGGCTCCTCATATTGGTTTCCACTGGCCGCTAGAATAACTGCAATCAAGCCACATTTTCCAGCCGTATTCCTGATAGGTTGGCTACATCTGCTCTCATTCGAGCCTCTGCATCTCACAAATGAACGGCGGCATGATCAGGTCACGATTGTGGCAGTGAATAGAGGTGGGGTAATCACTTTTAGGCCCATTTTGTATCGGGATTGCTCATGAAGATGTTAATGTGGGGCTCATATTCACCAGATATATGCAGACTTATTTCTATGGTAATGCGGTTATTCATGTGTCGTTTCTAATGTGTGCGTACAGCAAATCAATAAAGGCCAATGTGCTGACTGCGTTCTGTGACAAATAAAGGTTGTCAGGAATATATGCAGCTGCCGGTACAGACACATCCTATTTCATTACACACAGAAAGTTCCAACGCAATTCCAATGACAATAAAGGAGTCCAAAATTCGCAAAGATCAACCACAAGCTTTTCAGCACTTTTTTAAATAAACGTTATTTCTGCGAGGTTTCAAGCCAAAATCATTTTGGCTGTGGACTGTGTAAAGAAGAGAAGATAATGGCTTCCTCCAGCGAGCCCTCGACCTTTTTGCTGAGACAAACAAACAACAACATGATTTTATAGCATTGCGTCAGTTTAACATGGATTGAAACCACTGACCTTTGGATCCTCAGACAAATGTTCTCACGGAGCCACAGCATTTTAGGCTATACCCTGTTTATGATCAACACAGGAAGGTCCTCGCACCATTTCAGTATAATCATGCTTGAGCGAGAAACTCCAATTATGGTCTAACGGACCCTAAAAATCCACATAGATCATGATGTTAAAGGAAATTCCAGAGTTGCAAAAAATGTAGGTGGTTAGTGCTTCAGACAGTGCAGGCGCATTAATCTGCTAGCCTATCACGCAAGCCTTGCCATGGCCCCTGTAAGTTTTGAACTCCTCGGAGTGACTGAAATAACAATCTGAAAAGCATATTGGACAGTGCTTCATGTTTCTGTCAACGTGCACAGGTTTCGCGTCGTTGGTGTGATCCCTATGGCCCCTCTGCTTGGCCCTTGCCACACGGGTGCTGTAACAATCCGGTTGGCGGTGTCTGTTTGCCAATCGCAGGGCCCCGCTTTCACATTCACATAATTAAATCAAGCCTAATCCACTATTTATGTATTCGACTGCTAAATTATTCACACAGTTTTATGGGTTATTGCCTTTTTCGGAGACACTTGTGGGCTAGATGTTATTGGAAAATGAAGGGGAAAAAAAGAGCCCCCAAGATAGTTTTAATTAATTACACCCCCTCCTTCCTCAATGCAATAATACACAAAGCAGTCATGTAGGGGCTGCGTTGGCATTTTTCCTTTTTTCTTTTTTTGGCAAATGAAGTTTTGCTTGAATCAACTGTATAGTATGGAACAAGAATAAATTCCACCACTTCCCAAGTTCGATCCTTCGCCCGGATGGAGCCTTTCTGTGTGGAGTTAGTATGTTCCCCACGTGTCTGCGCAGGTTTCCTCCAGGTACTCCACTAAAACACGTACAATAGACCAGGATGATTGTGTTAGAGGGTGAGTGGGGGAAAACGAATGGAAACTAGGCAAGGGCTACACTCCGACAAGGCGTGTTTACATGCATGAGTCTCGTGTGTGTTCATTAACATGCACTGGCCCACGTGACATACAGTGAATAATGAGGGATTTTGTGTTTTTCTTTTCCGTCTGGTGGAAGTCTGCCAGGTGGAAGTAGACATGATGGTAATTAGCCGGAGTAGATCACAATGTTCTGGTTCAAATGGAAAATCAAAGACACCAAGTGCCATCCATCATCGTCGGCCACTCTCTGGGAGCCTGTGGGACGATGGAGAGAGATGGAAGGAGCAGTCAAAAGGTTAGTGCTACATATAACTGCAGGGCACCATGATCCTGTGTTGAATACAGGAGACAGTTCATCTTCTGGTGCCATTTACAAAAGGACCCTTGCCCATAATCTAGAGATGCGTTGGTAGAGAATAAACTAAAAAAACATATTGTTCATGAAAGCAATCTTGAGGATTTATTTTTGCTAGGCCTATTTATTATTATTTATATATCAGCAGCTTATAATTCCTTTAATTGTTATTAATATTTATTGTGTATTTATGTATGTAACCTCTCGGTCTTATTTTACTTATCCTTTTATTCAATTTTACTTTTTATTTATTTTAACAATTTTTATGTTCTCCCAGTTTCCTCTGGAGGAGCCCTCTGCCTCGGGAGCTGTGATTGGCTGTGGCTGCTGTCCTGTGGGTGTCTGGATGGAGGTGTGGTGTTTCTACCACAGGGTGTCCAGCCACCCTGTGTTGGCGCCCTGTGGCTGCGATGCAGACGGGCTTGTCTGGTGTTTCCTTACCTGGTTTATCTATACCCAGCCTTATCTCAGCCATATCTCAGTCTTATGTCCATTGCATCCATTGTTTTACCTTGAGTGTGTGTGATGTGCTTGTGTCTCTGGGGACATGGGTGGAGAGAGTGTGAAATGACAATGTGTTTGTATCTGTGGAAGGAGGTGGGTGTGAGAGTTTTAAATCTGTAAAGCACTTTGTGTTACATGACATGTATGAAAAGCGCTATATAAATAAAATTGATTGAATGATTGATTGATTGATTGATTGATTGATTGATTGATTGATTGATTGATTGATTGATTGATTGATTGATTGATTGATTGATTGATTGATTGATTGATTGATTGATTGATTGATTGATTGATTGATTGATTGTGGAAAATAATAATATGTAAGTGTCATGACATTGCAGTCATCATTACAAATGAGAAGATATTTATTTTTTAATATGAAGAACACATTGTTTTTAGCCTAGCTATTGACAAACCACAATTATTTTATACAGAGCCAGTGTGGCCGTTTCAATTTCATGTGATTTCAAAGCAGGGTTTATTTGAGTTTATCAATTAAATGTGAAATGTGATCTGTTAATTTGCTTCAGTATGAGATAGCTGTAGACTTTCAAATTCATGGCAAAAACAAAGTTTATTTTGAATAAACAAGAGAACTCCCAAGTCATTTTGACTGCTCCTAGGTTTTGATGTAATTTGTTCTGGTTGTGTTCCTCGTCCCCTGACTTTAAACTTTACTGCTTTATTCCCATGTTATAAGTTGTTTTGGTTGCTTCATTCATTTCAATGTAATTTTTGAATGTATCATTAGTTACTCATCAACATATGGCAGTTTGTGCCCTGTGATCCTCGTTGGTCAGAATGAGAATGTTTTAGTAGTTCTAGTATAAAAACAATCTAGAGAGCAACAAAGAAATTCAGATACTGGATTTGCTGCTGTCTGTCCCTAACATGCGCCATATGAAAGGCTGTTCAAACCTAGGGTGCTGTGGGTGCTACAGAACCCCCTGGTGGATAGTATGTGCATTCTATACGAGAAAGAGGCACAGAAACAGCCTTTTTGGGGATCTTGTCCGTTAGCAATACCTAATGGCCTGATACTGTGTTTTGCACACATGTCAAGCAACTAAGAGTTTATACTGTCATTTTCAATGTCTGTGTGATCATAACAAAGCAATTTTAGCAGGACAAATAGTTGCACAAATATTTGTGTGAAATGTGTTTTTAATTCAGTAAAATGTTGTTTTATGCTGCGTATTAAAGCAGAGCACGTGCAGCCCCGACCAATGTGTAATGATGTCTCTTCTTAATTTTCCATCTTATGAAGACAGCGGTAAGAAAAATATAGATTACTGCCTGCAAGTTCCATGTGTACAGAAATTAATTACACAAGTACAAGCAATTAAACATTAAAGTGCAAGATTGTAATAAAGGTATACAGGTGTAACAGAGGCACAAGGTGTAATAGAGGTGTATATCGTGTCTCACTTTAGATTACAGCCCCCGCTGATGTGTAGTCATACGCATTATGTGGTAATTTCCCCCAATTTACTAAACTTGCACGACCTTTACAAAGCTGGCACATCTATATGATGGCCAAAACACCTGCAATCGCACTTTGTTACACTTTGTACACCTTTATTACACTTTGCACTCTTGTATTAATCCTTGCACTTTAATGTGTAATTACCTGTACTTAAATGTGTAATTACTTTCTTGTTCCCTGTTACCTACACATGGGACTTGCAGGCTGTAATCTAGAGTGTTACCAAATGTGCAAATACTGTCTACATACAATGTTTCTTTATCGCTGAAACAAATAGTGCAGCCTTATTCACACTAATATAATGAAAAAGGTTTGAAATGTGTACCTCGTCCTGAGCTGCTAAGTACATGTTTACTGTGGTATTCTGTTCGGAGATCATTTGTTCCTCATGGTTGTCAGGCGTTTGCGTTGTCTGGGTATCAATATTTCATTGACTCATTTAGTTTTCAGGAGCTGCATTCTGACAGAAAACATTAGTTCCCGAAAAACTCCAAACATTTTGAGGTGTGGACTTTTGTTGCACACCAATTGTCCCAGTTTTCAGTCTTTCCCTGCAGTGACTGAACTACAGTTAACTTACAGCATTGCATTTCTCAGTCAGCTTGTGTCAAGACATTTTACACATGTCTTTCTATTGGTGCAGATAGATAACTGCAGACATTTTTATAGAGAACATTTTCCTTGGTCAAGGGTGAGAAAGTTGTAGAGGCCTTTATCATACCTCCCTCGACAATGACAACAGTGCAAGAGTTGCATCATGAGTGGCACTGCTGAGAGTGCTGTAATGAACTCACTGTGCCTTTTTAACACCTCAGTGGAACACCTGTTCAAAGGGTTCATGTTTATGCATTCAAATCACCACATTCAAAAAGACACATTTAAAAGACTCTCTTAAACACTTCCCTGTTAAAATTACTGAGTTTTCGTGCTCTAAAATGTGGTTGCATTGCAGGGAATCTTGATGGTGCTGAATTACTTGTAGAAGACATGGCATTTCTTCTACTTTAATGCAATCTTTGTCATTTCCAAGATCTATTTAATGAACAAAAATGACACATTCCTGCATGATATTCTCCAGTCCCTATATTTTTCTTCATCTTGCCACATTAACAAAGAAGAAGAAGAAGAAGAAGATCTTTATTTATATAGCGCCTTTCACAGACATAGTCACAAAGCGCTTTACATGATTTACATTCACTCCATTCTCGGTGATGGTAAACTACGTTTGTAGCTTCAGTTTCCCCTGGGGGAGACTGTCAGAAGTGCTTTCGCGACTGCACACGTCTGCGCCAACGGACCCTCTGACCACCACCATACATTCACTCACACACATCATCGTGGCCTATTGTGCATGTTTTTAGTGGTAGGGGAAACCGGAGTACCCGGAGGAAACCTACGCAGACACGGGGAGAACATGCAAACTCCACACAGAAAGGCCCGTCCAGGTGGGAATCGTAGCGCTTCTTTGCGCTACCGTGCCGCCCAAAGAAGCGCTCACATGTCAGGGCCTCTAGCACATCACTCTCCTTCATACTCTCATTCCACTTTTACTGAACACCAATAAATAAACTTGATAGAAAATAAATAATAAATGATTGATAGATTCTAGTGAATTATACATGACATGTATGTGCTTGTTGAATTTTTTAAGGGCATGCAAGAAGTTCTGTAGAACTTGTGACAGAAATATTTATTGTTTCCACTACACTGGAGGTCCTTTATATACCACCAAACAGGTCCACTGTACAGTTGTTCACAGGTAGCGCACTCATGTTGAGAGATTTCATCCACCTGAGTTCTCATGCTTGTTGCTAATTATCTCTGAATTGTTGCACTTGTAGCAGCACCCCATGTTGAGTAATGAGAGGCAAGAAAGAACTATTTTGGCATGTGTCAAAGTGTACAAAAACAGTTTTCTCAAATATAATGGCCCCACTGCAGTTGCTTCATCCACAATTGTCTAGCTGCTATCCAAGGCAAATAATCATGTCTGTGTGGACCCTAATTTATGCAGGCGGCATCATTAAATGCCCAATGAGCCCTTCCATGAGAGCATTTAATATTACTAAGGCTTGCTGATCTGCTATAAGACCAAAATTGTGGCAATGTATATAAATATGTATCCCCCGGAAACAAAGTGTGAGCAAAATCATTGTTATTTTAATACATTCTGTTCTGGGACAAAGATGTATTGCAGCGATACAAATTGCTCTTAAATGCAGCACAACATAGAAATCTATAACTCATACATAAAGGCAAGAAAGGGCATAAACAGTCCATAAAGTAACAACACCATTTGTCATCAACAGCCCACTTAAAGCACCACTTGCCTCAAAGGTGTTATGGTGACCACTTGATACTTTACAAAAAACAGGAATGTACATGTTGCTGGCAGTTTACCTTGGAGCAAGGATTTGAAAGCTTGTCATGGTTGTTGAGCTGACAAATACATCTCCAGTGTGTCTGTCCTGGGTCTTCCACGAGGTGACTGACCTCATCACCCTATCTCGAAGGGTGAGCCCAGCCACCCTGAGAAGGAAACTCATTTTTGCCACCTTTATCCTTGTCCTTTCGGTCATTACCTAGAGCTCATGGCCATAGGTGAGGGTTGGAACGTAGATCGATTGGTAAATCGAGAGCTTTGATCACTGACTTCTGGAAAAGTGCTCTCCCACATGATATAACACAATATAAAGAGCCAACCAGTGGAGTGTGTGGAGTCCTAAAAAACTGTGCTGCTGTTTTTTCAAAAGAGTCACCAACGACTGTATTGTCCAAGGAAACAGTCCTTCTTCCATGTAGATAAATCCATGATGACACTTTTCTATCGGGCATTCATCAAAGCGACCCTAACTTTCTCCTTGGTCACCTGGTATGGGAGCTCCTCTGTTAGAAACATAAAACGCCCTGAAACAGCTGGTCAAGCGGTCAAGTAGCAGTTAGAGAGGATGGCCTGAAGCATCCTAAAAGACACTGACACTGCATTTGGAGTTTTGTTTGCTTCCATCTGGGCGTAGGTTTTTAATGCCTATAAGCCATTCAAGCCGTAAGAAAAGCTTTGTTCCCACTGTCATTTCCTTGATGAATAAGTAGGGATCTAATTGCCCCTGACACTTTGCTTTTTGAAATCGTCCAAGTGGCTTACATTTCTGTGGTGTCTTTGGCAGGGGCTCATCCTGTTGGTGTCTGGAGCACTTACAAGCTTTGTATTTAAATATGTGGGTGATGCTTAACCTACGTAACCTAACCTAACCTGACCCTCCCTGTTCACCACAACAGTCCGATACAGCGACCACATCACTGCCGACGCCGCACCGCTACATCTATCGCTCATGACGTTGATGATAGTTAGAGATAGATGGATGTTTAATTGTGCGTGTTGTTGCTAAGTGTTGCTGTATGGCCGTGTATGAGCTTTTACCGATGATTATGTTTTATTATTGTCACGCACTGCATTGTAGGTATTACTGCGTATTGTTTACTGCTGGCATTTTTCACCTTACCCAGAGACTACAGTTGAAAACTAGCTTTATAGCTAAAACTGGAGAATTTACAGAAATGCTGATTAATGTGCATTGTCCCTGTTCAAATAGACTAATAAAAATAAATAAAACACAAAATTTGTTGAGGAAATGAGTGTACACTTTTGTTTCTTGTATAAATAAGGATTCACAGAAACTGTCACGTAGCAAACAGATCTTAACAGACAATTTGTATAATTGTGGCATCTGTTAAGAAAAGCTTTGCATAAAATTTCATGCACTGAGGATATTATGAACCAAAAGAATGAAGCCTATACTTCATTCCACTCCTGCAATGGGCTACTCAGGATGGCATCAGACATTTGGGGGCATAAACAAAGCAGCTATAAGCAATGACAATAATGCCACTTGACACGTCAGGAAAAAAACACATAAGGAAGTAAAGTAAAGGGCAGCACGGTAGCGCAGCGGTTAGCGCCTCCGCTTCACAACTAGAAGGTCCTGGGTTTGATTCCCACCAGGACGAGGTCAATTCCCACCAGGATGGGGTCTTTCTGTGTGGAGTTTGCATGTTCTCCCTATGTCTGTAGGTTTCCTCCGGGTCCCTTACCACTAAAAACATGTGCAATAGGTGAATCCTCCAGCCAGGTGATTCTGACCGATTCTGACCACCAGAATCACATCATGGAGATGGGCACTGCCGTCGACCACTGCTCCTTACGGGTTTCCCCAGTGGCATCGAAGGATGGGTTAAAAGCAGAGGACAAATTTCCCTGCAGGTACAATAAAGTCATGCACCATAGCAGTCTGAACAATCATGAAAAAAAAAGTGCAAAAAAAGGTGTGCAGTGTCATCCCAATTGGTGTCTACTGGGTTATGTTTGGCTTCCTTCATTTGCCTAAAACATACATAAAAAGTAACGTCCCACGAGCTAGGGACATATCCAGGACCTCAACTGCTCTCAGATTTATCCACAATAACTCTTCCAATCCCCTCCTTCTCTGCAGTTTGCCCCCCCGGCGTGGGTATGACAGTGACTGATGCTTGTACATGACTTAAAGCATTAAAATGATTGTTTATTGCATAATGCGTGGGTGGTAAATCCTTTTCTGCCAGCCAAATGTCTTTTTTTTTTTTTTTTTTTTATCATGCCAAGTTTTCAAGGGAGTAGTAAACGCAAATGCACAATGCCAGAAGAAAACGGCATGTTTTGATATTACTGACCTTAAAATTCCTGCCCCACATGGACCCCCATGCAACCAGACTCAGAGGACTCCTTAATTATCAGCCTCAGGCTCTTTATTTTGAAAATAAATTCGAAAAGGAGTGGGAGAAAGTGGTTGAGAGATTGGTGTATTTTTTTTTTTCCTTTTTCTGTACAGTGAAAATAATAGAGCGGTGAGTGAGCGTGGACCGGGCCAAATGTGACTGTGGTGATTGACAGCAATACTGTTCTATTCTGTTTGATGAGATTAAATTGTCATGACCTCTTAGATATGGAAATGGAGAGCCGATCTAAGGCTGCCAAATGTCAACTTTATTACTGGGGTCCGGGCAGAAGCAGACAGAGCACACTCCAGTCAGGCTATATTTAAAACTTCAAGAGAAATGGTTTGTTCCGTTTTGTCTTTAAAGGTGCAGTTTATGGTTCAGAAAAAGGGGGACGGTTATGCAGCACTTGGGTCTGGCAACAGCTTATTATAAACTAGGTGCACAGGCCAGCAGCCATTCAAAATCTAGCGACCTCTATCTCCACCCAAGGGTCGCATCCATATTGGCATTAAGCCCCTTTTGACTTACCCGGACAACTTATAAAATCAACTGAACAGCAATACCAATACAGGAAATGTTTTCCTTTTTGCTTGCTCTCTGCATTTTTTTCATCCTAATATTAAATCCACACTGGCTGCAAGCCTTGAATTTGACTTCTACAGTGTACCATAACACATGATCTGAAGAATGACAGCAGTCAATTCTAAAGCTATACTGAATTCTGTTTATAGACTGCATGGAAGTTCAAACAATTGTGACCTCCATTTGAAGTTGACCAAAAGCAACAACACAAAGGGTAAAAAAAAAAACGGAAGCATAGATTTATGCTGTGTTTTCAAAGCTCAAAGGTCAGGGCTTGCAGTACAAAAAAAGTAAATGTCTTTCTCCCAGTCCCAGATACAACAATATTCAGGTATTTCATAATTGAATGGATGCTAATATCTGGCTGGTCCATCTTTGACATTCATTCAGTCAAAACTGCAGCAGCAGAAGGGGTCAAAGGTACTATAGAGCCTACGTTATTTTGTCCCCTGACACAACAATATACAGAACATAAATAAACAAACAAACAAATATCACCAATAACTGAACAAGTGACATCAAATTTAAAGTCACAACATCCACACCAACATATAACCGCTGTATTTTGAGTGGCTCAATCATGATGCAGTAATATATGCAGTAGTATATTGTTAGGAAACATCAACAACTGAGCGACTGAGCCGCGCCGCCGCTGTGGGTCAACCTGACCGGCATATTTTTGGAGGTCGGGGAAACCGAAACACCCAGAGGAAACCTAGCTGGCTGCCTTCAGTCTCCTCCGATCCTCTGAAACGGTGCAGTGTCTCCAGGGTTTGTCCCTGTTTCAGAGCGTGGTGTCCTGCACTGGTCAGCTCTTCCTCCCTCCACATCCTCCTGCACATCTCCCTCCACTCCACAACAGTCATTCACCATCTTCTGGGAAGAGCTTAGCAATTAATGTGTTTTATTCTCCAGTGAACGTCCGTTAGCCAGAACAATAGAAGGCATGTGTGGCTTAGCTGGATACCTCCTCGTTTGCCCCTTTTTGGTTTCCTGTAGGTTCCTCTGGATCAGAAGTGGTGAAAAAAATGATTATCATTAAAATTAGAGACAGATATTTCTGATTATGAACAGGAAATTATAGCTTTATTTACGTATTTAACTTATTTGTTTATAGGCATGTGTGTTATTTTATTTGGATTTAGCCTATTTTGTTATTCGGCAAAGTAAGTCGATCCGTTTCTGAAGAAGTGCTGATATAACTGAAGCAATTGAGATGATTCTTGCCCCTGCTGCTGAGTTTCTTATGGCTGTAAATTATTACAGATCAGAAAACGTACTGCGCCTACATAGGCTACCGCAGGATCATATTTCCTGTAGATCATCACACAGTGTGGCCGATTCATTTCACTCTCCTTTGATCCTTTCTTTTTTTTGATCCTCACATTTACCATTAAAGACTTATCCCACTGAGGGTTATCATCACCCCAGCGCAATAAAACAGCTCATAAGCGCGTGGCTGCGGCAGGGAGCGGGGCCAGAGGGGTAACTGGGCTGTGAAATAGACTCTCCGCTGATGGACACTTGAAAGCGCTCGAATGGTTAGTTGTCAGTCAAAACCGCCAGACCCGCCTCCGATTTACAGCAAATCCTCCCTAAATATGAATCTAAATAGAGTGGAAAATGCGTTTTACGCGTAGATGGCCAAAGTGTTCAAGGGATATTTCTTTCTCCATGTGGACCTGTGAGCGCGGTGCCATGCATCCTCTTGCTCGAAGGTAGGAGGGGTTGTAGTGATGCTTCTAACCAATGGGCACAGGCTTAGCGCTGGATCAGAGCGCAGCATCTCTCTTGTCACAACGGCACTTTTGCGCCAGACAAGCAGGACGCACACTCGTCTATCGGCACCGCGGGAAGAAGACACACGCACGGAATTTACTGAGGTGTTTTTGGCACCCGAGTCTCGCTTCGTTTAACCTTTTACTGCTGCTATGATGAACATCGGCTGCGTCATCCTGGCTTGCACCTTACTTGTGGGCGCTTCCTCGGTAAGATTTGGAGTTCCTTTCCTTTCTTGAAGAAGTGCTGCACTGCTGCATATTACAGTTGAGGTTCAGACAGCATCGCAGCATGAACCCAAAGTGCCCCAAAAATATAACAGAAAGAGCTGACTCTCTCTGCAGTGTTGCGCTATGACAAGTGGATTTTGAGTGACTTGATTGCTGGCTATCCTTACAGAACTTCTTGTTTAAAAAGTAGCGTCGTTTAATTTTATTCTAAAGCAGCAGTGCATGGATGCGGAGCACGCGGTCTTTTTCGCCGTCTCAAATCAACTCACCCCCACTGTCATTTCCTCTCTGGGGGCTACGTCCCCGACTGTAATGAACTTTGAGCACAAATCCCATTTAATGAGCACGTTTCCAGAAGCCAATTACGAAAAGCTTATCATACTTTATTTTAATACGGGCAATAATGCATTCTAAGATGAGACTTTGTGAAAGAGAGCGATGAGAACGACTTTCCCATTGTGGCTAGTGCGTAATGACTGGCTCGAGTTAGAGAATATAATGTCCATATAATTCTTTCCTATTGTTTCTTTTTCTTTCAAATGCACATCAGCTTTAGCATTTCAGCTACATGCAGTTGGCTGCATCAGAAGTCATTGTTCATTGCATGGTGACAAGGACCAGGTGCCAGCACCTGTATGTTTTGGATGGAGACTATTTATAATGAATATAATCATTTATTATAATTCTCCAATTTAGATTTTTGTTCTATCCTTGAAGCACCCCTTTATAAGACCACGCATCATTGCAGAACGATACGGCACAGTGATGAGCTGTAAGTGATGATCAGGAGTAGCATGTCTCATAAATTCTAGAAAATATTGAAGTTATCATTTCAAATGTGTATTTAAATGACAAAAAAGAAAAGGTGATAAAAAGATACATTTTTTCACAAGAAGGTATCTGTTTCATGGGATTTACAACTACTTTCACACTATAAGCCTAATTTATCATATCTTGTTTTAAATGCCAAAGGATGTGGGAGGTGAAAAGTTTGGAGCATTTGACATTGTGATGTTTATAATTTATTAGATGCTAAATTATGTCATGACAATGAATGTAAAATCCACAAATGTGTCATGGTGTGTTCATACTTTGTCATTCAGTGCTCAAAAGATCGTGAAGATAGGACTTAAGATAGAGCTTAATCACACCATGAAAGTTGTCTTCTGCGTTTGATGTATGCTTTAATGCCGTTAGGGCAACTCGTATGTAGCAGAGGGGAGCAGGACCCACATGTCGAGCTAATCGTCAGAATCACTCAGCATGCAATTCAGTTCACAAAAGGAAC
This sequence comes from Gobius niger, assembly GCF_951799975.1. Lineage (NCBI taxonomy): Eukaryota > Metazoa > Chordata > Actinopteri > Gobiiformes > Gobiidae > Gobius > Gobius niger. Next base: position 15,633,429 of record NC_136871.1, read on the forward strand.
TGTTTCAACTACATGTTTTATCAACAGCAGTTCTTTTATGTGGTATATGTATCACAATTCCTAATTGGACTGGTAGAGTTGTGAAATATGTTTTGGAGCCAGGTTTGCCATGCTAGCGCTACACATGTTTACAAAATAGTTGATAGGCTGACAAGTTTAATGGACCCCATTGAAAATACATCATACAATAAAATCTTATAAAGTGCTACACTTTCCAGCGCTAACATTTTATTATTTATTGTTTCTTTATTGAAATATTTCGTTTTTTTTTTTTTTCAGATTGTGTCATGGTTGCTCATATTATATTACATTTTGTTATTGTCCATGTTTATATAAATTCAAGCTCTGACAGACCTATGATCGGATTCAGAGGGTGAGGTTCTGAATGAGTGTGAAAGGTGCTTGGTCCAGCCTGTGGACCTCTACTCCTCATTCCCTGCTCTCTTTTCCTTTGCCTAACCTTCGGTCTGCACTCATTCCTCAGGGGAGTAAGGCAGGCCAGCCCTTCAAAGCACCATGTCGACCAGGATTCTCCCAGAACTTCTACACCGTCATTGTCCCCCGAGACGTGCTACATGGACAGAGCATTCTCAAAGGTAGGCTCTAATACTACTACTACTACTACTACTACTACGACTACTACTACTACGACTACTAATTCAGCAATGTGATGACAGTTGGCTGTGGGGAAATCTACTGAGTGGTCTTTAGATTAGTGTTGAAGTGAATAGTATGTGTTTTTAAATACAAGGCTTTTGTTGAAAACACTGAGACAGCCATGAGTGAGGAAACAAAGTTTAAATTTAAAGCCTTATTAATTTCCATTTATATATGTGCAACCTTGCGATTCTTGCTGTGTCTTGTGCTGTTTAAGATCATTCATCCAAGTGCAAATATTTATTTTTAAACTTATAAGCATACATTTGTAACCTGAGAATGACCACATGGCAGCAGTGTACAACAATCTCAGCTCTTCCCTGACACTCCGCTTTTATAGCCAAACTTGTTTTCAGGGTTAATTGTAATGCTTTTGGCTTGCAAGAAAACACCTTCTACAGCTGCTGGTATAACAAGTGAATAGTTCTGGAGGTTATTGTGCTGTTTACCAAACAGGCAAGGACAGTGCGGTAGGCGGTCATCGGGGAGGGGAGTGTGTCTTCAGGGGAATGGGGGCTCAAGGTTTGTGCCAGTTTGGAAATGGACTGAGGCGTCCTTACGCTGCAAAACAATACTAACACAATGTGATAGGTTTGAACGGGACACATATGTGCAGGGACTTAGGCGCCCTGCTGTTGTCTCAAGAGAAGACCACTGTCCAAACAGTGTGAGCCTGATAAGTGAATGTTTGTGTCTGATAAAAAGTGCAATAAGACTTTACAACATTGTAGCAATCACTCAATTCTGAAATTGGTGAAGTAGTTATGTTATCTAAAGCTGTCAAGGCACCTTTTAAAATTTCAGTTGCATCGACCATAATCGTATTCTTGTAGTTTATTTTGAATGCTTGTGAATAGCCTTTTTGTGCACTGTGGCACGGTGTCGCAGTGGTTACTACTCCACTAATGCTCATACCTTTAGTTATTGATACATGGCATAAATGTGCTAATATGAATCCAATACATGCAGAGTCCGAATCCAGTGTTATGAATCCAGTACATACAGTACAGAAGAGTTGCTATAATTAAAGTTATAAGTATACTCTGTAATGAAAGAATCACGGTGATCTATACTTGAAAGAAAATCCAGTTTTAATCAGCCTGTTCACATGTGGTACAGAAACACAGGTCGGATCTCACATTCAGATCCCCCTCCTGTGTGTCATTTTACCTTTGTGTTCACTCTTTGTAGCAAATATCAGTGTGTGTTGTCCGGGTCTGCAGCAGCTTAACTCCTCATGCGATGATTAATGTACAGCGCCTATCTGTACTGAAGCTGCGTTTTCCATACACAAAGCTTTTAATACTTCCGACACAATATGTATAACCTCAAACTGTCAACTGTCCCGACAAAATGGATGGGCCATGCCAGGAGGAGGGAGGGTCTGCTGGGGTACTGCCGGGCCACTGTTGTCGGGTTGTTGTCTCCCTAGAGATGGACAGTGAGCGATGGGGCAGAGCTAGAGGACTATAGTGCTGCAGGTGCATGTGGACCAGGGGCCGTTTCCAGTCATTGAACAATGTGAGCTCTGCAGCCCTTTTTGAGGCGGAGGTATACGGGCATTGTTTACTGTCATGTTGCATTGTGTAGATGGTGTGTGGGTGTAGTGAGACTACAAAAGCTACACTAAATTCAACTTGGAATAAGAAGAGTAAATATAGATAGAGTAAATTGATCTGTGGTGCAGCTTCTGACCTAATGAGAACTTGGCATCAAGTCACAAACTAGTACATGCTTTATCCCGAGCCATAAGAATTATGGTTTGGGACAAAGTTATTGCTGTTGATGTCCTTTTTCTCTTCACTTTTTACATCTTTAAACAACTTTAGAAAGATATTGACAATTATTGTTAAAGAAAGGGAAGAATGGAGATCTTCTTTCTTCAGGATAGTGTTTCAATCTTTTACACGCCAAATTCACAGTTCAGCAGATTGTCTGGCTCCAGCCTGTGGGTATTCATAACACTTGTGAACTTGAAGAGTTGCAGGTTAAGTCCGGGAGACTCACTCATGGCTCTACCGCATTGCATGATCTCAGGAGAAACAGCCGAGCAAAAGTTACCCAAATGTTTCATAAATATAATACTTTTGGCCACCATTTTATTTTTGACATGTTGTACAGGCATATTGTATCTAAATTCAAAAGAGAAAAAAAAATCCCACAATGGAAAGGCTTGTATGAAAAGTCATTCTGTTTGGATCTCTTGAACTAGTGAGAAACACTGGAGGCTTTTGGCATGATGCTATCTCACCATTGTGCAGCTGCCGTTTATTTATCTTGCAGGTCCCTTGCTGCTCGTTAGGAACTGTTCTGCTGCCCTACCTGAAAAAGAAAGATGCATGTTTTCTGGAGGCATAATAAAAAGTCCACTGAGTAATCTGAAGAAAGAGATTCCTTGTACAAAGCCATTCAATGTGATATGCAAAAACACACTACTAGTTCCTTTCCCCACAGTCGTGTGTCTGGTTTGGTCCTGGGAGATCATTTTCTTAACTCTGATTTTAACTCTGACGAATTGAACTATTAGGATGTCCCTTCAGACGTTTTAAGCTAAAGGCAATATAAAATGGCTAATTATCATGCTTGACTGGTTCACAAAGCTTATTGCTGTGCTGCATTTTGGCAAATAAATAATTATTTGGATAGATCTATATTTCTGTAAGAAATGCTGAGTTCTGATTCGTTACAGCTTGCTCTGTGTAGATCCTGACTGCCCGATAAGCCATGAAAAGAAAAATATTCCAATGATTTCACAGAGCATTGTAAACCACCTCCTCGATTCCAGCATCAGAGGAAACACCCAAGTGCACAGACACGAGTGAGCATTGGAATTCTGCTCAGCTCCACACGCCTCTTTAAGGTACTGTCATGGTGTGTTTGAAGAGACGGCTGTGATGACTTTGCCCCAGTGACTCAATAAGCGCTGTGCAGGGCCACCTCTGCGCTTGACAGAGAATGTGGCGATAAAATCAGAATGGATCGACTGATGACCATAAATTGACTGGTACTGAGAATGCCTTTCTGTTCCATTCTCGAGATTTTACGGTCTGCTTGTGCTAAACATTCTCTTTTAGAAAGCCATGTTACTACATAAGTGTTTTAATTTATTAAATATTTGATGAGCAGGTTTTGAATTGAGTACCTTTGTGTGTGGGCTTGTGTGTAACTTATGAGAATCAACGTGGCGTGAAGCTTATGCACATGAGAGACAAGTGGCGTTTTTTTCTCTGTCCGTTAGAAGTCCCATTCTCTTATGCTCCGCGGCGCGTCGTGGTGTTCTTGACTCCGCATTGCGCATTATAACTGTCTATTGCACGGCTCCTCATTGTTTAATCCGCTTATACAACGACCCCACAAACTTAACATTTTATAACTAATGTTTTTTTCATTTAAACTGGCTAAATATGCCAAACTACAGGGACAATTTGTCTGTGGGGTTTCTTACACTGTCTGAAGGATCTCAGGCTCCACAAAACAACATCAGCACAGAATCACAACAGGCCAAACCCTGCACTTTTCCATGGAAGTAAACACCGATAATATGCGGCTCCTGGGCAGGAGTTATTTCACTTTAACACTGTTTAACCTGAAGCTAACTAGCTAGCTAGCTGAAGCTCAATTGTTTATCGAAACAGCTGCAGTGGAGTCGCTTATACCTTGGCCCCACGAACTGAAACTTTTGTGTTTGACTTTACTAATCCAGCCAAATATGCTCCTTTTATGTAGGCCTGAAAATAATGAATAGTGCCTTAACCTACGGTGCCTTAACCCAGTGGTTCTCAACCTTTTGGAGCCGAGACCCCTTTATAACAGTTAAAGGGGTTCATGACCCCCACTCGGGTCACAGTAACTCCTAAAGGTTATTGACGGAAGTGAGCGGGGGAAGTCTTTAGGAGTTACTGCGCGGACGTTTTGCTCCTCGTATCATTACGCCTCACAATATAGTCCCCCTTTTTATCTGCTTATAAAATCGACATGCTACATTTCTGTGTAAATATACTTCGCATGAAAACACTTCACGTAACTTTATTTAAATAGGGAACACGTGGAAGAGCTTGGTAGCTTCTATCGTGAGCTTTTTTGGAGCTATGTGACATGTGGGAGAGGCTGCGTATGTGCTCCGTTTGCCTGGCAGAGCGCACGGACAAAGACCAGACGGGGATATATTAACACGGCTAAAGTGAGGTAAGAGCATATCTCAGTATGTAAAAACGGTGGCCTATTCCTTTAACTGTAGGGTACAAACACAGAAAACAGTGAACATTGAAATAAATTCCTAAAAAGAAAGCAATAGGGAAAATACCATAGCAAATAGGGCAGACGCAGGCTAACAAATTATCGGCCTATTTATTTATTTTAAATAAAACACAGCCTGCTTGCTCTCCTCTTCTTCCCATTCATCAAAAGATTTGTTTTGGCCAAAAATGTTGAAATGAACAACTCAATATCATAACAACGCCGCCCAAGAAGTGACTTCCTGTTTCAACATTACAAGAATAACTAAAAACCCACATTTTAAGATTTTTGTCTGTTAATAGTTAGGCAGAAAGAAAGCTGAACTAATGAACTGCTGAACTCATGAATAACATGGTGCTTTTATTTATTTATTTGTGTGCTGGATCGAAACGTCATGCTGAGCAAACCAATGTGTTAAAAGTACATTCTTTTTTATGTCTTATTTATTTTGGCCTTCACTGTGAGACTTAATCTGCTTTCTTTGTTGGTTTCTGAATACAGTACACCTATTTCATTACACTTGCAAAGCTATTTTACAAGTTTACACTTAAAAAAAGAAACGCCTATCTGCTCTCATCAAATTAATTTAAGCACTTGAATCTGCCCCCTCTTTGCCCAGCCTGGTGCATTGTTTAATTCCATCTACTGAAGTTACACATGCAAAATGACATGCAACATGACCCCAATTAGTCCCCACCAGGAGAAATCTGGCAAGCGGCCCGTATCTGCTTTGAAACAGGCGCCGGGCTACACGAGAACTCCTCACCCCAATCCAAAAGGACAGGGCTTTCATAAGACTGTCCAGGCCCTAAGGATGACCGTGGTAACCGTGGTAGTAGTGGGGCGGATTATGTTCCCGAGCATTTGATAAGCGGTATGCCATTTTCCCTCCTGACTGCCGGGCATCTCTCTCTTTCTCTCTCTCTCTCTCTCCCTCTCTCTCTCTCTCTCTCTCTCTTGTCCTCTGGAGAGTCTTTCATCTCCCCAGCCAGGGCTGGCAGTCTGTGTCGACCCGATAGAATACAGGTATGGGCTACATTATTTCTCTTTATCAGCGAGGTATCCTTACGATTTTGACTACTTGACATACACACTGAGCCAATTCCATCAAGCAAGCCACCCGTGATAAAGTACGAGCCGCAGCTTTTCATCCGGTTTCCTGTTATTTCCTCAGCAGCGAAAGCAATGTTGGCGAGTGGAAAAGCCTTTTGATAGAGGAAGCGTCAGCAGGAATGATGTAGACCCTTGTCCGAACAGGGATTTCGCTATTTCTGGTTTGGGGGTCTGGCCTGAGTTGCTCTCACTGTGTTAGGGTATTAGCTGGACTAGGAAGGCTGGATGCTGGGTCACGGGAGTTTCATCACTGCTTTTCTGCTCTGTGTACGTATGTCAAACTCAATACCAGAGGCTTTACTATATACCCATTTAGGCTGACCATACAAGTTTAGACTTTTCTGACCCCTCTCTGTTTATCAATGGTAACTTCGCAATGCTTTTTGTGTCATTGTTAAAGTCATAGTTTTAAATATTGCTTGTCATTTGGAAACGAAAAACCAAAACGAAGCATCCTCTGAATCGGTTTCTCATTTCTGTTAACATTATGTAACCCACAACTGTGTTTTCTTTTTTCTTTTTCTTACTATGGACCAGGATTGTGTATCTTTGATGAAGCTTGAATGAATAGAATGTATGAAATAGGGTGAGAGAGGGCAAAGACACTGGGAAAATTGTTAGCATAGGGAATGAAAGACATGCTTGTGACCTAGACCTTCTCGGCTACATATTCTAGTCTTCTACGCACAATATTCTGCAGTTAGCAATAGCATACTAAAGCTAGCGGGAGCATGCTAATGCTAACGAAAACTAGTCAAGGCTGGGTCAGAAACTATGATAGAAATACCTAAATTAGCCTAATAAAATAAAATAACTGCTGCTGAAGCCAAGTGTTTGTATTTTAGTTTAAGAAATAACTGATCAAACTTATTTGTTCAGATTGCTTAATATGAGTTGTTTATATTAATGTAACCTAAAGCCTGTCATATAGGCCAAGGATATTTAGTGTAGAAAAGTCCTCCTTGTTAAATGTTTATCGAAGAGTTTATCAATAGATATAATTGATCTGTTATATGACAGTAATATGACTTTATTGATCTTACAATGAAGTAGAGTAAATTACATTTTTCACACAGAGAAAGACACTTTTAAGAAAGTCTTTGGGTAAATATCGGATATCGGCAGATACTCAAACCCCAGTTTCGGCATCAGTAACAAAAAAGCTGGATCGGTGCATCGCTAGGTACTAGGTATTGTAAGACGCAATAATACCTTAGGAGCACTTGAAGATATTACTGCGCAACATCTTTGGTCTTTTTGCATGACTGAGCGCACGCATAAAGACGGTGGCCTATTCCTTTAAACCACAAATGGGGCTGCATAGACTATAACTTGGCTTTCTTTTGGATAACTGAAATCTATTATTTGCAGACAAGGTAATTCAGAAACCCCTTTTCCACTATTTTAGTTGATGGTAGAATTGCTTTTGACACTACTGATCTATTTGCAGCTTTATTCCTTTGTAACATGTTACATTGATTCAACCGACTCAGTCAGTCTTGGAAAACGCACAATCACACTCTGCCAAACCTTTTGAAAAGAGCAGGGCGTCCCCACTCTGTCCGCACTTTAGAGATTACTTGCCAGATCTCCGTTTCCAGACTAAAGAAAGGTGAGCTAATTGAGCCCTGAGTTTTGACCTTCAAATGGAGGTAATATTCCAAGAGTGAATTTATAAGAGCCACAGGCGAAGGGTTAGAGGGGTGATTATATGAAAGAAGAACACTTGAACACTTGTGATGGTCTTAGCCCCCCCCCCACACACACACACACACACACACACACACACACACACACACAAAAAAAGAAGTCCTTGGCAAGGGATTAAAAGATAAAAACGGTACGCCTTGGACAGTGAAATGCAGAGTGCTTTTTGATGAGACAAGGGCACATTTCGGCAAGTGGTGTGGATTAACCATAGTGTCCTTGTGTTTGTAGTCAATGGCACCCCTTGATAGGATCATATTTTTGAGAATACATTTCACCCTAGGTTTGCGTGGTACATGATGCAAGTTAGCATTTGACTTTACTCACATCTATCCATCCATTTTCTCCCACTTATCTGGGGCTGGGTCACCGAGGCAGCTGTCTAAGTGGAGATGCCCAGACTTCCCTTTCCAGGCACACGTTTTCTCTTCAATTATATGAATATAAGACACCAAACCTGGCCTGCCTTTGAGTCAACTGTTCTGTAAACCTCTAACATGTGATTGAGTGACATGGGGAAAAAGTGTAAGAGACTTAATCCATGGTTCCCATACAGTATAAATGTGATGTGTGTACGATTGGACGAGGGAGAGGATTTTGGTGCATAATGGAAAACATGATTTCTTCACCACCCACCGTGGGAAGAAAATGTATTTCTTTGGACTCCATTAATCTTAAACTGTAGCTACATCAGAATATTACAAATAAAGATACAAATGAAACACAGCAGCTGCTCCCCTCCTGTGCTGACCTTGTGTCCGGTGAATACTCCATGCATTAGTGATCGAACACCTTTTCAATTGACCGCAATCTCAATCAATGGTATTAGCATCTCAATGCACTTTAACGATCAGGTAGCCTTGATTAATCCTGTGTATTGGCTTTTTTTTTGTAGCAGTGCAGAAATGAGGCCTTTTCCCAGTGGAAGACCTCAGTTTCACCTCCCTGATGTAAGCCCAGTCAGAAGTTCATTACCCAGTGTTCTGTTCTCCTCTCAACACCTTTAGGATTTACCAGATGCAAATGAGGGTATTTAAAATGTGCTGCTTCTCTTATGTGCTCCACATTGGTTATGTTCTGCTACTGTATTTAAAGTTTCTGCATTACAGTATAAGTAATGCAGTATATTAATAGTGTACAAGTATAAAGTTTGGAACTTCATGACTATTGTGAACATTGTTGGGCAACGAAGGTAACGTTACATGAAGGTAACGTGGTCGAGTACCATTAAATAAACGTCTTTATTTAGCCTTCATTTATCGATCATTTTTTTCCAGTGCAGAATGCTCCATTTCACAAACTGAGTCAGCAAAGAAGCGAGCTCACTCAAACAGATACACAATATATTTGCTTCTGAGCTTTATTTTATGTGTGGACAAATGACAGCTAAAGGCAACAATAATGAGCACGAACTAATAATCGACTTATAAAAGCTTAGCGTTCGCTATATGTAAACAGTTTGGCTCTGTCAGAAACTGCAGCAGCAAAAAGAACGCCTTTAAAGGAGCTCTAAAGTGCATTGAACTGGTAATAAAAAATACACAACACGCTCAACTTGATTTAGATGAATTACAACTTTTCTAAACCACATAAAGCTACGAGTTTGTTGTTTACATTGGAAGGGCGTTCATCATGGTTTTTCCTCTCTAGCTTCGCCACCAGCGCTGTATTAACCTTTTTGCCAGTAAGTTCCAAATATTGTGAGTGTTTCCATAAACTTTGCCATGTTGTCGAGATGTCTGCGCATGCGCACCAGTGCTGGCTTGTTGTGCTGTCAGTCTGAGCAGCACTGCAGCCGCAGGAGGAATGAGACGAAGGAGAGATCAGGCCCAAACTAACACGTCACTGATTTGACTTTATTACCTGCACATGCAAAACTGACATGTTATTCGGAAAACAACACTGATTGTGAATTCTGCTACTCAACTGGAATAAAAATTTAAAAAAATCCAGCATTTGTGTGAAGAGTTGGGAGAGTGAATAGGGAGTGATTGCTGTGATTTAACTGTAATACAAATTTGACTTTTAGCAGAAAAAGAGGTGATATGGGGATATGGGGGCTTTGTTGATTGTCTGAACTAGTCTTTTGCATCACTAAATAACTTGATTTTTTTTTTCTAAATAAGTAGATGATGCATCTTGCGCAGCTCCATTGTTTGTACCAGCTTTGAGTCCTTGAAGGCTGGGCGATACGACAGGAGGGAAATGAACTTATTTCTGCTCTCACATGGGTTTGCTTCGCCTTATGCCCCTGTTTAATATACAGTGGTTCGGTTGTTTTAATTCAGATGATGGTATTTGTATGCATTTGTCCCCTGAGGTGATACAAGGTTTTTTGTACTTTGTGAATATTTAAAAGACTTGAAAAATTGGAAGCTATCAAGAAAGCTCAATGAACAACATAGTCAAATATAAATGCAATTGATTCGTGGATCAATTCAGAATAGCCAGGTGGATCCATGGAAACAGAGGAAGGATATGCAGACCCCAGTAAGTGCTAATCCCACAGCCACCGTGCTCCCCTTGTCTTTCCAACAAAATGAGAATGACTAATAGAGTTGCTGAAAATTGAATGCTGCCAGGATGTAGTCAACTCTCTCCAGCCATTAGTTTCAAATCACCTTTCGCATATTCAGTGCATTCACAGAACTGCCAAGGACATAAATGGCATTTTCTCTCATTTACATCTGTATTTACTCATTCTTGGCATGCACAAAATTTGATGCCGCAATTACTCTAAATACATGTCCATCAGATCACTACACTGAATAATATTGCAGAATTAGCATGATGTAAAACTATAAATGCTTAATTTCTTTTAGTCTGACACTTGAACCGCATCCTCCAGCGACCACGTAGTACTGACCAATTGTAAATTAGCGTCAGGCGTTTGCGTGAGATTAGCGTGTTAGCAGTAGTCCTCGCCACACCTCAGGCATACATCGTACGCACCTCACTGTCGCCCAATCTGACAAATGGCTACTCACTGGATCAATGAAATACATCCATGCATTTTGACCTTGTGCTGCCCCGTGACCCCACATGTTCTCTGACACCCATATCCTCCATCAGCCATGCTCCAGCAGATGAAAAACACCGCCCCATCACAATGATTTACCCCTTTATCCATTGATCCGCCCAAGCCACAGCCCAATGCGTCTCCATAGGGCAGCTCCTTATTGTTATCCTGGACCAATTGTGCCGCGCGACTATTCTAGCGCCTTAATTAAAAGCCTGCACTGTCAAGTTGGCTTTGTTCTCCGCGCTTTAATATAAGGTCCCTGGCCACAAAGACCAGCTTTGTCCCACGCATTTATTCAGTTACAATTCCATATGTGATCCGGCCCAGGCAGAGTTCTGCTGTGATCTTCGGCTCTTTTTGTAATGCAATCAAGCGCACATACACCGAGTCTTTTGAAAGATTTCTTTTAATGTTGTTGTTTGATTTGCCTTTCATTTCACCTCACGTCTCTATCAAATGGCACCAAAAATACAGCATGCAGTAAAGATAGATATTAAAGTGGACACCATGCATAATGAAAATCACTACTCATTACAACAGCACTGAGTTGCTTGGTTTTGAAGTCTTATAATAAAATGTACATAAACTCAAGGGTGGAATTTTATGCAAAATAAACCAAGCAAGAGGGGAAAAAGAAACAAAAGAAACAAGGGACAGGCCTGAGGCAAACAAACTAGTGGAAGCAGGTGCTGGACCACCCTCATGTCAACTTAAAGCGGCAACAGGCAGGTGTAGCATGACCAGTGAGGCAGGTGAGGCAGACATGACAAGTGAAATCAGCTATGTTGCAGAGGAAAAAGGTAGAATAAAAGATGGCTTTTTGTCCACTTGGCATGTCTATTTTGGGGATCTGGATTGTTTAAACAGAACTACCAAAATGATAAAAAGGTTTGCAAAAATCATTTGAAATAATATAATATCTTTCTTAAATCTCTTGGCAAAAGCTAATGGATTTAAAGAGCTGTAATGCACAGAATAGAATAAAATGTATCAGTGTAAATTTGCATAAAAAAAAGAACTAATAAATATAAGACTTAAATAAATATAAAACTTTGTTTTATCTGAAAAATCCAAAAAGTAAAGTGCTTTTCAAGTATAAATCTGTGCAGCTGGTCAGATGAATAGAAGTGGATGTGTGGCAGGTTGTATTGTAAGTAGTGTGTGTAATTATACAATTAAACTAAAGTTAATCAGGCCTCTGCAGACTAAAGTAGCACAGTGCTTTGTACTGAAAGCTCTACAGCCACCAGGTGATTCTTTTAAAAGCAGAAGTTAAAGGATTATAAAAGTGCACGCTAATCCAGCTGTCAATCTCACAGCTCATTAGCAAGCAAAGTACAGGGGTAACCTGTGCACAAACCCTGTCCATGTGATTAGACCAGGCTCTGCCTCAAATCAAAGTTAACTTGAGGTTTGTGCTTACTGCGTCCGCATTGATTAACATGCCGTGATTTAAACCCGCCAGCTTGCATCAAATATTAACAAAACGTTAAGAAACAGTACATTCTGAGATTTAAGTGAGGAATTCAATTTGCCACAGAGTGTTTAAATATTAAAAATGTGATATTTATGAAATTGCCAATTTCTCTTTTAATGTCGGGCATGAAAACAACATGAGGCTTTGACATTTTCCACAATTTCCTTTGCTAAATTGGATTACTCGCTCTTTGTAATTCACAGACAGCTTTATACAAGAGTCTGAGCTCTGCCATGTGACAATTCTGAGCATTTTATTAGAATATGCAGCCAGGTATGACTCTATAATCCATGTTACGGATTCCTATTCAAAGCATTGTAGCTTTTATTGTGTATGTTGCAGCCCGATGAGAAGAGCGGCTCAATGAATCCAGTTGGTGACGTACGGTGCCGTGTAAACAGCATGTGCTCTGCAGATTAGCCTTAGTGCTGAAAGGTTTACAGCATGTCAGATGTTTTTTCACCCATGCCACCCCTTCCCAGACGCGTAAAAGAAGCAGTTTGTCGAAGATGGCCCCATAAAATAGAATAGAAATACATATAGCAACTCCGTTATTGTGAAAAGGTTGAAAATTGGACCTCCTAAGGTGCAACTGAATGGTTATGCTGGCGACTGGAAGATAAGCACGGAGCAGACAGTGTGATCGGTGGTGTCTGGGGGGATCGGTGCATCGGTCGTGAGGGATGGATTTGGGAAACATTTTCATTTTGTTTTGAAAATCAGACTCCGTGACATGGTTTAATTGCACTTTAGAACACATTTGCACATTAGAAAGCCAAGCATTAACTACAAACAGTCACACATTACTGAGCCACCGCATATTGCGTACCTGAATCACAAACTGCATATTGGTCCTCTGCTCTTATTGCTATGTCTGGTCAAAGCCGAGCCTGGCCCTGATTTGGGGCGTGAGGATGTGGCCGCATGCTCCCAGCCTGTCGAGATGCAGATTTGTCAGTGGGAGGCCAAGAAATCTGCAAAATATGCTTCGCTGACCGGAATCAGCACAAGATATTCTGGCACAGGGCTGTAATACAACTTAATCCATTGTGTCGTCTGTCCCCTCTCATGAGCGGCTCCGGTGTCGCTCAAATCTGTATCCATGCTTTTGTTGTTTACTTTGCATTCAGCCCAAGAAAAGCATTATATCGGCTTTCTCTTTGTCAGCCTATCTGTCAGCTCCTCTCTGAGCTTGTCAGTGCTCTCTCCCACTGACTCTGTGCCGTGGCTGTTCTGTATTACCGCGCTAAAAGCAAAAGGCCCCTGGAGTGGACCGTTATATTGGGGCAGTGACACAGATTTGACAGAATTGTGTGACAGTCTCAACAATGTCACGAAAACCTCTAGCGACCTGCTGGGGAAAAAAAAAAAAAAGTCTCAGCTAAGCCAATTTAAAGATAAAAGTTCCACTTACATTCAGAATCTTTTTTTGTTGTTGTTCCTTTGAGTGTCTGTGTCGACATCTCTACCAAACCTCTCCCCCTGTATGCACTGGGTTTCAGAAAGTACTTTTTATACCGTGGCATAGCAAACACATTTTCAATAAGATTCAGCTTTACATTCGCCTTCGACACCCGCAGCCGGCAAACATTTCTGAGTCTGTCTTTTTGCGGCGCGGGTCAATTGATGGCAACAGAGACCCCTGTAGGTATGTGCACAAATGTTAAACGTGCCATTATGCTATTAGCTTTGACCTCTGGATGGGCTTCTTGGCTGATATAATGATCCACCTGCGGACCTCCCTCATCTATGTTGAAAGAGAAAGGGTTGAATTGAAAGTCTGAACACGTCTTTTGCAGCGCCTCTTCTTATATTCATATCCCTGATTTGCAGTCGGTTGAATTCTTAGGCTGTTTTATGTTTGGGCTTATTAAAAAGCCAACCCTTAACCCAAGTGAAATATTGAAATATTACAAGGAAGGAGTTAGTGTAAACAAGAAATACAGTAAATGACAGAGAAACAAAAATTATGTAAGAATAATGTAAGAAATATGTAATAATGTAAGAATTCCAATTTTGCTTGTTTATTAGGGCGGTTCAAAGCTCAAGAAATCAGTTATTGAAAAATCATTCTCAAAAACGATGCAAAATAAGGTAAACTAGAACACTGCCGTCTGTAGGTGCTTCTTAAGTTGAGATTTTGCAAGAGTGTGAAAAGAACACATTTTAAGGACGAGATTAGATTAGATTTAGAGCTTTTTACCATGTTACAATGTTGTGCTCTCATCCAAAACACTCCATTATTTCAACCCATTTGCGCATCTTTGAGTAATCTTTGAATCTTCTTCAGATTCTTTATTTTTTTGTCTCCCCTTTTCATTGAAACAGCTGCGCAGCAAAGGGGAGCAAGAGGAGGGAGGTGGGAAGGTCTTACCTTTTGAAACTACTGGATATTTTGTTTCAGCTGCTTGTTTTAGTGTAAGATAGTGATGAAGATGTGTTTGAGACGCTAATTACCAAATGCCTGCAAAAAGCGTATTATCCCCTCTTTGGTTGCTACGGTGACACAGCAGTTAGCGCTCATGCTTGCATGTTCTCCCTGTGTCTCCGTAGGTTTCCTCCGGGTACTCCGTCTCCGTACAATAGGCCTGAATGATTGATGTGTGTGCGTGAATATATGGTGGTGGTCAGAGAGACCGTTGGTGCAGATTTGTGAAGTCGTGACAGCGTTTCTGTCAGTCTCTCCAGGGGGAGACTGAACACCACCGAGTGTGGGGGCGCTTTATGACTATGTCTGTGAATGGTGCTATACAAATAAAGTTCTTCCTTCTTATTCCTATTTTCCCCCCACAAAAGGAAACAACCATTACATAGTGCTGTGAAGGTAGCAGAAAACTTAAAGGGGGGGTATTATGCAAAATGGACTTTTTCAAGCTTTACATCATGTTATTATGTCATTCCTTCATTAAAAACATGCCTGAAGTGTTGCCTTGGCACATTCATGTATTTTTGAGTAATCTGTAAAAACTCTGATGGCGGCCATTTTAGGGATAGGTTTGCCTGAGTCCTCCTAGGAATGCCCCCACCTCCTGGAGACGCCTCCGAGCTTCCGTCACCAGCCGAGTAACCAGTAACCAACCACTGCTCCTCAGCAGAACACCCTCCCCACTGATGCCACAGACAGCATGTGGAGGGGGCGTGTCGGAAAGTGTCAGAGGTTCTTAAAGAGACAGAGGCCTATTTCAAGACATTCACTACAGCCATTTTGAGAGAGCAATTTTATACAAGTTATTCTAATTTACTGCATTTACAGACCAACAGAAGGTTTTGTCATCATTGTAGTGTTCTATAGACTGGTGCTATGTGATTGAAAAAAGCATAATACCCCCTCTTTAACAACGGTACCAGACTAGTCATGTTTTTGTGAAAGGAGACAGTCTGTGGCCAACCTTTTGTGATTTCAAGAAAAATCCAAAGGCGCTAGTTGGGCAAAATGCCCAATGTATTTTTTGTGGTATCATTTTTATTTTGACATTTAAACTAAAACATTATGGGAAAAAAACAAAATTCTCAAAGCTGATGACTGCACAAACCCCCCCTCAGTTCTACATCGTAAAGATTTGGACATGGGATTGGACGACATTCAGAAGAAACTGTGGAACAAACAGATTTTTTACATCCGCATGAAAGATTGCGGCTATTAGCGAGACTCTTTGATGGCTTTCTTTTGTTTGGGACTTCCACAAATATGCCTTCCTTTAGATTTCGGCATGCCACTCTTTTGAAGCCCTATAATTTGTCAAATTTTGGGGGGATAAGAACATAGTATTTTGGACTGAAACAGAGGCACAGATCAATAGCTGGCTCCTCAAGGCTGCCAATGCGACCACACGCAGCTAGCATCGATCCTTCTTCAGAAGAATGTTTACCACTCCTTTCACTTCGCCCACTATCTTTGAGGATGAGAAATAATAGCTGTGAGAAGACGGATGTAGGGAGCGAAATAGAATAAGGAGGTTTGCTGGTGACAGTGTTATTGCACTCTGTACCACAGGCTGACAACAGGACGATATGAGTGTGGCTTTTGGGAATACTAGGCTATAAGTGATTCCATAAACAGTAGGTTTGCGGTGGTAAAAGATGGAATCGGAAAAGGATGTAGTGGCTTTGTGTGATTCTGAGCAAGCAGTGGAAGTTTATCATAGCGCTAAATTGTAGTTCAGGCCTAGTCTTGGTTATAAGGTATGTTGAATAGCAACAGTACATGTTTTTTTTATTATGATTTGTAATACTATGTGTGTTATAGAGATAGGGCGGATAGGCCTTGTCTCTCAGTGAGGATATTGAAACTTTTGATCCCTGGAATGGGTCCGCATGCTATTGTGGGTTGCCCATACATAAACACCCCTTGTGAATGATGATGGGGAGTGAATTATTTCACTACCCATTCGTTTCACATTGAGGGTATATGGGCAGCGAGTAGGGAATAGGGATTAGTGTAGCAATGTTCCCAAGACTGAACTATACCAGCCATAGAGGAATAATGAGGCCTGTGCCTATAAGCTTAATGTGGTAATGGCATGCTTCCATCATTCACATGTGCATTAGCAGGGTCAGTCTCCCCGGTGTTTTCTGTCATCTTAGATTGCCTCTGCTGCATCCTGGCCAGAAGACATGGAAGCCTTTGAGCAGCGTTTTAAAAAAATCATTTGGAGTCGGAGAGTTAATCAGCCTGGTTGAATACACTCTCACCCTGCAGGTCCTGGAGGCCGCACTGCGCTCACCTGTCATAAATAAACATCCACATATCTGCCGGCTTTTTGAATCAGCCCCATTTACATTTTCTCTTTGACTTTTCTGATGTGGAATAAAAGCAGCATGTCTCGCGGAAGCCAGTGAGGAGCTTGCTGTTGGTAAGTGACGCTGCGGTTGGGTTCAGGACCTCGCAGCTCATTACTGGGGAAAAAGGAGGTGGATGTTGGCAACATTACAAGCCCCCGTTCCACCTTCAGGCAATGCAGCATGGAGCGTGGAAAAGGGAGGAGGAGTTGGAAATAAGCCTGCACATCAACGCAGTCACACAGTCAAAGCAACAAGCACACATTCTTTCAGTCAAATATGTATGCTTTTTTAATATCAATATGTCCTTGTCTGGTTTCCTCAACATTATGTGAATTCAAATCTGCTCCGTGCCCACCTGATTGAATTATTACAGTACAACAATAATATGAAAGAGTCATTTGCAATCTAAAATCTTTGATCCATTTCGAGTAGACACTATAGGCTTCTTAAATCCACAATTTCATCGAATTAAATTGCATCCTAGCATCCATTTCATAGCTGCCAGCAAAAGAGGAAAACGCTTAAAAATGTATATCTTTGTGTTGCTAATCAGCGTTAAGACGGTCTGCCAACACAGCCAAAATATTAGCCTGTGCGTGTGTAAGTGCCCCTCCACTCCATGTATAAGATTCATGAAGTTAAAATAAATGTGCTCATTATCTTCATACATACACATCTAAGTCTACATCAGCTATACAACTGAGCTGAAAAGAAACAGTAACAGACCACAACACAGGAATACATTTCCAAATATGTAGCTTGACATTGTGTGTAACGTATTTGAATGTATGACAAATTTTTGTTTTTTACTATTACCTTTTTAATTTTCAGTTAGATTTAGAAAATGTTGCTGGATATGCAGCCTTGGATGGCAGCCTTGCATTCAGGCATCATTAAAAAAATATTATGTCTGTCTTATGTCTGTATGTGGTCTGCACACTTTGTATCACGTTTCAAAACTGCCGCAGATTGTCCCAGATTTAAGGGAGAACCAGCCTCCGGCAAACTGATTGGGACGCTCTATTTTTAACAAAATACAAGACTATTATTTGAATTCAGCGTTTGCTTTTACATCTTGTGCCACGATACATAAAAAGCACAAAATCTTTTTTTTCTGTATTCCTCTTTTACCAGTGCTTTTTTGGAAGCGATTTCCTCTGGAAAACTCTTAGATCCAATTTGCCATTCTCTCCATGCCTGATGCCTCTCCCAGCTTGCGCCTGGAGCTCTGTTTGAACTTCTCCTTGCACTCTGGAGATCTACAGTCCTGTTCTGTGCTACCAGGGTTTTTATTTATGTGAATATTATTTTTGTCTCATACAACATGAGACATACTGCACTCGTGTGTGTATGGTCTCTATATGTTTGCATTTATTCATCTGGTCAGGAGGGCAGTGCATGTTGATGAACACACATGACACAAACATGCCACACCGACTCATGGCCATGGGCTTATTGTCTCCCGCCCTCTCATTCATCCTATTGTACATGTTTTTAGCGGTAGGAAGGAGCCCTGGACCTCCTTGCTGTGAGCTAAGAGCTTACCGCTGTGCCACTGTGTCATGTTGTAACTTTTAACCCTTAATTGTACAGCGCCAGGCGGAAACAGGGGCCCTTTCAGCCTGCATTCTAAGCACTCTCAAGGCTGCAGGCAAAGCAACATGAATTTCAATGAATTATTAAACAGGATTATTTATTTACTTCCTCCGCACCCTGAACCACCTAACTGGCAAATCTACATAGCATTTTTCTGAACCTGTAGCACATTTGTATGCATAATTTACACTCGTGGCTGAATATTTCGTTAGTATGTGGAGTTTCGTTTATTCTAGGCACACCTTTGGGACACCTACTGAACACTGAAAAATGCAGGGCTTTTGTTCTAATGGACTTTGATTGTCGACATGATGGAGTACTTATGCCATGAAGAAGAGTGAAGTTGGCATTTGTACCACTTTGCTGCACGGTGATAAAGTTTTTTTTGTTTTGAAATATTAGTAGTTCTGGCACCAACTATTTTCTTTCGCAGTTAATAACCTACAAGTTTTTAGTGTAGGCCCCTCCAACCACCACCAACCACTCACTCTCACACCACATTCATAACAAGGCGAGGTGGGTGAAGTGTTGTGACCAAGGGCACAACGATACACCATATAGTCAAATGTGTTTTTTTAAATACTTTTTTGTATTATCAAAAAGTGAAATATAAAACTCTCCTGTCAATAAACTTGTCCTTAACTTGTCTCATTCAGTGTTATAATATAATAATGACACTGACACAGAGCTAGTGGTTGAATGAAGGTCCTGAAAGGCAGGTGTAGTGAATGGAGTTGTTCTGTTGATGTGTGGACGCTACATGTGGCAGTGTGAGGGAGGCACTGGAGCACTGCCAGAGCGTCAGGCTGTGACGCACTGCAGTTCACTGGAGAATAAAACAGTTTAACCGCAAAGCTCTTCCCAGAAGTTGGTGAAAGACTTCTGGAGCGGAGGAAGCTTCACAGGGGGAAGAGGAAGGAGGAGGTGGAGCTGACCAGTGCAGGACACCACGCTCTGAAACAGGGACAAACCCAGGAGGTGCTGCACCGTTTCAGAGGATCAAAGGAGACTGAAAGCAGCCAGCCAGGTTTCCTCCGGGTGCTACGGTTACCTCAACCTCCAAAAACATGCGGGTCAGGTTGACCCACAGTGGCAGCGCGGCTCAGTGCAGCGGCTCAGAACTAACACCTGAACACAATTTCATTGTGCGGTTGCACTTATCAGCTCAGTTCATTCACACTGACAACACTCCAGTGATCACTAAATGTCAGCAATGGTTGTTCCACAAAATCACGCTCCAGTAATCCAAGATATTCTTAATAATGTCTAAAACTTGTATTGCGCTTTTCAAGCCTGTGATTCCAAATTTCTCAAAGCACCACAGTGTAGTCATTACTCATTTACACCATGGCCGGGGCGTGAACCCGGGACCCTCTAACAGTGTTGTCCGCCACCGTGTTGTACAAAATCAAAGTATGGAAAAAGTGCATTGCAAGGCAATGTTGAACATAAACAATACTGTATTATAATACAAATAGACCATAAACTGGCATTTGTAAGAAAAAGGGGGTAACATTTTTTTTTCCTGTTATTTGGTAACAATTTCAAACACATCTTGATCACTAAATGCAGTTTAGGAGCATTCAGTTCACATCACAGTATTGTAAGCAATCAGGCTCAGTTCAGCATCCCAATGGGAAAGTCGAAGACTCCTCCACTAGTCGAAACGCTTTGAAATGTTGTGTATTACAGTAGGCCCATAAGTTTAATATGGATAAGAAAATGTTGTGTGAGCAAAAAATGCACAAAGGACTGCAGCTGCTCCACTTTTGAACATTCTTCTCATTTTGCACATGAGCAAACGCTTAGAAATATAACCCCCTTGTTTATTAGACAATGCTATATTGGTCTGAACAATGTCATCAAATTCTCCCTTAGCTTTCACTTCTGATTAAACATGACAGTGTCCGTAAGGCTGGGAATAATCCACACGCGAGTCCCAGAGGCGAGTGGCTCCCGGAGCGGCTGAGCTGCCTTGTGGAGAGCAGTGTGGATGTACAGCGAGTGGGGAAAAGCGGGAAAACCGTCTCTCTCTATGGTGAAGCCTTGGAGAGGAGCACAGAACTGAAAGGTAAACGTTTACTGAGTGGGTTTGTCTTCACCCTCTGAGTTTGCTGATTTGTTAAACTGTGAGCCTTTTATTAAAACTAGAAATATTCCCCCAAATGAGACAGTATTCATTAAATATTTAGAAAATGCACAAGGGGCATGTACAGATCATTTGCTCTTCCATATGCTTCAATAAATGGAACTGTTCTACATATTTTGGCTGAAATTTTGGCTGCTCACGCTTCACTGCATGAGCAGCGTTTGAGAAAAATGCACTTGAGTTCCATTTTTGAGCTTGTGAGCAGAAACAGCTGTGCCTTGGGCTGCTCGGCTGTGCACCGGCGTGGCATGCAGTGTGTCTACACTGGGGCGGTCCTATCTGCTAAACAGAACATGAATTGAAGCGAGCCGTGAGAATGCTTGCAGTGAGTGGTTTGGTAGCCAATACTGGCCTAAGGCCTCCTTTCCCTTTCCCCTTCTCAACAAGTCTCCATAGCATGGCCGACTGTAGGGACATGTGCGGACTAGTCTCAGAGTGGGCTGCTTCACGTGGTTTAGTTAACCCTTAATAACACCTTTTATTTTGAAGGTGTGACTGTCCTCTTTTCATACATATAAAGATATTATAAATTTATAAATATTTTAACCCTTCAAATGCCAACTTTGGACAAAAAATATTGGAATTCTACAGTCGTCTCCATGCGCCCTGTAAACAGCTGGTCATCAAGTCTGATAGTCTTTATTTGCCTCTGCAAATGTTCCTTGTTTTTGTGTAAATACCAGTTAAAAAACCTCTATCTCTGTCTTGCCCCGTCCTAAACACTTCCACAGACTCACTCTGATGCAGAAAGTCCCAAAATAAAGGGAAAAAAATCAGTAACAATGAAGTAATGCAGTTGTTCATGTTATTTACGAGCGTTTACTAACATTGGAAATAACAGCCATTTTCTTTCTCTTGTCAAACTAGGTTAAAATGACCTCATGGGAAAAAAACTGTGTCAGGGCGTTAGTTTGAAGCCTCAAGGTTCAAACTAACGCCCTGACACAGTTCGTTAGTTTGAAGCCTCAAGGTTCAGAAAATATGCAGAAGTTTGAAATTAAATTTTTAATCCGTTTTAAAGAAGCATTTTGAAAAATAATGTAAGTCTATGGAGTCAATGGGAACACAATGGAAATCCATTTTAGTGACTTTGTGACAGAAAGTTGGCAATGAAAGGGTTCTAATATTTTAAAAGTTTGATTATTTTTATATGCATGACAAGAGGAGAAGTCAACCTCCAAATTAAAACCAAAAAGTTTGAAAAAATATTGTTCCTTCATTATTTTATAGCTCTCTAAAGTGAAAAGCACATTTTTTGTGTGGAAGCTCCCACAACGCAACATTTTATACTAAAATTGCCGCTACATAAACAAATTTCAACTTAGAAACAAATCCTTCGGGTCATTTCACACAGACATCAGGCCACATCAGCCAGACTAGAAATTTCCCATTTTGGGTTTGAAATTTTCAGAAAGTTGGCAATGAAAGGGTTAAAACATTATGAAAGTTATAATATTTTTATATGTATGGAAAGAGGAGATTTATTTTGAAGTCAGACCTTCAAAATAAAAAAAAAGTGAAAAGAAATATTGTTCCTTCATGGAGTTATAGCTCTCTAAAGTTTCAAGCACATTTTTGTGTGGAAGCTCCCTTAACGTGAGTATTTTATTTATGAGTGTTTACAATGGGGTAAAAATCCAAATGACATCAAATTATTTTAGATCACCAAAAAAAACACCCCCGGGGAAATTTCACACAATTGGCTTTAAAAATGTAGGAGTTTTTCATAACACAAACGTCCCAAAGCACAAACATGTGCTTGGGTGTAATTAAGGGTTAATAAATGATTCTTAATCCTCCAGAATAGTAATACAAGAGTCCACTTAATTGATGCAACTGGAGATTTTTTGACTAAGGTTGTAGAGAGTTGCACAATCACGGTAGTTGTTGCACTGCAGTGATTAGAGCCCACTCTACCACCATCTTTAGCCCTGATGAAGAAATTTCAAGATTTTTGAAATGTTGGCCATTTCAGTAAATAAAAGGTCCAGTTGCTTCGATTAAGTGGACTCTTGTGTTGCCAGATATTGCAAGTGCATGAGGAGCATTGTATAAGCTGCCGCTGCGGCTCTAAGAATGGTCACTGGGTAAAATTTAAAGACTAATCAGGCAGGCACAAAACGCAACTCCCAAGTATGCTCTAGTAAGGTCGGTCCACTCTTGTATCCTTACTGCAACCATGATGAAGTCAATCTTATTCACGTAAGGTACAACTTGCAGCATTATGAAGATTTAATAAGAAATGTATAATGATCAGGGTAAACATCATTATGCATTTATGAAGCACGCGCCTTGTATCATTAGTAACTTGGCACATCAAACATGGCTCCTCAATAAAAAGCTAACAGCCCACGTAGTAGCGCCCCGAATGTGACCTGCAATGTTAATCATGGGAAAAGAGACGAATCCTCCTCTGCACTCCATCAGGACTATACACAGCTGCTTTCATATGGAAGTTTGTGAAAAAAGAGTTGACTGCATAATACATACAGTCACTCTTTTCTCAAACCCCACCCCCTGCCTGCTAGGATTTCTGCTCATTTCCAACAATCTTTGCTGTCCCACAGAAAAGGTTGTCTGATAATCACATGGTATGTACCCAACCAAAGATTTAAGTCTCTACTTTCATTTACAACTTTTTATGGCAGTCAGACGGTTAATATGGGTGAAGGCAGTGTGTGCTTGGATTGAGACATTTGTTGGCTTTTTTATGCCGTTCCTGAAAATGTTTTTAAAACTTGCAGAATAGTGTATTTCCACAGAGCTCTGGAACGGTTGAGAAATAGATCCCTCTCGCCTCATAAATGCGCGAGGCTTCACTGCTTCAAAGCCTCCGTCTGTAAATATCAGCCAGACGCCTCTTATTCTATTAAGATTTTGTATTATTGAGAAATCACGTCTGCTTTGTTGTCTGGAATAGTTGTGCAACGCTGCTTTGGCTCATACAAACTGATGAAGTCTTTGTGCAGTGAAAAAGATGAGCTGCTCTGCATTTGAATGAGCATTTATCCTAAAGAACCGCCGGCTGTGGGCCTTTATGTTAAATTGTTATTCATCTGTAACAACACCAATCCTGAAGCCATCCACTCAAGGCGAGATCAGAAGTCAATGTTGCAGGAAAAGGATATATGCAAATTGTTGTAGCGAGAGAAAGACAAAAGTCAAACACAAATTGCTTTCTCTTGGATGCGCACCCAGAAAGCAAGTTTTAGAGGGAACACAGTCAAAGGTGGCCTCCCACGCGAAGAGAAAGCTACTGCAGCAACCCGCACCGTGACGCAACCCGAGGGATGATTTGATATAAATTACACAGACCGATATGCTTCCATGTATGAAGGAAAAATCTAATGGTCATAAGTTTATTCTTCACCAATTCACTATGTTTTAGTGAAGTGCCTATGGAATGAAATAACATCGCAATAATGTTCATGCATGAGGTAAATCTTAAAAACTTCAAACATGGGTTGTTTTTATGAAAATTACTGCTAAAATCTAAAACAACTTGTGCATTTGTACTGTTAAATTATTATTATTTTTATGCACATGTGCTGATAAATGTAACTTCACCTAATTGATTTTTGTTTTAGTGCAATGTTAGATGTTAAACATTGAGGGAATGATTATCATGGAGTCTGTACGTCCCCCATGTGTTTCTTTAGACAGCCTTAAAGCAGTACTAAGTAACTTGTTTACCTTGATAAATCCTTTCCGTAGTCTCTCTGGGGGTAATACAAGTGTTAATTAGATGAAGTATTGGGTTGTGGCACAATGTACAATATCCCTCTCTCCCTTTGTCTTTTCTGTCAGCGCAGTATTTACTCTCACGAACAATTAATGAGTAAAAACTACAACATGCTATGACACCTACAGTGGCCCTTATGGCCTCTCAGGGCGTGAGTTACTTATTTCTTCTTTAAAGGGCTGTATTTCCTTCCCATATACCAACAATGTACAATGACACTGCAGACCACCCTAAAACCGCTGATGAACATCAATGTAATTGTCAATTGGTCAATCAACCAATTTTTTTTAAAAAGACATTAAAATATCAATAAAAAATTAGAATATCTATAAAAGGCCAAGTACTAACTAGTGCGTCTTTTTGAACAAGCCTTTGAATGTCAAATACTGCACGTATGAACATGAGCTGCCAGTGGGCTACAATGTCCGCTCATTAGGCTCCAATTAAAGGATACTTCTATTAACAGAGTTGCAGGAGAGACACACGGCACATCAGCAGCCACTGGCGTTGTGGAACACATATTGTGTCATCATTAGGAGATTTGCTTCTACTTAAAAGAAAAGTACTTGATTCCTACGTACTACATTTTCTGTTTTGTAGAAATAGAAGGAACTGTGCAAAGTTTCTGCCTATATTTGAGAGGAGCATCTTTAAATAACCTCACCTCTCTTTGAAGTGCACATGTTTCTGATGTTTTTATGTCCATTTGCAAATATGGAAATGTGAACCATATCAAAACAGTAGTGCAGGAACAGCTACGCCACAACACCATGACAACAGAAAGGAGTTAGTGAATGTGGTGTTTTTGTTGTGTTTGTGTTGTGTTTGATTTTTGGTTTTCCAGAAGACAATACATGATGTAAATATTTGCAGTCTTTGCAATTTATCAATTGCAAGTCATTGTGCAGCCCAAGTATTTAAAATATGAATGAAAACTATATTTTTGTGAAATTACATGAAATAATTAGGGCTGCCAACTTTGGTCGTTTAGTCGACTGATTGGTCGACGTTGCCCTGGTCGACCAAGATTTTCATTGGTGAACTAAATGCACGCACTTTGGCTTGCATTGCAGATGCTCTCAATTTACACACCAGAGGCCTGTGGCAGGTCTATCTGTTACCTTGGGCTAATATTTCATGATAAAAACAGATATATCAAAGTTTTACAGACAGAGTGACGTTTGAATTGTTTGTGTGAAATGCTTTTGCTACAAAAAAAAACTCTGAGGAGAGAAATGAGTTCTAGTGAAATGGCTGATGCGCGAGTCCTTGTCCTCAGCACACGGTAGAACGAAACGAAAGTGAAACTGTACCGTCAGGCGCAGCTCACGGACCTGCGGTGTCTTTCTTCGCTTCATTCTGGCTTTTTCTGTGATAAATAAGACGAGGAGCTCCACGCAACAAAGCTCGTGTTTACATCAATGAAAATGTCTGGAGGACATTCGAGAACAGGGACGATGATGGATTTACCGCTTTATTTGGATTATATGGATGTATGGACAGCACATGTACAGCAGCAGATGCGAGTGAGGCAGTGAGCTGGAGTCTGAGATTAAAGGAAAAGGTGAGATTAATGTGACTTTGACACATAAATGCACTGTTTACGTTGCATCTATGTATAGTATAGTAAATACAACATGACCTCCCAGAGTTTCCCGTCTTCTGAGTCCAGTTCGGGTCAAAAAAGTTGTTGTTTTTTGTCCACTCCATGCCAGTCGACTAATCGCTGGTCAGAGCATGTTTTTGGTCGACCAAGAAAATCTTTAGTCATTGACAGCCCTAGAAATAATAACGTTTAAAAATGTTTTGCGGCTTGAATTTTACAGACATTTATTCTACAGAGAGGGGTCCTGGGTAGTTTGCATGATTAGTTTGTAAGTCGCTGCTTGAAAAGTTTGGTAACTCCCGTATGTCCATGTGGTTCTGCGAAGGTCATGTTGCTTAGACGCTGAAGGAGCTTTTGTATGGGCAGGTTGAGTGGTTTCTAAGTGAAGCATCAAACCAAGAAGCGAGCGAGAAGTCTGTAATTCACCTTTTTTTTTTTGCACAAGCCTTAAACGACTGACGACGTTTCCCAATGTGAGGCCAACGAGCTCCTTCAATCACACCGACTCTTCCTTGGCCATTGGTGTGGTCCGTTTCCGTCCCCCGTTTGTTGAAGCTACCTGTGGAGCTGTGCTTGATTACATTTGTTTTACAGAATCAAGGCCACAACAGAACGCTGACAGGCCTCTCCATCACACTGAGGCGGCTGATTGATCTCAAGCCGACTTCAGGAGACTGAGCCCAAACAAACACACGACACTCAGGCAAATATCTCATTTTCCACATTGTGAAACAGGTGTCACTCTGTTGTAAACCTAAAGCGTGCAGTAAAAATCAGATATACGTATGAATACAATAAATCTGTTTTCTCAACTTGTAATGTGACACAGATCGCATTGGATCACTGTGCAAAACTGTAAAAGCCAATAGGACATTTTCCCCAGTTTTGTCAAGCTCCATAAGGTAAGGCTGTAATGCGTAATGCATGTGTTAAAACAAAATCATTCGTTTGTGAATGCTGCTTGATTTAAATTAAGTTTTCAGCATATTTCCTCTGCTGCTAGATGTGAGCACTTACTGTAAAAGCCCTTTTATTATTCACACTTATTTAGATTAGACGCCATCAGCCTATTAGTATGGACGTGGGGACCTCTTTGGCAAGACACATCCCTTTGACATCCGAGTCAATCATTTATGCTGCTCACGGCCAATGTTCATGTCCTGTAACAGGCAGGGGTTAGTGCCCGCTCACATGGGCCACCACGAGACTGCAAATCACATATGGGCATGAATGAAAAATACACACAAAATTGACTTTTCTTCTCAATAAAAATCGTTCTGAAAATGTCGAGAAAGCTTGATCCCTATGTATCTCCTCTTCAATGGTTTGTAATAAGGGCAAACATTGTGGCCTGTACCAGCAAGAATCCATTTACCATTTCCATTTAACATTTTCTTCAAGCAGTGGAAAAAAGCTCTGCAATACCACAATATGCAATAGCTACTGTTGTCTATTTCACATCTGTGGTGGATAGTGCATTTGCAATTACTATAAAAATACATTCAATATATCGCAGACATGTATCGGAATCTCAATATACCCCCTCCCTGTCGTCTTGTCTATATTGCCCAGTGCTTTACATTACCGCTCTCTATAACTCCTGCTTCCTTTGATTCCACTCCATTATTTGCTTCCATTCTGTAAAAACATACTGTTACCAGCGGCTTCTTCATTTATCAGTTTGAGGCGGGCATGTCGAGGTTCACTGGTTAAAGTTGAAATACACTTGGAGCAAATGTTGAAATAATTGCATTCTCACAGCCTAGTGGCTTCTGGAGAGTTTGGCCTGCCTCCTATTGCTTTATGCAGCAACAATAAAAGGTAAAAACTCCAACCAGTCTCAAATGTAAATATACTGATTGTTTATGCATTCAGTCCTGTTTTAAATATGGTGATGGCAATCAGCTAATTATGAAAATATTTTTCTTCAACTTTGACTAATGCAAATGCAGTAGTGGGCCAAAATCCCCAAGGGATGGACAGCCAGTGTTGAACTATATTACATAAACCATGTGCGCTGAAAGAGAATTACTAAGATACACAGCATTCTTAGAGACCGATCTTAATTGTATTGATTTAATGGAAATGCGAGTGAGTTATGTCATGTGCTCGGCCTTGAAAGCCTCAAAGGGCATCAGTAACCCAAACACTAAATCATTGCTCTTTATTAAATGAATTGAAACCAGACCTGGTTTCCTAAGTTTTTTGTTTGAATAACAGAATCACATCTCACCATAAGCCTGAGCATGTCAGCCCCACACAGAGACAGTTAGTGGGAAGGAAATGGTTGAGTTTAAAGGTCATGTAACTCTCTTTCGATCTGTCCATCCCAGATGCATTAATGAATGAGCAGAAGTGTCATTTTGGAATTGCGGCGCATTAATGGTCCCCTTTCCTATATGAAGCACGGTGCGGGAGGACTTCAATTTGCTTCTCATCTCCCGCCGTGCCTGGCTTTCAGTAGAGCGCTCCTTATTCAGAGAAAGCATCTTAGGCGGAATACAACTAGTGCCATCTGCTCCAGCTCCCTCTGCTATCTCACCACAAAGCAGATGATTATCAACTTCAGCCGCGCACTAGAGCGTCACAGCCCAAGCCAAATATCATCAACTGTCTGGGATTTGGAAAACTGAAAACTCTCGATTTCCTGTTTTGCAGCTCACTTCTATGTAACATATTTGTTCTCTTTACACATCACCCAGTGACATTTTGTTCTGCCTCGATTCATTTCAAATACCATGCATAATTACTGTTTTATCTCACTGCATGAATACCGACCTTTCTTCGACATATTTGGCGGGAAAAAAACATTTATCATAATGGACTGCAGTGTGCTCGCTCAAAGCTGTCGATTGGCTTCTATTTGCATGGACATTCATGGCCGAAGGATAGCCAGAAATCACAAAGGACAGCAGAAAGGGAAACTGCAGGGGTGCGCTCAAATCCCCATGAGCTTCCCTTAATGGAACGTGTAACACAGCGTGCGACACTGTTACATGCAGAGTACAACATGCTTGTAATAAGTGCTACCTGGGATGAGGCAAACGCTAAACTAACGCCAGAGTATTTAGTCTGCGAAATTTTTAAATATGTGATGTTAAAATATGTTAATATTGCAACATCCAGTCATCTTTTTGAATTTTTAGATTGACTTTTCTTTTCTTCTCCCTCTTATGCCCCCTTTCATTTGACTGAAGCAAAACTGTTTATTGGTAGCAGAGACATGTAACAGAAAACAGACTGTATTTTTCACCAGTTTTCAATGCACGTAAGTTTACAGGTGAAAATCGGAAAATTAAAGTGTCGTTAAAAAGTGCATTCATTTCTGCTATTCAACTTAAAGACGAACAAAGAAACTTGTTTACCTCAATAAATCCTTTTCGTAGTCCCTCTGGGGGTAATACGAGTGTTAATTTCAACTTTCCCTGCCTCTGGGTAGGAGGCACAATACACAATAATAGAATCACGAAGAAGCTAACGAGAAAAGCTAACTGCGGGCTAGCGCCACGTAAACAGTATTTACAGCCAAGTTTGAGAGAAAAAAATATCTCCATTGTGTAATTGGATGTACCATATCCCTCTCTCCCTTTGTCTTTTCTGTCAGTGTAGTATTTACTCTCATGGACAATTAGTGAGTAAAAAAACGTACCATGCAACACCTGCAGTGGTGCTTATGGCCTCTAGGGGCATGAATTCCTTAGTTCTGCTTTAAACTGTGAAACTAATATATGATAGACAAGCAAAGTGAGATATGTATAGCCTTTATTTGTTATAATTTTGATTATTTTGACTCAGCTTGTAAAACCCCCAAATTAAAAATCTCATAAAATAAGAATATTTTGAGAATGGACTATAAGCCGTAATCATCAAAATTACAACAAATAAAGGCAAATAAAGGCTTGACATATGTCACTTTGCATCTAATGAGCCTATATCATATATTATTATCGCCTTTGGAACGACCTGCCGGAGGAGCTCAGAGCTGCAGAGAACGTTTTGTTTTTAAGAGTAGGCTCAAGACCCACCTTTTTAGCTTAGCTTAAACTGACATCTATTTATTTAGTCCTAATATATAATGGGAGTAGGGATGGGTACCGTTCGTTTTTTTTTTTATACCAAGTACTTTAACGATACCTGCTTTTCGGTTCCGGTGCCTTAACGGTACTTTTTTCGATACCAATGTTATTTTAATTCAATAAAAATGACGTGTATAAAAAAGTATAGTTCAGGAAAAAATCCTAAAACAGCACAGCAGAAGCTACACAGGAGCAGCAGCGTCGCCTGTGACTTCGTGTTTTGAGCACAATTTCCACTTAAGCAGAGATAAAAAGAAAGAAAGGACGTTATTACCTCTTAAGCTGCAGAGACAGGACAGATCCACATCAGGACATGGTTTTCTTTCAGCTAAACTTTTCTAAACACACTGCGCTGTTCGACGAAGCGAAAGCGACTTCACACTCAAAGATCCTTGCATGGTGTGAGCGCTCACTCTACCACTGACAATTTACCAAAACTGGACCAACAATGTCTAATACAGAGTGAGCGCTCGCTTTCAACAAACCATCTTCGATATTCCTGTCGCTGCAGCCGCAGTTGTAAACAAGAGCACGTCAGCTCAGCCTCCGGGTCTGTCACTAAAGGTAAAGACGTCTTTCTTATTGTCACTGCTCACTTTTGCTTTTCACTTTGACTAAAGCTCAAGTTTCTTATTCAGTCCTGGTTTAGTCCTGGTTTATAACTGGTTTTGTTTAGCTCTGGGTTTTACAACCGGTGTAGTCTACGTCCTGTCTCAGTCCTGCTCAGTCCTGACGCAGACCGCGGCTCTGTCATCTCTATTACAAAAGTTTAGCAAGTTTTGCTTCGCTAAAAGTTACATCTATAAAATATATCTTTGCTTCGCTCCATTTGCGCTGAAGCGGGTCAGTATCTGCGCACACGTTCATGTAGCTTTTTTGAGACTCACTGCGGGTCACATATTGACGTCTGGAGAGAAAAAGAACCGAAAGTTGGCACCGAAAGAATTAAAAATTTTCGATACCGCCTCCGACCGGAGCTTTTCGGTCGGTTCCAAGTAGGAACCGTTTAACGGTGCCCATCCCTAAATGGGAGGGTGTGCCAGGTGTATTGTTTTAAATGTTGTCATCTGTAAAGCACTTTGTGACACCTTTCAGTATGAAAACCGCTCTATAAATAAAGTTTGATTGATTGATTGATACTAGCTTCACATTTTAAGTTGAATTACAGAACTAAATGAACTTTTGAATGATATTCCAATTTCCCGAATGTACATATAATGTCACAGTGTCTAATACGGTTTGCCACGAACACTCAATTCAGTCATACCAAAGAAGACAAGGTCCTCACCCCGTCTTGGAGACAACAATTCGTGTAGATGGTTTCTCAAATCAAATCAGTCATTGCGCGGGACGGTGGAACGTTTTCTCGAGGGAGCCTGCTGAGGGTTACGTCATGACCACGGTTCGAGGGACCAGAATACTGCTTGCTCATGGGTGAAGGCATGACACTTTTAACCACTCTTTCGAACTGTCTGCTTCACCACCTCCAAATGGTGCTAATGCGAGGTGCGTGCCCTGTACTCCGGCTGGCTGATTTACTTTACTGTAACAAGTGTGCAGGCGCTGCGAGGTCAGATTGGATGAGATTTGAACAGTTTAAACTGCATTAAGCCGTCATAATTGAGTGCATGCCTGTGTGAGTGACAGGAGGGTCAGAGCAGGCTGTCAAAGGTGGCTGCCCACTAACACTGACTGACAGCTCATTTACTAAGAGCTACTGCACTTTCACCGTAAGTGTGCACACTAATGGCATAGCAGTCCAGATGTAACCCCGCTTTAGACATAATGGAAGCTCCACAGTGCCCGATGCTATTAACACCTTCCCTTTTCCGGCATCTTAGTAGCTAAAGTTAGTCACTCTTGTCAACAATACTGCTTAGAAAGTATAAAAATCCTACTGTGGCAACTAATGGGCCGGATTGTTATTATGGACTTGCCAACCAATTACATGTTTAATTCTGTGCCAACATTGCCCCCGCTTTTGCTACCTTCTGATCGACAATTAACAACTTGACTTGCCTTCCTCCCATCCATTAGACGGCGGTGCGTGGGTCGTAGCTATCAACCCCCCGTTAAAGCCTTGATTTACTTGTGAGCATGCTTAGTGTGGGGACTGCATGAGGCTCAGTAGGGGCACATTGGCGTTTGCACAGGCTTCGCATTCATTAACAGTTCATAGTGGAGCGCATAATTAAAAGCTTGCTGTGTTGATAATTACCCTGCAGCACCTGTCTCCCCGCTCTATGCCCTCTATGCCCACGTGCAGCCTTCACCAACACCTCCGCAAATGTGGCGGGGCTGAGTGTGTGTGTGTGTGTGTGTGTGTGTGTGTGTGTGTGGGGGGGGGGGGGGGGGGGGGGGGGGCAAGTCTACGTTCCAATTCCATTCATGTTTGTGTCTTTATTTGTAGAGATTAAGATTAAGAGCGGGAATTCAAATAACCACTTGTAAATATTTAATTCTAAAATGATATTTATTCTAACCTTGTGTGGTAATGAGAGCGGTCTATCTGCTGCCATGGCTCATGAATATGAAATTTACCTGAGTGTATGCATGGAAGTGAGTCATTTTATCTAAATGCCTTCAGCTCTAATTGCTGTATATGCATTTTGGGCTTCTCTGGTACCTCTGGTATCCCCGGGCCTCTACCATACAGAGTGTGGTGCCAAAACTATGACTTCTAATCACGCTGAATGGAAAAGCCTCCTAGTCAAATTATTTGCAAGTAAATGCGTTTTTCTGACATCATTTTGTCACAACCTCCAATAAGTGGGGGGACTTTCTTTTCAGCACCAGGGCGTGCCACCTCTGGTAACCTTGCTCATGTCTTGTTGAGCTAATGTTGATGGTAAATTAGTTGCGTCCACTCTTTGTATCAATACGTTATTATCATTTTGTAGGGATTAAAAAAACAAAAAAAAACACAATTATTTTCCCCATATTGATGGATCTCGAATTTCAATTAATTCTTTTTGTTTCAAAGAAGAAAAAAACAACAATAAATGTGGTCTTTCCTGGGCTAGCAAGTAAACAGATGTAGAGGCCAAACTGAAAAGTGCAGCTAAGCATAATCAAGCTAGCTGCACACTTCTCACAGTACAACAGTCCCTCATCTGCCCACGCAACACACAAACATCTGCAAAAGAGACGCAAAAAAGTGGAAGAATGTCAGAAGCAGACTGCGAGAGTTAGCTTATCTTTTGTGTCACAAAGCCACGACTTACGGAGTGAAGCGCCAACAACTTACTATGTAGAAAGAAATGTATAAAGTATAAAAGACGATCAATCTTGCAATTCACTGTTAGAAGTCCAGCTAATCCACAGCTGCAGCCTCAAAAATAGTCCACGTTGTCCAAACAGCGATCGGCAGTTTTCCTCTTCAAAGGTAAACTTTTCCTCCCCGCGTGCGTGTCCTGTCCGTATAGCTGACGTTACACTTAAAATCAGCAGATCCTCTCCTTTTGCTGCCGCATGTGCCATCCTGTGATTCCTGTTTGTTTGGGTCGAGTGATCCCTGGGATTGACCTGGCAGGCGCTACCGCATTGTGCCGTCCATATTTTTTTTCCAGAATGTGACAGGACTGGCCAAATCTCCTGTCAAATAAAACAATTATCGAGATCGAACTTTATTAGAATTGCAAATAGATTAAAATGTGATTAATTGCACAGCCCTAAAATCTTGTTAAGCAACATTTTTTATTTTCTGTTCATTTACATATTCTATGATAATGCACTTAACCGCGAACACTATTTGTCACAGGAGTTTTGTTTTCTGTTGAATGTTGCTGTTGTTAAATTAAGTGCCTGCAATGCATCTATGTAAAACAAACAAAGCCTTCTTACTATTAGCAGTGACACATCCATTTGCAGAGTTGTGTAATAATAGTATGAGGATTTAAGGGCTCACGCTGTGACGATCGTGGGCTAGCGTTGAGTCAGCAGTGCTCCTGGGGAATAGCGAGAGAGAGAGAGACCAGAGGAAGAGGGAATGAGCAGGGACACGATGTTTCATTAGCTGAAGCATTGCTCACCAGGATATCTATTACATTCAGCTGTAAGCCTTTTGTCTCAACTTGGTCACACTCGGCTTTGCTGCAGTGTATTGAAACTAAGGATATTGGTTGTTTCCACAATAAGAAGACAAACCAGGCATCGCCAGAAGAATTAAGTGGTGATTCTGGGCTGAAGTAAAACCAGACCTTTATTGCTTTTTGTGTCTTGATTTTGTACGAATGTGTAATTATTTATATTTATGTGCTAAATTATTATAAAGGCAGATCATGGAAAAGAGTGGAAATCATTGCTATACATGATGCCCTTACTGTTGTCAACAAGGCTTCTTGTAGCCTCTATCTTTAATACAAAACATATTAGTCAAAAAAGGCTATAGGATCATCAATTATCTATCTTTTAAATGGCTGTATTAAGTTCATTGCTTTTCATTTTACGGCTAACATACCTTGTGAGAGTAATTTTAACACCGGGTCTTTAAGGTCAAAGGTGGGTGAGTAATGACCAGTCGGCACAATTACAAAGGAGATAATGGCTCCCACCTCTCCTGATCTGATGGCTCCACAAAGCCAAGCCATAATAATGACACAATTCTCATTCTGGCCACAAAGGGAATTTCATTTGGCCGTCTAGCATGATAATGAACATTTGGCCAATTTTGCTCCTTATATCAGGCCCAGGCTTGCTGTGCGGTGTAAGATTCAGAATGTCTCATCAGGGTAAAACCATCCTCTAATGGACTCGGGTTTAAGCGAGGTTGATGGCATTTTAAGACATACAGTATAACAGCTGAGTAAAACCACTTTATTCAGTGAGTGCTACTAAAAATATCGACCAGAAAATCTTGGAGTTTTACTTAAAGACTGTCTGACCAAAATTGATTCTTGTCTTGCTGAGGTGGGACACCGTGGTTATTGGCTAATAATTATCAGGTTTTACAGAGAGCTTATGAACATATTAAACTGATCAGTTGTGCTAGGCCTTAGCTACAACCAATTCCACTTTCTTCTTTATCAGAAAACAACACAGTTTCTCAATCTGTTTCCTTGAAGAGCATGCTATAGTCAGGCCACGCCCCCCTTGTCTTAAACCGTGGCCCCAAAAGATGTATCAAAACAATATAATTGCCACATTTATTTAACAAATAAAGAGAAATTAGACTGTTTTATACTCCTGTACTCCTTTCTCTGTCATGATTAATTATTTTTTACCAGACAAAGCTCTGGGCCCCCCTGCAATTCGATTGCTCAATGATTATTTCAATATCCAGCATGTCAAGCCTCCATTAGGGAGAACCTCATGTTCTCACAGTGTCTAGAGAGATCTATGAGCATAGTTTGGTTAGATTCCACTTTAAACAGGCATTTTTATCATGCAATCCTCTGATTTTCAACAATTACACAGTACTTTGTTACATTTTGTGTTGTGCATTAATGTCAAATGGGATTTGATTGATATAATTACTTACTGTATCGCAAATCGGATCGGATCGGCCCCTGCATATCGTGATACTAATCGGATCGTGACAAAAGTGTATTGTCCCAGCCCTTATAGATATACAGACGGCAATGAGTCATGTAAGGGGGCGTGGCCTAGCTGATTTATTTGTTATTACTCTTTTTATTAAGATGAGATTAGCTGGTCCTTTATTACACATTACACATTATATGTGTAATAATATATTATACATTCGGTGTGCAAAATAGACAGGAAATGAAATGAAATTAGAAATTAGAAAATTAAATGAAATAGCTTAACAGGCTACATTTTTGAAAATTAAAAAATCAAATAATAATGAACTCGAGTCACAGCTTGTGTCCAGTGGTTCAACACCGGCTTGTGCTGACGTGCACGTGGGAGCGCACGAGTAGTTGTGAATGAAGAAAGGTCCGGGTGGACCGGCACACGCAACCCTGGGACCGCTATGGTACCGGGTTTCGGTACCCATCCTTATTTATCACTCAACAATAAAATCAAGCTGAAATCGGGTCCATGTGGATGTTTTTTCACAGCAAATTGTTCTGTAGATGCGAAAAACGGCACTCGTTGCAAACATTAGCATATGTAGCTTCCTGTCCGTTCTCTAAGTATTCATGGGCTGTTGAAACACTTTGCTCCTCTCCATGTCTATGTAGCTTTATTTAGTAGAAAAATATATTCAGAATTCAGCATTGGTTAAAGTAGCCTAATGTGGAGAAATGGGAGCATGTTCAGTATTTTCCCTCCATTGTTTTGCTGCTTCGAACATATATGGGCAATTCCAACGATGCCGTCTGTATGACAGTTAGCTATAATTAAATGAAGGTTTCCATTCCTTGTATGTAGTTTTAGTAGTCCTTTCCTGATATAAATATATAAAATTGCATGTTGAATTCAGGCCAGTGTCTCTACTGAGACTTGGTATTTGTGCTCTGCTCCGCTGTGAGCAAACGAGATAAACTTGGGACAACACAGCACCAGGGGTGTGGTGTTCAAACAAGGTCGCCAATTAAATGTGTCTGAACCCACTCAATACATGCCCTCCATATTCACCCGCGCCACATGGAGAAACTCGCATTATACAAAAGCAGCAGCTTCTTCGGAAGGGTGGGAGAGGGGGTTCAACTCTATACAAGGGCTGAGAAGAGGTTTTTATGAAAGCAACAAGTGTGACCCCACTTTGAAGTAGGGGCGCGTTTATCTTCCAGACTTATTGGGAAGGTGCTTACAGGGGCAGCCAGGGGGGTCAGCAGAGTACCAGTGAGACGGGCAATAGGATAGTGGGGGGTTTGAAGGAGGGTATTAGACAAAGCCTGGCATTATTTCAGTGCTCCCCGCTCACACCTCCTTTTCTGTGGGAGACTGGCTGAATGTACCTCAATAGAAGAATATCTCGGTCAGTGTTGGGGCAGTCGTTTATCTAAAAGAATAAAAGAAAGAAAAACAGGCAGAGAGAAGCAAAAATGAAGATGCAGGTGCAGTTTTTACAACACGTCCCTAAATGTTGTGAGCGGAAAAAAAAAAGAGTTATTTCTGAGTATTTTATTTTTTATTTCTGAGGTATGTATTTATGTGGACTTGATGGATGGACTAGTTGGATTTGTTAAAATATATTTTTTCCCATCTTGCTCATTCTTTGTGATTAGGGCATGTTCAGGTCAGTTAAGCCTCAAACATCTTTTTTTCTGCTACACAGTTCACACAACTCTCCCCTGAAGCCAAACAAAATCAGATCCTGTTAAGATTTTTGCACACACACAAAAAATTACCAAACTAAAAAAAACATAAACTTTTGCTTTCACTCTTAAATGTTCATTGGAGCTGGACTGTGGTGCAGCTATAATGAAATGGCCTGACCAATGATACTCCATTAGGAGGCAGAATAATCCATCCACTGTTTTGTGGCGAGATGGACCCAGCGTAAGTGGAGACCCTGATTCCTGACTGTGTGCTTATAGTTTTGGAGAGTGTGTAGTTTGACTTGAAGCGTGCGCTGTGCTAATATTAGATGCTATAAACAGGCACAACATGTAGCACTCTCCCCAGTGGCCTCACCTTACTGAAAGATCTAATTTGTACCGTTTCTTTGAAAATATTTCACAAAGAATCTTTAAAGCGGCACCAATTCCCTCGTCGATGTGCAGTTAAGCGGGAGGTGAACCTCTGAAATATTCTGTGCTATTTCAATCGCATCAAAGGCAGCTTTTTTATCACGCACTCTCTTTTCGCCTCTGGCCATGTGTTTAAGCGATTCCACGGCTGGGACAGTCTGGTGTCACAGGCAGAGATCTCTATACCAGGCTGTACTCATTTGGTCACGCTCTGTAAGGCAGGTATGGAGGATGTTACTAGTTGCTTCGCTTTTATGCTTTTTATTGTTAAAGCCTCATTGAAAGTTTACTTTGAGACTTGAGGATGCAACAGTATATTGAGTTAATAAATAAGTATAAAGATTTTCACATGTGTATCACACTAGCCCCTACAGTTAGTGCCATGCAGCCTGGTCTTTGTACACAGACCGGGCATCGGCGCTTGAGTTCTCCTAAGAACAGGTGATCCTTCACAGATGGAGGAGGCTGTGCCCACGGGACTTCATGCTCTATCGTTTGAATCTTGGCCTCATAAATCTTTTATAAAGGATGTCAGTTTTGCTTACGCAGAGACAAACGCCCCAGCCTGTAAAAAGGCCTGGTGAGCTTTACTCAGATTGTGTGTGGTAGCACAGCAACTTTCTTTGTGCTGCGTTCATTGGAAGGGTTTATGCTTGAACATAATGGACCATGCAGTCCCACTTTAACACACTTATTGTGTGGTACAGAATCTTTTCCGTTCCCATTGGTATTTATATGCAAATGGGAATGAACTGATTGTAGCCTATTCAAATCCCCCATAACATTCCACTGATTCTCTGTCTTTGAATTGAAGGTGGAATTGATTATTCATCATGCCATGTGATGTGCTTAGACATGCACACATGTAACTAGAAACAAACAAAATGACACAACAGATCTATTTCTTGGTGATTGGCAGTGCATGAACACTGCACCATTCCTTTCCCTCCCAAATGGAGGTCTTTAAACACAGATTATCTGCCAACCATCTGACCGACTCACCTCATCTCTAACAGCTTCATGGTTTTGTCTTAGTCATGCCACAGAATTTTTATTTCAGCAAAAATGTAACCTGTTAAGCTATTTTATATAAGAAATTATATTTCAACATGATGCTGATCACCGAGTGTGTCCTAAATGGCAAATTGACTTAAATAATGTTTGGCAACTTCGAGAATAAACATTTTCTACCTAAAAAAAAAAAAAAAGGTCATAGGGTAGACCTTGTTGGACCATTGTTCCGTTTTACCATTTGCTCCAATTTAAACTGCTTGTGTCTTTGTAATTCTATTTGTTTGAATCTGCAGTTTACCACAAAGTGTATGAGTGTGGAACTTAAACATTTAAACCTTTACTTGACAGTCTTTTATGTGAAGCTTGTGACACCCTTTAAGATCTTTCACTTTATCCCTAGTTCCCTATTTGCATCTCCCAGTAACTCTTGCTAAGTTCATCTCACGGTCCATGCGGCAAAATTACCCACATTTTCTGTGTAATAATCTCTTTGCGAGAGATGAAGCAGGGAGTGGGTGAAAGCACATGATGGGAGATGGACTCTACTTACTTTGCCAGATATTAGCAGCCGCAGGCAACAGTGGGTAAACAAATAAACTGGCACTATGAAGAGAAACGTAATGTTTTCGAAATCATTTTCCCTCCAAGCCTTTGAGTTTATTATCTTGATGCCGTTTTAAACCTAATGTTATAGATTTTATGAGGATTTAGACAACCGTATGCTATATAATACAAGCAAACACAGCGCACAGCTGTATGAAGGCTGGCTGCTGTTTGTCTGTTCCTTGAGTCTTCACTCTCATTGTTGAACACCGGAAAATGCTCTTGGGAACAGCTGTTGTATGCTGTGATCAAACCTTTAACTTTTTCTTTTCATTTGAACCCGAGGGCTCACGAATACATCTTTTTTTTCAGTGTCGGGTCGAAGGCAGAGTCAGAGTAAATGACTATTGATTGGTTAGCCGTGGGGTTTGCCTTGGTGGCAAGCTAACTGCTAGTCTGACTGAGTGGCTATTATCGTCGTATAGCGTTGCTCGGCATGTCGCGCACAACCCCAGGTAAGTGGCTGTCCCTGACAAATGCTTGTTGCCAGCCTAGTCCATTATCTTTGGGGAGGCGGCTGACCACTGAGCCCCACCGCTAATATGCAAGGAGATGCTTATCAGTTCAAATTAAGAGCGGGCCCTCCCAGACACACAGGGATGTAATTGTTTGTGACAGACTGTCGCCCCATAGCCCTGAAGCCTCCAGAGAGGAAATGGTAGCATCTCTTAGACCGGCGGAGGGCGAGGAGTCACTGGAGAGCCTGGTCACACAGTCACTTCTCATATTCCATAGTCTGGAGGTCGAGTCCTCTCCCTAAAAGTGTGATGTGATACCCCATACCAGATCAGTTATGATTAGCCTGATGTGAGAGGGTTTATTTAAGCACTACAGTTTTGTTGCCTGTCAAAACTGGATCAAGATAGATTGAATTGAGCCATTCATGTCAAAAGAGCGCCCTACGATAATTTGTATGATTATCTTTTGTGTTGAAATAGGCAGTTATTTATTTTATTCATTCATTTAATTACACATTCATTTATTCATTCATTTATTTATCTAAATTTGTAATACTTATCATGCATCATGCATTTGACGCCTCCATGAAACAGCCACAACTTCAAAACTAAAGTTACTAAAAGTAAATTGTAAAATGCTTGAGGATAAAAAGTTGGTTGAGAACAGCTTTGGCCTTTTGAATTGTGATTGTTGAAAATACTACTTTGGAGTCATAAGCGTAATGCATATTTACTGTATTTCATCCTTCTAGCAAGCGCCTTATGACACACAAGTCACGGGGCCGAGCAGACTCACTAAGCATTTCATCTTCATTTTGTCAACATTTTAAATGTGAAAAACAGTACTTTAGCTGCCTCTGACTGAACAATTCATGAGGAACAAAATGAAAAATTACATATAATTTTCCTGACATGTTTATGCATTAGGCAAACTCAGTGGAGCAAATAAATTGTCAGGGCTCGAAAACATCGGCTTGTGAGTGTGTGAGCTTGAATACTTCTGATTTGAGGCTCTCATTACACCAGCAGTGCCGCTGAATAAAACATTATGTATTTAACAAGTGACCCTTATGAATGCCAATGTCTATTAATCTTTGAGCACTCACATGGACTCCCATCAGAGCGGGAAGTGCAATGTGGTCTTAGATGTGCTTTCGTCTACTGGAATCAGAATTAGACAAGGCGGTCTGTATTCTCTGGCTAAACTAAAGCTGAGGCGTCCTATTGTAAACTATATAGTTAAAGGTTTGGTGGAAATGAAAACATGCTTATATTTCACACACACGAAAATTTAGAATTGGTAAGTTATGAGTTCAACAAAAATATGCTCATATGCACTCAATTAGCAATGACCCACAATACAACTGTTGTGCACTGTGGTTCTACGATGGTTCTGTGTAAAAATACATTTACATAGCCTATATATTGGCTGCATGTTATGTATGTTAGGAAAAATGTGAGACTGTAGGACAAATGGATCTAAACTAAACATAATCTGAACACTATAAATTTGTTTGTAAAAGTCTTATTACAGTTACACAAATGTTAATCGGAGCTTATTATTTGCATATTATTATTTCCTCTCTCGGTCCTTTGTGAGTTTATCCAAACCCATGCGCTCTCAGTTAGTTCTGATGTGAGATCCATCACGGCACTAAAAGCTGTTCAGTTGCTGACTGGAAAGCAAAGCGTTCGAAAGAGAGCCACCATCGTGATGCCACACCCCGTCCTGTCAGAAACACGCACTGATCTTCTGTGGGCCTTGTAAACCTTCAAACTTTACTTTCTAATATGCACACTAGTTTAAGTAGCCTGCCAGAAGCTAGAAGACATGATGTGTTAGCCGTGATTATTAAAGTAAAGACGCAGCGCTTGTGACATGCGGGGCTCTCTCTCTGAAAGCAGCTTCACTGTTCACCCTGTGTTCTCGCTTTGCTTTTTGTACGGAAACTAAACAGTTTTAAAATGACGAGATGGATATCGCATCGCAGCTAGCTGAGCGCGCATGGGTTTGGATATACTCACGAAGGACCGAGAGAGAGGAAAGAGAGGCACGGTGCAGGAGGTACGAGGCTACGAGCACAAAACGTAGGCTACGACACAAACTTATGAATATTGTCCGCAGTGTTTCTTAAGCATTACATTAGAATTGAGCAAATGCAAATAATAAGCTCCGATTTACATTTGTATTAGCCTTGATATTGAGGAGCAGATGACGCTCTCGTTCCCCTCTCAGACTTTAAAAAAACGTGTTCTATAGACCCCGTTTAAAGGCGCATCATCCTGAGACAAAATGAATCATAAAAAGCTAGTCAGTCTTATGCAGACACGTGATTAGTGATTAGCAAGTCATGTGACACATATCATAACCTGTTGACACACACTGATGGTACAGCATGGTGTTGCTGCATATCGGGCTGATTTGACCATGAAGTGATGCACGCTGGGACCAACCGATCGTATGTATAATGACAAATAAAGCTCTTTACCATAAAGCTTACTGAAATGGCCGCACAGTCCAACCAAAAGAGGGACGGGTTGTACAAACCTCTCTCGATGTAACTAGGAAGCAATGCGTTGCTGAATTGCACCTAGTTTTGCCGAAGAGATGCAATGAAATAAAACAGCAGGGCCTCACATTTGGAGATGAACATGACAACAAAATTAAAGATGCCACACTGTTCCCAACACTAGCCTGGTTTTCCGAGTTTGCTTTATTACTATGGTAATGAGCAGCAGCATTATTTGTCACGTCACAGTGCTCTTAAAAATCCACTATCTTTACTTGCATACCAGAAAACAACATCCCTTTCCTTGGAACTGTTTATTCAAGCTGTGGGTGTATTTGGGCCATATGGCTAGGCGTAGTAGCAAGCTGTTAAGCGGAACATGAAAAACAAAGGTGAGGTACCAAGAGACACCATTAAGGCTCTTTCGGGCAATTCAAAGTTTTTCCAGCTTTGACTGAAGTTAATATTAAAATGGTGAACACAGAAGTCAGATAAAGAGGAACTATATCACTCATTGGATTGTACATTTACGGAACTAGCCCTCGAGAGATATAATCATTTTGATGATGTAATGTCTCATTTGTTCCAATGGGAGGGATCTTAATTTCTTTCCATAATAATTAACTTATTTGCTGCTCAACCTGCATCTGAGGTTGGAAATGCTCAACCTCAATTTGCATGAACACCGTCACAAACACACTCATAAAAGCATGCCCATACAGAGAACACCATTTCAGAAGCAAGATCCAAAACCAATTAAATATCTGTCATGTCTCCATTAAGTTGCACGCGTTAATTACACCTTATAAAAAGCCTGTCATGTTTCATAATCCCACAAGCGGCAACAATTCCGACTCAATCAAGCACAAGATCTGCCACAGCATTAGTGCCCTGACAATTGTAAATGGAAAGGCAGTCCGCTGCCTGTCAAGTGTGGGGGATGAATTGTGACAACTAATAAATAAAAAAATCATCTTGAATAGTAATAATAATAATTCTAACTGGATAGACTCAAACAGACAAAAGCAACTATTTGAAAGGTTTATTGATGTATATCTTTAGCGATCAGACCCTGGCAGTAGACATCAGATATAGGAATTAAATTTAG
The DNA here is from genome assembly GCF_951799975.1 of Gobius niger. NCBI lineage: Eukaryota > Metazoa > Chordata > Actinopteri > Gobiiformes > Gobiidae > Gobius > Gobius niger. The sequence continues at coordinate 15,676,886 of NC_136871.1, forward strand.
TATGGATGGGCAGGTTCAAGTTAGAGATGTCTTCCCCCGGATTCTGGACACTGACACTGGCAGGGAGGCTTGAGAAGGATGCAGCAGGCAGAGCCGTAGATGGAAGAGGCGGAGACGGGGTGGAGGTGGGTCGCAGCACAGCTGTGAAACGAACGAACCATGAATGCCAAGGGCGATGATTGGCTGAGGTGAAGGTGTGACCCTCACAGACATGATCATTGGCTGAAGTTTGGTCATTCTTAAATTGGTCACCCAGGTTGAATTTACACCAAGGCTTCATTAATTGAAAAGTAAAAGATGTGCATACTTTTTTCATCAGCTTTTAAGTAATATGTATGTTGGTATTTTTTTGTGGTTTGCTATACATTGCCACCGTACGTCATATGGTATTCAAACATTGTGTAAAAACGGACAATGTAATTTATATTAGAATAAAAACAACAAGAGTAGCAACAAATATGTATTGCATCAGAATGTTCAAAGATGGCGTCCATATCGATTCAAAGTCAGGCTGCCGTCCTCTGATGTTGTGCGGAATTTTTTTCTACTGTTCAGCGAAATAACAGTTCATCCATTGTATCTGGCTGAGGGGGGTCAGTGCCTTCCACTTCGTAAGATTACACTTTTAGGCTGTAGTTGCTGCCGGCAGTAACAAACAAAGTATCTCTTGTTTCCATTGTGCAATGGTGCCAACTGTCCACATTTTGGGATCAACACCCGCAGTTTTTCCACACGCCTAGTGATTGTAAAGCCCTAGTTCTGGAGAGATTTTAATCAGACACAACTCCACAGCATATGTAGGATAAGGTAGGTCTTTACTGGCCCATAAAGTGACATTTGTTTCCACAAGCTGTCATGTCAAGTTGGTATTTCACACCAGATTGCAGGAAGCAGACAACACTACAAACAATCACTAAAAGGTTTCCAACAGTTATATTGACACTGATCTGCTGAATCTTTGCGGACTGTATTATATCCTGTGGAAAAAAAAAGAATGTCTGCATTTAGTAGATTGGGCGAACTGAGTTTATTAATTTGCTCCAATTTTCTTCTGTGTAAGTACACCCAAGATCAGACTCCCATTTTACTTTGATTGAATATTTGGGAGCATTTTGATTATCATTATTATTGCATTTTCGTTCCCAAATGCCATCTCAAACATGTTTATTGTTCTCCGTCTTATATGCGCCCTTCATGCCTTGGTGGCTTGTTCTTGTCGGCTTGCTGTGAAGATGTCGGTGCCAGAGGACAAGTGGCGTGGAGCCGCTGGTTGAAATTCCCCTCACGTCTGGCCCGCTGCCGCTGTGGGTGTACCGCTGAGAAGTACACTATAGCACTTGCACACCGCTGACCCGTGCGCTTCCTCTCACTTCATTAGCTTGCTGTTTGGCGTTCAGCCCTAACCACCATCCCCTCCTACGCGAGTCAGTTTATTTCCTTTGTGTCTCCGTTTTTACTTACAACATAGATCCCCCTGGGCAGATGTGCAATGCTTCGACTGTGGCTGCATAGAAATGGCCTGGAGGTACTGTATTTGCTTTTTGAGCTAATATTATAAGGTTTTACAATCATTTGAAAACGGATTAGGATTTTTGTTGAGCGGGAGTGTATGCTCCTTGAAACTCTCAAAGTCTGAAGGACATTCGGGGAATTAAGTTTGTTACGACGGAACTGTGTTTTAATTATTACATCTTTGAACATGCAATTTTTACACAGCCTCCCGGAAATGAGTATAATGGAGAAAGTACAGTATGAATGCAGCAATTTGGAAAACTAGCAGTTCATTCTTTTACAACAACATCTAAAGAGTTAGTAGTTTAGTATTGTATGGCAGCAACAATAAAGGGTTTACAAGTACAAGTGATTGTAAAATCAAGTAAATGATTTGGGGACAATCCCCTGGATTCAGTACCAAATTTATTAAAAAATGAATTAAGCCAGATCAACATTGGCAGAAGTTTGGGGAAATCTGTCTCATGTGGTTTCTGTAACATTTGGTGAGCATTTTCCTTAAAAAATGTTGGTAACGCTTTATATTAAGGTGTGCTCATTAAGCATTAATAAGCATTAATAATATGCTTGTTAAGTATTAACACAGTGCTTATTTTACTTTTATCTGTTAACATACTAATATGCCATTAATAATCGGCTTATTCATATTAATCTAAAGCGATACCGATTTGTGAGGACATTTTTGAAAAGTGAGGACAGTTTGGGTGGTGTTCACTTATTTGAAGGACTGTTTGAGGCTCAAGACGTGGTTTTAGGGTAGGGTTAGAACTGGGTCAAGATTACGGTTAGGGTTAGGATTATGGTTAGGGTTAGCGTTAGGGGCTTAGGGTCTGGGTAATCCATTATGTCTATGAGTGTTCTCACTAAGATAGAAATACAAGATCGTGTGTGTGTGTGTGTGTGTGTGTGTGTGCGCGCGTGTGTGTGCGCGCGTGTGTGTGTGCGTGTGAGGGGCCCCTCTGCTCTATTAGACAGGACAGTCCAGTGTGAAGAGGTGCAAAGAGCGGGGAGTGGCATTGAGTGAATTGTCAGGGTCAGGAGGCAAACTCACGATGGTGAAGTGCCCAGCAAGCTGCAACAAGCTGGAAGCTTTAATGTCTAGACTATCATACAGCGCAGGAGACACATTTCTTATATTAAAGACATTTCACTGGAGGGTCTAGTGCAGAAAACAAAATAATGTAATGTTTTGTTTTTAAAGCGATCACACTGTTTGGATGTTGACCTTATCCACCTGCGCTGGTTTCCCCCTCTCTGCATTTGTATAGCAGACACTAAGGGCGAACAGGACAAAGCTAGGAAGGTCAGTAAATGTGAAGTGCATACAGGCAGAAAAATGAAAAGAGAATCAGTCAGAGCGCCGGGGTTTATCACCTGGATGTGACCTGCCGCAGCCTCGTGCCAGAGCTGAAATAGGTTAGAGTGTAAGTGGCTGTCATGTTGATGTCTTTGGGAAGAGGACGGGGAGGACACAGCACACGCAGACTGCCAAACACAATTCCACAATTATACATGCCATGTTTTACTGAAGTAATGAGCTAATAAGGTAAACATTTCAATTGTTACTTCCGAGTAAAGTGTTGATCTAGGAAAAAAAATGTTTGACACCATTGCACTGGAAAAACAATGGTATTTTCTGGGGGGGCAACAGTGGTGCAGTTGGTGGAGCAGGGAGTCTCATAATCGAAAGGTCGGGGGTTTGAGAGCTCCTGCAGGTAGGACACTTCACCCTCCTTGCCTCCAGTGTTTGCGTGCATAGGTGTGTGAATGGGTGACTGGTTCCTTGCTGTAAAGAGCTTTGGGCCTAATGAAGGTAGAAAAGCGCTATACAAGTTGAGAACATTTACAATCAAAAGCCTTGTTCGAACGTTCATGTGAATTGCATGTTAAGCGTTTCCTTGTCACATAAAATGCATTCTGTGTGCAAAGCATTTCATAAAAGACTAAATGACTAATGTGTTCCTTATCTCTTTTTTCTCTCTCTTTAGGTAAGTTCCCTAAACTCCACTGTGAAGGATGCTCGCTTTATTTAAATCCCATGGGTCTGTGCTTGTTGCTGGAGCCCCTTGAAGATGAAGTTAGGCATAGAGACAGAGTTGTCAGAACTAGCGTCATCCGAAAGGCAAGTGAAACACTTGAATCTCTGAGACTTGAGCAACAGATATTACAGACAGTGTATGTACAATGTTAACAATAACTATATCAGAACGTTTCATCGGTATACTAAAGTTCAGGTTCTAAATTGTATAATTGTACATCAACTATTCTCATTGCTACATAATTGGAAGCACACACACACAGAAACAAATGATCAAAGTTTTTGCGCAACTTTGTTTTTCTGACCTGAAAAGTTTTCCCGTATCCTCGCGTGGGCTAGTGCTAATTGTACCAAAGAAATGGCAAAAAAGTGTTTTATCTTTGTGTAATAACGTAGGACAATGATAGCATTTTGTGCTAATAGAAGATTTTTTTTTCTTAGATCTCTTCAGGCCTTAGATTTTTGATGTCATAGGTTTTTGTGCAAATATCCAAAACAAACTCCTCAGTCCTTTTGCTTTAATATCACTGACAAACAGTAGCCTATTAAAAAATGAAACCAGCTTGAGAGGTCCTTCTACTAGCTTCTGATGAGCTCCCAAAAAGGGTCATCATTGAATGAATCTTTAATGTTTGAATGTATTTTTAAGTCGTGTCAAAGATGAATTCCTTTCTCTACCAAAGCAGACAACAAAGACCTCTTCTTCTCTTATCACTCTTCACTATCATAAAGTCATAGACCATTTTCGTTTAGATATTGTAGGATGTCACAGACCTATACATTCAAATTGTATTAGACTCAGGCTTCGAGCTTCAGAAAAACATCTCGACTTCAAGCCCAAGCTAAGCTGTCTACAAGAGGTATTACTATCCATCTACATTGATAGCTATGCCAGCAAGGAATTAGATCTGGTTGTCGTGCACTTGGCAATAATTTAGTGTACGCATTTTAGCAAAGAGGGCCAGGGGAAAGTAAGCTAATTTGAGTCAATCGATTTTTGCACATTTTTAAAGTATGAAAAAGTTTCTGCCCCTGTGCCTTACAAGTTTAACTGAGAAACATTCAAGAGTATGGTTGATGGTGATGATATTCTTCTTCTTGTGCTTTTATCAAAGGGCGCAACTGCCCGTGTTAACGCTTTACACTTTACATTTTGATATCACTTACCAAAGACACAGTGCAGTTTCACACTTCAAGCCTTACATTGTTTAGCCCCATTGTATATTGCAGCTGGGTGCACCGTTTATTGGCCTGGCTGTGAAGTCAGATGGCTATTTGCGACTTGATTGATCGTGATGGATTACTTGAGGGACGGCTCGTGGAAAAGTGTCTGGAGGGGAGCTTGTGAACACGGGCAACAGAGCAGATCATTGAGGCAATCAACGCACCACCAGAAGCCCTGGGCTCAATTTGAATGTGGGAGACCTAAATGTGCCGACAAAAGAATGGGAACTTTCTTATTTCTAAGGTTTGGCCTTGATCCCCCCCGAGTTGCCGCTTCAATGTGTGGTGCTGATACTGAGTTTAGCAGCTGACATGAACAATGGCGCCACTGAGGGCAGCTGTAACTAGAACGACCACCTCGACAATTCAGGCTGATTGTTCTCAAATTGCAGTGGCTTGGAAGATTCACCTTTTTTCTGTTTGATGTGTTAAAGTGCTTTGTGTTACACCGGGGACAAGCATCTCTTAGGCTGTCAACAGATTTTTCATTTCACCGAACCAACCTCCCCCCCTCTTCAGTCCTCCTTTTGATTTTTGGGGTGAGTGCGTACAGTCCTGCGGATAGAATAGTGTAGTGAGATAGTCCACAGCGGGGCTCAGAGAGGTGTGTTCATCCATCTTCGGCATCATTCATCACACTTTGTCATGCAGTTTAACCGCCGCGGGGAAATATTTGCCACCGTGATTTCTGTTAGGACTCTTTACCAAACTGCTTTTTCTATCAAACTGCGCACTCATCACATTTCCACTATCCACACCGGTGCACGAGAGAAGAGGTTGCATTATTTAGCTCAGTTCTGGGGTCAATTGCCCAATCCGAGATGGAAACGACCGCCTGAATAACCCATAATACGCCCTTACTGCAGAGTGTGGAGCCTGCATTTTGAGAGAGCTTTTTTTTCCCCTTTTTTTTTATGCTCGAGCTAGTAAAGACGCAGCGATTGCTTAGGCTGGGTATTTGTGCTACAAAGTGGTATTGACATGAATGTTTGATGAGAAGTAAAACACTGACATTTGGTTAATGCCTCTCAGTCTGTGGGAGAAGCCAGGGCCATCTGCCCACTCTAAAGTCTTCGAAGATCTGCGCTTTTTTAGTCTGTTTCTGGGCGACAGTGCATCAGTACTACATTGGCCAAAACAAGCCCAAGCCTTATCTGCAATATGTTGATGCTTCTATGTTCATGTATTCCAACTATAGGCCTTAGATCATGTGGCACATAGTGACAGATGCCCAGCTAAAAGAAGAGCTGGTATGATATAATACAACCATTTTTACTTTGTCGCTAGTAGTAGTTTTAAGGCCTCCAGTACAACACATCTATTAAATGATTTGAGGAAGTCTGAAAGCTCAGAGTGAACACATGGGCCCTCATTTATCAAACTTGCGTACGGTGAAATCATGTGTATGTGGGGTGTACGAAAAATTACCGCCTGTTTTGTACACCTGGCGTACGGTGCGCTCAAATCCTACACCAAGTCAGGAGGTGGTGTACATGATACACCAATTCTCACTACATCTACACTAAACACTAAACAGAACTGGAAAACAGTTTTTAACAGCATGAATTGCATTGCCACACCGCATATAATCCACATTGATGAGTTAAACATGGAACAAGGCAACAGCTTTAATGTTTATCCAGACTTGATTCAATTTTGCGCTGCATCGACATGCTCCTCCACACCACGGGCCAAGTGCAGAGGCTCAGCCCGGACCAGAGACACTAGAACCTGGACTGCGGGCCATAGAGACACTCATGGTGTTTTTTTTATTTTTTATATTTCCTTTTGTCACAAAAGACTTCTGCTTTTTTATCATTAACGTATTTCTTTTTCTCCTCTTTTTTTATTTTGTAAATGTGATCTTGGGTTGGTTATAGATTAATGTTGGTTACTGTCAGATTCTTTAATTTTCCTCATGCGCAAAAATATCATATTTGTTGTGTTAAAAACAATTCTTTATCATTTCCTGGTTGAAGGCATTTTTTTGCCGTGTTTCGTGCGTGCGTGCCTAAAACCCGTGGGTGAGGCCTCCTGATTATGAATATTTCGGGGTGTTTCATTCAAATGATGCTAGGATTTATCCGTGGCATTTACCATCAGATCCTTCTGCGCACAGAAAGATCTTAGCGTAAAGCACAGGTTCATAAATGCCACGCGCACTCTAGCGTATATGTGGCCATACCACCTTTGTAATGCTAAGCTAAGCAGGAAAGGGCCTGGCAGGACTTGGATGGGAGACCGTTTGGGAAAACCAGGAAGCCTAGCGAATGTAGTGCGTGATCGAGTAAGTGGTGGTGGTCGGAGGGGCCGATGGCGGAGACTGGTTGCCTCGCTTCCGTCAGTCTACCCCAGGGCAGCTGTGGTTACAATTGTAGCTTACCACCACCGAGTATGGAGTGAGCGAATAGTGCAATGTAAAGGGTCTTTGAGTGTCCAGAAAAGCGCTATATAAAACCGCATTCTTATTATTATTATATCTCGCATACACCCTTTCTGCACGCACTGTTGATAAATGAGGGCCATGGTCTGCACCTGCATGTTTTGAGTTAGACTTCTGCTTCCTTCCAACCTTCACGTCCTAATGCCCCTCACAAACTGCACCCATACCTGGTGAACTCACAACTATAGGATTTTTATGAGTTACATTTGCATATTTCCAGCATAATCACCCTATCTTTTGTTTTAACGTTTATACACTCCTCTTTGTCTACGGCTTATGTGAACTCTAATATATATTTAATTGTTTTTGTATACAGAAAAAAAATCCGGCAAGACACTGTGTTAAGAATAGTTTAACACCAGAAGTTATTTGGAATGGGTGGAAGTGAGAAAACTGGTTGGTCTAGAGTCTAGACTTTGGTGCAGACATCTTTCATTAATTCACTGTAGCCAGGTTTTGTGGAGCCAACTCAACTTTGCCAATGCCTCCAGTTGCTCCTTCCTGCCTATGTCCATTTCCTGCGCTTTATAAAGCATCCAGGAAATCCAATAGTGTGTTTTTCTGCACCGCACTTTTGAATCAACAAGAATGCTCTGCTCACAGTCACCCAACAGATGCTACTCTCTCACAACCCACACAAAATGTCCATAAGGTTTGCGTGGCTTCCGATGGTGATTTTACCTTAATTAAATCCCACAAAGCGACCCTCATCGCCCCCAACACACTGCAGTAAAATGGCACATGCCTTCTTTTTCAATTGGAAAACCTTTAATTTGCATCGTGGATTACATAAATTAAATTGTCTTTACTTCGTGGTTTGTTATAAGTAAAAGACGGCGCTGAGCTAATTTACGAAAACATCTGTCTCTCACTCACAAACATATGAGCGCTAATTCAAATCCGCATACGCCATTCCCTGTCATGCTTTCACAGTCACAACTGCTCTCAAAGTTCTGAACAACTCTTCTCTACTTTAGTTGGAGAAATTGTATATATTGTGCACTTGGTGACTCCAGACAGTCATGTGTATCGGCGGAGCTTTGGACGTGACAGGTTTGCCATTTTACCAGTGCAATAGCTCAAATAGAACACCTATAATTACTGGTCTGTCAGTCCAAGCAGCACTCACGTATAGCGAGTCCATGCACCTTAATTGAAAAACACAAGCAGATTGGCACGTCACATTAAGCCCCCTGCTGAGAGGGCTGTCTGTGAGGATGGTATTTGGAAAACAATATGCACCACTAACCTTTGTTTCAGCATTAGACCACAGGGACAGCTTTGTTGTTTGGCGCAAGTATGGCACGTATAACTGAACTTTCCTAGCAAACATAATCGTTTGTAAAAGTGAGCGCATGACCTCAATAACTTTTGTGTAAGTGCATAATATTCCCTGTTGATTTGAGATGAATGGGTGCAGGCATATGACATGGAGCAATCATCCAAAATGTTCCAGTATCGCTCTTCCCACTTCTATTATTACTGTATTTTCCGGACTTTAAGTTGCACTTTTCATAGTTTGGCTGGGGGTGCGACTTATACTTGAATCAGGTGTGACATATATCAAAATATATAATTTCACGTGTGTTTATTTATACACTGATGGCACTCTAGCCTTGTTTACCACTATCTGCTACTCCTGTACTACAATGACAAATAAAGCACTTGCTTTACCACTGAAAATTGAGAAAACAGTATAGTTTGGAGTTAGCGAGAAACTTGTGAGGGACTGACGAACGGCACGGGTTACTCTTACTGCTATTAAGAAAACAAAAAAACAAAAAGCTAATTGCATGCTAAAAGCTAGATGCTCTTTTCAAATGGGTGCTTGGACAACGTGCTGCCGGGAGAGGCTTGTCAACAGTGCAGTTACGCCTCTGTGCCCAGGTAGTTGCCAAGGCTGGTGCGACTTATACTCCGGTGCGAGTTATAGTCCAGAAAATATGGTATGTTCTTGGGCAAGACACACAAAATTAAAATTGTGTGAGTCAGAGCTTTCGCTTCCTCTTGTAATTTATAACCTGATCAAGAGATTTCCATGAGACAAAAAGAGGATTCATACGATATGAACTGCATAAAGGTATTTGCTTGTGTTTTTTGTGCCATGGCCTAAAATAAATTAATGAATAAAAACAAAATAAAAGTAACAACATCCCAAAACTCATCTACAATTTCTACATTCAACATGAATACCAAATCAATCAGATTATTCAAAAACCTTTCTGTATTCACACATACTATAGTGTACATTACCATATCTTGAATATTGTCTCACTTTATTGTGGGGCCTCATACATTTGAATTTGACACTGCTGCTGCTATTGCACTCGTATTGGCTTATGCAGAAACCTTCTGAGAGAATACAGCACTACCATCATTATTTAAAGTTCTGCTGCAGTCGGCTGCCAATTATCAGCGTTGCTCACACTCATTCTAATGTCGTCATTGTCTACGACGGGCACATAAATGTTTTAAAAGAATTTTAAAGGGAGTGTAGAAGCTCACGGGGCGAGGAAGGTCAAGTCATTTTCTCTTTTACACATTCGGTTTCAAATTGAGTGATTATACGTGTTTGGAGCGGAGAGCTTTTATATAGCCTTTCTAATGTCAGTGCACTGATAATGGCACACTACCTTACATGGCAATAAAATACATGTCCATTACTGTCTGGTTGTAATTTTAAAAGGTGATTAAACAACCTAGGGCATTTATTCACCATGAAGCAGTAATTTAATGCAGAACTGGATAGTAGTGTTTTGCCTGTGGGTTATTAAATTCAGTGCCAGTATTTATTCACATCTTCTGGGATTGCAATTCAGTCCTTTTTGCACGTTTGGTTCACATCAGTGAAAAACAGATGAAACACATATAAAGGTCTTCTAATATCCCTTTTAGTTGCCAGTGTGAAGCGGTTTTCTACTTTCAAATTTACCAAGTTTTCTGTGTGAAGATTTCATTGTCAGAATGCAGGTACAGTGCACAGTATAAACATGTTGTGTTGGATTGTAGCCATGGGCCAATGTGCATCCATTGTTCCGCACTCATAGACACACTCTCATTCATCCTGGCCTATTGTACATGTTTTACAGAGGGAAAACATGCAAACTCCACACACAAAGCCCTCCCACGGTCTGCAAATCAAACCTGCGACCTTCTTAGTGAGAGGCAAGAGCTCTCTGTGTCCCCGAGTCTCCAACTGTGATGTCTATTATGTGTTCGAGGTAACAGTCCTCATGCTGGAAGTGTGTTGATAGAATGTCTCACTGCTCAGAGCAGTGTCTGATTAAATCAAGCATTTGATTAAAAAGTTGTTTGCATTTCAAATTGCAATATTTAGCTTGGTTTGCTTGGCTCCCTCTATTAAAGGCCACTCTCAACCTATTGGTAAACAATCTTGTTGTTCTCAGTGTCAATGACCGTACTCTAACCTGAGTTTGAGTCTCAACAACCCTCTAGCTGATCACTGCTTGTTACCTGCCTATTGATCTGCCTGTTGATCTGAGTTTCAGCCTCATTAGCATGACAGAGCCCTCCAGGCCTGGGGCACAGAAGGCTGCTGTACAGAGGGGACAGATTAAATCTCAGACCAACAGTTCTGTTCATGGAAGAGTTTTGTTTCTTGACAAAATTGCTTATTTACATAGAAACATGTTTAGTATAATACATTACAGCTTGTATATTTACTTATAAAAGAAGTGAGTTAAAAAAATGAACGTCAGAATATGTGAACAACTTAGCCGAAAACAAAATTTGAATTGTAGGGAAATTGCAGGAAAAAAAAACAGTAGAACGTTAGTGCTGCATGGGGGAGATATGTAAAAGAGGTTCTGAAATTGTGTAAATTGGTATGTATCCCCGGAGGCATGCTGCTGCTGCTGCTGGACTGCAGCTGCCTGTATGCCACATGTTTGTGCGTAATTAACACAGGACATGAACATTTCTACCATCATCTCTGCCCTTTTACTTTTGAACCCATTATCTCTGACAGGGGCGTGTGCACCTGTCGTTTGTGGCCTTATCACCAGCCACTGTTCACCTGCACCCCCACAGTCCCTGCCCCGAGAACAAGACCTTCAGACGGATGTCCCTTCCAACGCCCCCGCCTCAAATGGCATCAATGTCTGTGTTTATCAGGAGGAGCAGGCCGGCCCGCGGAGCACTCTGCATGAGGGGAAATAAATAGGGAAAATTGACTTGGTTCGCATCGATACAGACCCCTGCTTTCAGAATGAGGCCCGTTCACCGCTGTAAAAAGTGTTAAGATGAGTCACCAGCTGCTTGATTAAAATGCCTGTATGTGTGTGTTCCCCTTTGAGATCACGATTGTGGATTTAGGGCAACAACATTTTTGTGTGTGTGGAACTGTGGTTGCCTTTGCCACGGTCAGCTTTTTTTGTGATAACCAATACAGTAAATGATTTTGCTGAAACCCAAAGCAGGAATTGCATAAATATTCACAAATAGAAACAGAATACAACCATTCAAAAGTTAGCAAGTGTTACATTTCATACATCTCGAGTCAAATAAAGTCTGTATTGTGAAAGAACTTTAAGCTTTAAAAGTCATTGATTTAATTGTCAGCAGAGAAGGCATGCAGGAGGCACTTTGTTAGAGCTGCAGGGTCGTTTTTTCCCCCGTCTGCTCAGTGGTGACTCCCTGCAGGATGAAGTATAGTGTGTGTTTTGCTGACTGGGCACAATCAGGCCAGAGCCACTGTCAATGATGTAAAGACTGCCAGCGCTCCACCCTCAAGGCTGCAGCCGACAGATAAGTCGCTGCATGAACACATATCATACATAGACCGACGCTGGAATGAGTCAGCTAACGATTTGTTGATGAGCTTTATGTTGCATGTTATATGGTAGGATTGTAACGTTTTATTAATACGCGCAACTCTTTTCACTCTCTATCACTCACCAAACCATAATTGCATTTAAGGCTGTAGACGACTGAATTCATTACCCTTATTCATGACTTGAGAGCAGTTTTTCCCCATTGAAAGTATACCAAAATAAATCACCGATGACATGATTCAGATGTTTCTTTTCCTCAACTTTGTATATCTGTTCTGAAGAGTGTGGTTCTCGACAGAACATGGTGGTGTGCCTCTCCAGTGACAAATTCAAGAAATGCCCACAGCTGAAGAGCCTTTTGACTGTAACTGGGCTTTTTGTGGCCTGTTTGTTCCAAGCTTCGTCTGTATTGATGAGATAAAAAAGGACACTATTCAGGCGGCATCGAGTTGGAATGTCTTTTTGTGGGCTTTTGTTAAGCTCAGTGGCGGTTTAGTCTCTGCGTTATTCACAGCTCAAATAGCTACCGTTGTTTTCCTCCGAGCATGGGTGTCTATGCATCCAGCTTTTGTCGTTGCACACTGCTGATGGCAAATTCATAAACTGAAGGCATTTTTTTTCCCCACTGTAATTGCTCGCTTTAAAAAGTGTGTTTCACTTTTAAAGAGATGCTTTCGGGTTTGGCTGCGTAGTGGTTGTCTATACATTTTCCATAGGGGAAAAGCCCTTTTAAGTTTAACCTCTTAACTCCCACCTGAACAGACCACATTTTCTCCTGTTTTGACTTTACACAAATGTAATCTTGGAAATAAGCGTCCAATCTGGATGAAAAAGTCACAAAAACCCAACAAAAAAGTGACAAAAGAGCAACAGAAAAGCATCAATAAAGCGATACAAATGTAATGAAAAGTTTACCAAAAAATGCAAGAAAAAAGCAATTAAACAAAATGTCAAAAAAGGGACGACAATGCGGCAACAATACGAGGAGGTCTTAGCTTTCAAATGATCTGCGAGGTGAGGGAGGGGCGGCGCCAGTCTTCTTCTGCGGCACAAAGTCCGCTGTAGTTTCGCGACGCAATATGGGAATGCAAAGTGCAACGATGCCGGCAAAACGAGATCACTTAGAGTAGCCTTAACGTGCCCTCTCTCTACCAAATAAGATTAAAATAAATTAATAAAACAATTAAATGATCTAACATGTAGACATGGACATATTAAATTGTGGAACAAGCACCTACTCATGTTACTTTAAGTGGAAGACTGTATGTATATTACAATTGACTGGGCTCACTCGGGGTTCCTTCATGGTGGAGGCTCGGTTCTTCTTGCAGCATGAGGCTCTAATAAGCCAAGGGATCCAGTCAAGGCCCAAAAGAGAAGCTCGATTTAAACCAATCTAAAGGAGCAGAGAGCGTGATTTATGACACGGGACTGACTGCAGTGCTGTTCTTCTCATGTAGACCCCCTCTGCAGCCAATCACAGCCGAAACACTCAACACTTCCTGCCTGGCCGACTGCATGGCACAGCTGCCTGCACTGTTGTCACCACTCTAATCTATTTGATTGATTATGAGCCTAATCCCAATTCTCTCTGTACAACAGTCACGCTAAAAGGCTAGAGCTGCTGCACCAACAGTTTACATATGGTGCAGATTTGAAGTTTAATTTTCACCTTTACCTTTATGTTTCATTGCATTTGTTAAAATTGGAAATACCTGTAAAGGTCACATTTGGGCAAAGCGTGCATGTAATTTGGAGCCGTCAGTCAGTGTGATAAATGTCACAGGCCTTGGTTGTACATCACTCTCAATCCAGCGGTGTTACATGCATCGCAGTAATGGAGCTGTCCACATATGAAACATGCTCCACTCAGGGATATCCAGATCTATCACTAAAGCTGGCAAATGCACTACTGACGCCCCAGGGGCCCAGACCTTTGACAAAATGCAGAATGTGGAACAGATGGAAAGAATGGTGCAAACAGGTGCAGTTCGTTCAGCCTCAAATAAGAAGCACAGGATGAATGATTGGAAAGAAGTTGTTACACCGGTGGCAACATGATCCTGGCATCCAACATTTTCCACTCCACTTATTAAGAGGACGCTAGTGGCTAGTATCAAATCGCAACAATACAGTGTTGTTCTTGATAAAAGTACTTTCCTTTTTGATGAAAGTATGCTCCCCGCTTTGGAAACCCCGCTGAGTTGATGCTGTTTGCCTTTAGTAAACTCATTTTCTGGTCAAGGTAAAACCAGGCTGACAAACATTAGAAGACTTAGCTTACATCCTTAAAAGTTGGGTTGTGCTTACTGCAGAGTAAACATTCAAATAAATTAAGATCAAGTTGTTTTGTGAAGCTCAACAGCAGTTTCCTCGCTGGGCTGCACCAAACATCAAGAGTGAAACAAATAACCAGTTTAATGCCCAAGCAAATGTAATGTCCAAACAAATGTAATGTCTAAATAGGCTGTCAGCAGCAGACGGAAACATGACCCTCACACCAAGGAAAAACTCTAAACCCCAGTGGGAGAATCAACATTGCCTATGTTTGACTGTAAATTTCTTATTGCCAACAATATATGATATATTTGTTGATTTTGTATTCCTTTAAACCATAAAAGTGTTTCCTTTCAGCAAATCAACAGCAGCCTTTTTATTCTTCAAGAGGTCCGTCCCTTTTCTGTTGCCTGCGCTCGTGACCTGCAGTGTGTATGTGTAGCTGGTGCTGATCCAGGATGCTGCAGTTAGTATTGACAGGGATGGCTTAGGCGTGCTGACAGAGGCAGAGTGTTTACAGGCCAACATGGTGAAGCCGGGCCCGAGGTGATAAAAAGACATCAGACAAATCAGCTCGTCCCTGGCCTCTCCCCTATCTCCTCTTCTTCGTAGAGTTGTAAGATTTTCTGTGCGCGCTGGATTTGCTCTTGGAAGAAATTCAAGTTGTTTGGAGAGTCTTTTTGTCAAGGCCGATAAGGCTTAAAGGAATAGGCCACCGTTTTTATATACTAAGATATGTTCTTACCTCACTTTAGTCGAGTTAATATATCCCCGTCTGGTCATTGTCCGCGCGCTCTGTCACGCAAACGGAGCACATACGCAGCCTCTCCCATATGTGACATAGCTCCGAAAAAGCTCACGATAGAAGCTACCAAGCTCTTCCACGTGTTCCCTATTTAAATAAAGTTACGTGAAGTGTTTTCATGCGAAGTATATTTACACAGAAATGTAACGTGTCGATTTTATAAGCAAATAAAAAGGGGGACTATATTGTGAGGCGTAATGATACGAGGAGCACAGCGTCCGCGTAGTAACTCCTAAAGACTTCCCCCGCTCACTTCCGTCAATAACCTTTAGGAGTTACTGCGCGGACGTTTTACTCCTCGTATCATTACGCCTCACAATATAGTCCCCCTTTTTATTTGCTTATAAAATCGACACGTTACATTTCTGTGTAAATATACTTCGCATGAAAACACTTCACGTAACTTTATTTAAATAGGGAACACGTGGAAGAGCTTGGTAGCTTCTATCGTGAGCTTTTTCGGAGCTATGTCACATATGGGAGAGGCTGCGTATGTGCTCCGTTTGCGTGACAGAGCGCGCGGACAATGACCAGACGGGGATATATTAACTCGACTAAAGTGAGGTAAGAACATATCTTAGTATATAAAAACGGTGGCCTATTCCTTTAAGGGCTGGAGAAGTGCCTCTTATAAATTAAACACAAGCATAAACTACTTGAGCAGAAGGCCCTTTTATTCAGGGGTAGTTGGCGAACGGTGCACTTCAGCAGCAGCATCCAGCCTAAATTCACTAATCAAATACATTTGAATGATACAGTTCAAACTATAGAGCTCAATGAGTTTAAAGCAGGATAGGGAAGCTTGGCCTGGGTTCGATCCCTGGACCGGGATATGCAGTTTGTGTTTTTCTCCCCATATCTCCCTGTGTAGGTTTCCTTCGGGTGCTCCAACTTCCCCTACCATTAAAAACATGTACAATAGGTGAGGATGAGCGAGAGTGTGTCTGTGAGTGCGAGAGTGGAATTAGCCCATGACAACAATTCAGTATGTACATTGTACATGTACATTCGCATTCACTTTGCCATCCAAATTGTATGTATTTTGTTTTGTATCTGATTAAAGCTGTTTCCAATTACAAGGTTGCTATTGGAACATAAGTTTAACTAATCAGGGGTGAACCCAACAGATTATTTGAGGTGTTTTGAGCCAGTGGATTGTCTTATAACCAGACGGTTGGTGGTTCACTTCCTGCTCCTGCAGGTGCCCATCGTTGTGTCCTTGGGCAAGACACTTGACCCACCTTGCCTCCAGTGTCTGCTGGTGTATAAATAAGAGTGAATGGGCAAGTGGTTCCTTGATGCAAAGAACACGTAGGCACCACAAATGATGGTTTTGCTGACAAATGCATCTAATTGAGAAGTTACCCCTCAATGCCATGAAGTCAAAGTTGCTGAAGTTACTTGTAACTCATTAGCTCCGTTATGGACTTCACTGACAATGGGCACCTTACCATGCGCCGCAAGGTTCATTGTTGTGACATTAGTGAGTTCACAAACTCATGAAAATCCATATTGTGCAGCTCCATCTGATGCATATGAGTCTGCACCACTACATTTGCTGACCACAACAAGCACTTTTAACACTTCAAGTCGTCAATACAATGACCCTAAAACAGACAACAACAACAACAACAACAACAACAACAACAACAACAAAAACAACATAAGGATGTTACACATGAAAAAAATACGCAAAAAAATTGTTTGTACATGCACAGTGTATATTAATGTTATTATTGTAGTGCATTGTAATCTATGAATTACGTTTTTGCTGTGATTCGATCAAGCTTTTCGTCTTTAGGCCAATCAGTAGCAAAAAGTGTCTTTCAAGCTGATGTGATACTTGCACATATATAAATGTGACATTATTAGCTTTTGCCAGGTTACTGGGCACCTGTCTCCTGCGATGACATCCATTAGGATTTGTTACTTCAGAAACAGTGCTGTAAAGTGGGGGCGAGGCCGGAGAGCTCCTCCTGGCTCTGGTTTGACAGAGTGGGACTAGCCGTCACGAGGAGAAGTGACTCAATATGTGTAACAGTGGGGAGGTGCTCCAACATGAAAGCAGGCGTATTATAACCCTCTTTTAAAAATGGAACAAAGTCGTTGAGTGTCTGATGTCTTAAGCGGATTGAGAGAAAATCCATCTGACTTAGTGTCTATGGTGAGGAGTGGACTCCAACTGACAGGAGTAGGACGACGGAGACGTCAAAAGTTTTGTGCTTTGGCAGCGCTCACTTGAAACGCAGGAGCACAGGTGTGGCACTGTAGATTGGGGATGTGGAGGCTCAGCATTAATTTGGCACACCTCAGGAGCAGGAATTTTTAATTGGATGTGATAGAGAGGCATGACAACCCCTTTTACTTGCTTGTCACCATTACTCCTTGTTAAAAATGGCTTCACAGAACACGCCAAAATTTCTGACACCTTACACCATCCCTGAAGTCACTGGTTTATGTTTTGCACCTTTGGCATGCAGATTTTCCTGTGGGTTTTCGGGACAGTAATAAGATGTAAATTTAAGGTAAAGTAAAGGTAATGGAAAAAAGGAAGTTAAGTGCATGGGTTTTTACATTATAAAAACATTACATTACATCATAAAGAAATTAGCCTAAAGTTAAGCTAGAGATAGAAATGAAAACATTCACCTGCAATTACATTACGGTTTGCTATTGTTGAATATGTTTTGACATTCAATTTCAAAGTGGCTAAAAATAACAATTAATCATTCTTTTCTTTGCTAATGGCATTAACTAGTCTCAAGCCTTTAATGGGATCAGAGTGGATTAATTCTACCAAATTGTATCTCAGACTGTGGTACTTGGGCTTCTTCAGATGGTATTACAGGGTCATCTGCAATCTTTGACTTTATTCGTGTAATTAGAGATAATGTTGTTGATGTTTTTTCAGTTTGTTTCTTATTTAGACGATGTTAACACAAACTATTTTAGACCCTTTTTAGACCTGGTTTAGCCCTTCCATCTCAATCTAGGCCTGGTAAAACTTAAAAGCTCAAGTATTTTCTTTTATTTCCAGTGCAGTTTTATACTGCCAGTGGCTAATGAACTGAACTGAACTGAATGAGGTGGTGCTTGGTGTGAATAGTTTGAGGATCTTATGGGGATGCTTTTAAGTATGGGCACATTGTATTAATCAATGAGTTAAACCTGAAGACAGACGGTAAACTTAAAGTGTTTTCAGAAATCATAAGCAATATGCTCGTGTAGAGCGTCCCGGAGGTGCAGAGAGCCGTTGTGCTTTTCTCAGCTTTCTTTAACAGTTGGACCGCTGTGAGCACAATCTCAGCCAAAGAACTGAATCAGGCGCCATATGAAATGCAAATTTGGTTAAAGAAATTATAATTTCTTCTCTCCCATTGTTGATTGCACTTAATGCGACTTGCAAAGTGATGGTGATTTAATCAAATCATATGCTGCTCATTTAAATCAAGGCATAAAAGAATCCTAAGCATTCATAATATATTATGCAAATATTTGAAGTGCACGTTACTCAGGATTTTTTTCCGAGAGATTCCTGGAAATTGGAGAATAACATGAAAAGTGCGTAACCAGCAGAAAAAACAGGACCTCTGGATATTAGCATTTCTTTTATGGTGGATAAAACACATTCATATGCATCAGTGGCAAATAGCCGTGTGAGTAATTCAGAGGTTTATTGAAGTCGGGAGAATGCGTGTTAACTCCCCTCCATATGGATGAGCCACATATAGAAAATAAGCATATAACCAGCTTTGCACTGACAGACCTAGTCCTAAACGCTAGCATTGTGCCCATTAGAAATTCAAATGAGGCGAAGGGAGCAGAGATGTTAACAGCGTGCGATGGGTGTCCTGCTGGAAGTCTGGCCTAGCGTATAATGTGTTTTAATGTTAGCCGGACCTCCTGGGCCGCGGCAGTGGAGTTTGAGTTCCCCCCAGAGATTGGACGCTCCATTCTGCAGTCCACTGCACATTCAGGCCCATCTCAGACACCGCACAATGTTTTTCAGAATGTTTCGTACCCCCCACCTCCCACCTCCCCTCCCTCCCTTTTCCCCGCAGTCGCACCACCCACAGTTGGGGATGTTGTTGAAGAGTTATTGTGTTCACTGCAAATGTCAGTGCATTTATTAATGATTGCACCGGGCGCTCTCACTCTCACTCTCCCTCAACCCAACACAACTTGGTGTCACTTTTACTACAGGTGTGAGCCCTCTTCAACCAGTGTTGAGCTTTCCAATCTCATTTTAGTTCCCCCGTAATAGATAAAGGGATTAAAAATCTGAAATATAAATGGGCTGACGTTTTTTTTGGTGTGTTTTACTTCACCATTAATTTATTCAGTCGACAACTTTTCAAATTCAAGTTATAATAACCTGCAGTTCATGGGTGTGTAATAGTTCTATGCATGTTTTATTATCTTTGACCGTTACTTTTTTTAAATTATGAAACTAGACACTCTAATATACTTTATGTGTGATTTTGGTCACGATCTGGACATTTCATCTGGGCATTTCATCACAACGCGGCAGAAATGACCATGCCCCTCGTTCGTTCATCATGTGTCCTGCAGCAGCACAGCGCTTAGAGAGAGAGGAGAAAGTGAGAGCAGAGGGCATCTCCTGCACAGAACAATGATCTCCACACCTTCAGCTCGTTCTTTATTTTGTATCAGTCGGCCTCATCAATCGGGGACCAATGAGGTCAACAAGCCGACAGTTTTGTATATCTAAAAATATATGTCAGACGCAAGCGCAGTTTACGCCGCATCCTCGCGACATGTTTTTGTCACAATACTTCGGTCTATGTTCTCTTTAAACAACGTGAAACTCATGCCCAGACATTCTCAATAGTTCATGTTCTTTTCTTAAGCCCCTCTTTTCAATCACAGCTCAGTGAAGAGAGTGAAATGAGGGAGACAGTTGTGTTTCATAAAACACACAATATCTCTGTATCTATCTGTGATTTTGATCATAACTAGCCTCTGTTTAGCTTAGGATTTCTCAGGAACCGAGAATTAAACTGTTTTCACCTACTGAGAGCTTAGAGTCTCACCTTTCAAACGAGTGTGTCCTTAGCTATGACATAGAATACACTGTGGTGCTACTAATATTATAATAAATGGTCTGGATTGTTGGCACTCTACAGCTAATCCCAAAAACAGTGCATATGTCAATGTGTTCATTATTCACAAAACACAAATCTGGGTGTTGTCTGCCTTATTTGTCATACTGTTTCATATTATATAGAATGAACTGTGTAAAATGCAAACTCAAAGAATTCAGACAAACAAAGTGTCCTTTAATTCCTATGAGCAGCTCAAGTCATAATGATTAAATATTCAGTGATTCAAGCTATATAGGCACTGGCACTAAAGTAATAACTACTCACGGATGGAGAGGCATTCTGAATCTCAGACCCACAAACTGCCAAATCCGGTTTCTCCTGCATTTATTCTCCGTGCCTGAGGTATTGGCCACAGCTGTCCAGACATG
Source organism: Gobius niger (assembly GCF_951799975.1). Taxonomy (NCBI): domain Eukaryota; kingdom Metazoa; phylum Chordata; class Actinopteri; order Gobiiformes; family Gobiidae; genus Gobius; species Gobius niger. The sequence continues at coordinate 15,697,472 of NC_136871.1, forward strand.
CCGCAGTGAGGGGCCGGGCCTGAGGGGGCGCCGTGCAGCTGGCAGATAGTGACGGACACTCCATTTATAACTATAGGGAATGTCGAGGAACGGTTTGTGTCTGTTGGCACATAGTCTTTTGCTTGTTAAATATGCATTTTAGTGAAGGTATATGAAATGAATCAGTTCTGCTACTTTGAAACCTGTCAAGAAAAAAAAAAAACACTGTCTATAAAATTATTCATTCATTGGATTGGTATATTGAAGAAGTCGCTAAGCAAATGCAAAAATAAGATTCTATTTTCTGGTTGACATTAGCAGCCCTGACAACCGCGTTCTCTCCTCTCCCTCCTGCCTCAATCTGCTGCTATTTCGGGTCGCCACATCTCTGTTGGCTGAGACGCATCTGTGAGCCGTGAGTCAGGGCGACATTTATTAATGTTACTTTATCCATTCTGATCCCGCATTGTCAGGCACAGAATCGGACCAGTCAGTCTCCAGAACTGGCACATGCTCAGTCACAGTGGCGCCATTCTGAATGTTCTTTACTCATTTAAAAGGAACTGCCCACTGTTTTTCCATACTGAGCTATGTTCTTACCTGAGCTAAGACGAGTTGATGCGTACCTGTCTGGTCTATACGCGTGCGCTCAGTCATGCAAAAAGACCAAAGCTTTTCACTGTGAAGACTTTAAGTGCTCCTAAGGTGTTATTACGCCTTGCAATATAGCACAACTTTTTATCCACAACAAAATCAACATATTGTGTGACTATACTTGGGTCGTGTAACTACTCACGTAACCGTATTTAAATAGGTCAAATGTGGAAGAGCTTGGTCGCTTCACCCCGATTTGGCCCCATAGAGGAGAGAAGGAGAGGCTAAATGCTAACAACTTTGGTCTTTTTGCGTTACTGAGTGCACTCGTAAAGACCAGACAGGTACGCAACTCATCTAAGCTCAGGTAAGAACATATCTCAGTATGGAAAAATGATGGCCTGTTCCTTTAAGGCTGTTCCATTGCCAGTGGTGGAGAACCTTTCATAGTTTAATTCTTTAAGCTTGTTTTAGCATTTTAAGTTTGCAGCAGTTGGCAATAAATACATCTTTATTTATTTATTTATGATGAAAAGCCAGTCAGAAGTGGCAGCTGTGTGAGCTTGCCTCAGTCATTTTCAAATCACCCAGACAAAATATGCGTACTTAAATTACCTAGCGAGCAGGGAAAAGTGAATACCGAAATACAGCGATATTTGTTTAAAAAACACTGAACAAGTCGATCAATATTAGCACTATCATAAAGCCATGGAAATATTCTGCGTAGCCAAATATAATATCAAACTGGTGAACATAAGGTTGTACGTAAGATATTACAGACAGATCTGTTTTGAACGCATGTAGAAAGTACAGTGATACTCCACAGGCCCTGGCGACGTGGAGTGCTCTCCGTGCTCGGCTCCGTTTGGTGCAACTGGTTAATTTTGAGGAAGGAATTGTGATGAGGTGCCCCGCTGAGGAGGATCTGAGCCCAGACACCTCCTGCTTGCTCTGCTCTGATGCCTGTCTCCAAATCCTTTATCCAACATTTGCCCCTATCCCAGTGTTGTGGCGTGTTGTGCGCCTTTTATGTCCTATCGGAGAGGAGCAGAAGCCTCAGTTTTGGTTGTCCTAGGCGTGTCTGGCTGTCCGTCCATCTGTCCCGTCCTCCTTTTGTGTCCTTCACCGTCCCTGCTTACTGATATCTGAGCCAAGAGATCAGTGGTGTTTCATTCCAGACTGCAGTAGACTCCGACTATAGTGGCAGTCACAGGCAAGAGCTTTGAGAGATTGAAGCTATACTATATACTGTAACAGACACATCATTAAACAGTTTCTTATTGACTCACCACATTGACAGTTTGCAGGTTTGTCAGTATCCAGTTGATGTTTCAAACATTTAACTCGCAATGGGGACTGTGCTTTGATTATGGCTCTATGTTTCTATAGCACTATTAGTTCACCTTTAATGCTGAACTAATAGTCAATTAATAAACTGCTGTTGCTAGATACAGTATAAAAATGCATATGACCAGGGTGGTAAAAACCTGCAGTTTTAATATGCATGTTCAGAGCATAAAAAGTGAGTTGTCTTCATAAATGGAGGCAACAACTATACTTTAGCTATCTATAAGTATTTAATCTAACATTTTGTACTTAAACGGGCACAGTATTCATAAAATTTTGATTATCTGATACCATGTTCCAAAGGTGACAGAGTGAAACCACGAAAACTTAGTGACTCCCAGAACCTTTTCTTAATTTTTCATTTACTGAATACTACACCTCTTTGGTCCAGTCCCATTCTTGGAAAAGTGAGTTGCATCATTTTTACGACAAATCAATGTGGAAAACATTAAAGAGCAGATGATTTCCCATAGTGGCCTTATATTAGAGAAATTACTAAGATGTTTCGCCAGTTGCTGGTGCTCATATGATATCTGTGTAGGCTCTCAGTTGTACAGGAGATGTCCATCTTCAATGAAGGTTTTTGTTTTTGTTGTCTCGTGTACTCTGTAGTTGAGGTGTCGAATGTTTCGCCTCTCATCCAAAAGGCTTTGTCAGCGACACTAAAGTTCAGTTCAGCTGTTCTAGATAAGGACCATGGGGAGAAGTTTCGCTTGGCTAAGTCCTTCCCCTCTATTAACAGCTTCTGTCACCTGTAGGTAAACATCTTGTGTGAACTTAAGTGCGCTGACGAAGCCTTTTGGCTGAGAGGCGAAACGTTCAACACTTCAACTACAGAGTACAGAGGACGATTCAAGAACCTTCATTGAAGATGTTTACTTGATAGTATTATATGACTGATAAGAGCCTTGCATGCTGCCAACACTGGACAGAGGAAGAACCGGCCATAACACGCTTGCTCTTCTCACTGCCTTGGCTTGGACTCTTTCTTTGTAAATCAGTGTCACCTGTGGTGCAAGGACTAAAAATTGGATGACTTTGATTACTGATTTTTCGCCCGAGTTTTTCTGAGTTGTGATTAGTTGAAAGCTAAACTGTGTCTCATAGTGTGGGGTCAGCGACTGGACTTGGTTTCGAATCGTGTAATCATGTGTGCGACTTAACCCCACTCCCAGTAAATCAAACAGGTTCGAAATTTAAGCCAGATTTAGGACACACAGGAAAAGTGTGGGGGATTTTACCAATCCAAAAGTGACACACGGGAAAAACAGCGGCCAACAGAGTGCAATATAGTACACAGAGAAGTGAAAAGGGGGATAACTATGGTGTTTTCATCATAACAGCAGCAAAAACAACTAATTAATGGCTAATTAATGGAGTTTAGCGGTATTTACTGTGTGTTTGGACAATTCAGCTAGCTACGTCTCTCTGCTGTGTCCGCCGTCACGAGGCGATTAAAGCAATACTAAGTAACTTGTTAACCTTAATAAATCCTTTCTGTTGTCCCTCTGGGGGTAATACAAGTGTTAATGGGATGATTGGAGGGTCTTTCATCTCCCGCTGGTGTCTCTGGCCAGAAAACCACACTTGCAACTTGACTGCCACCGGACCGGGCAACCAATACACCCTAATAGAATCACGAAGAAGCTATCAGGCTAATGGGCAAAGTTAACTGCGGGTTAGTGCCACTTTAAACAGTTTTTACAGCCAAGTTTACTCTCACGGACAATTAATAAGAATTAAAAAATCGCAACTTGTTACGACGAGGCAAGAATTGCTTTGTACTGCTTTGAATACACTGGAAATTCTTACGCCTTGGAATCATTACGCCTACTTTTGATTTCCATTTGAGAGAACTGCAGGTATAAACAAGTTCGGGAAGACTTTGTACCTGTGCCATTGAACTGTGTGTTGTGCCGACAGTGATCACATGACATTGTTTTTACCAATCCGGACACACGTGTTTCCCACGCTCGTAAACAACGGCATATTCCTCTGCAAACCGAAATCAAGCAGGAGAGAGCACAGAGACACACCGCTACATTATAACACAGCAGCATCAGCCACTTTCACATTTCTCAGTCGCTATGTGTGAACCTATACAACCCTACCCTCTATAATCGTGCTACATTCCGTCATGTAGTGTGGAGCCCCCATTCTTCACAAAATGATTAATCCATTTGCCTTACAAAATAAAACACAAGAATTCCCACTGCTTTATACGTACTGTATTTTCATGGCAGTCGGAAAAAGTTGAAGACCCTACTGGAAATTCTCAGTGGCATTCAAATTGCTGCTAATTTGTGAAACACTTCTATTGTTTCAAGTTTGCTGTATACATCATGCCAGGCTGAATCCTATGGAAGCACAAAGGCCTTAGAGGACATCAAAGCATAAGCATAGCGGTTAGATGTCTGCGGAGAAAGAATGCCTCTGTGTCTGACTGTCTCCTATTGTTGCTGTCTCATTTCCACACAGTGATTCCCCACACAGTCTCCGGGGAGCTTGAAATGGCAGTGCCGCCTTAAGGGCATTTGTTTTGCACATCAAGTGTTTCTTGCGCTCTCTCTCTCTTTTTTTTTTTTTTTCACTGACAACCAGACCGTCTCAACTTGTCGCTACAAATGCAGACACTGGGAAGCTGGGAAGTGCGGTCTCGGGCATGGCTCCTACCGATCGCCTTATTGGATTGAGCAGGATGAGTAATTCTCTGATCAATTTGTTGTGGCGTCGGTTAGGTTGGCTGAGTAAATCTAGGCTGTAACGGGGCAATAAGACACCATTTCAAGCAGGAAGGCAGGGACGACCATTACCAGGCTGTATACTATTTATTTGGCTCGCTATTAAGGTGGATTGGATTTGACAAGCCCCACTTCAGGTTGGTGCTTACATGAAGAAAACAGCCATGTACTGCCAGGGTGCGAAGAAGCAGCGTTTGGTCAATGAGCAAACGCTGTGGTAAGACATCTTTTTTGTTGTCTGCTATGCTGACAGCTGTGGTTTTTGCTGCAAGGTTGCATTTTCTGAACTGGGTTTGAATGCTGTAAATGAAGTGCAGGCTTATTTCAATAGTTTGCTTTGTAGAGTGTAGTAATAAAAGGACTTGGGCTAATCTGGTCATTTGAAGCCGTTACTCCCAAACTGTGTAATGGCCTTCCTCTGTTGCTACGTGTGGCCGACCTGATGATTCTTTAAAAAAAGCAGCTGAAGACACAGCTTTTAGTTGACATGGCTTTTGATCGTTTCTATTTTAATTTGTGTAAAAATGTGTTGTTTTTGACTCACTTCACATTTTTCTTCTATCTTTCTTCTTCCTTCTTGTTCTTCTTGTTCTTCCTTCTTTCTTCTTGTTCTTCTTGTTCCTTCCTTCTTTCTTTCTTCTTCTACCTTCTTTCTTCTTCCTTCCTCTTCTTCTTTTCTGCCTCTTCTTCGGTCTTCTTCTTCCTTCTTCTTTCTCTTCTTTACTCTTTTTCGTCTTCTTCCTTCTTTCTTCTTCTTTTTCTTCTTCCTTCCTTCTTTCTTCTTCGTCTTCCTTCTTCTTTCTTCTTCTTCCTTCCTCTTCTTCCTTTCTACCTCTTCATCGGTCTTCTTCTTCCTTCTTCTTTCTTCTTTCTCTTCTTTACTCTTTTTCATCTTGCTTCTTCCTTTTTCTTCTTTTTCTTCTATATATTTCCTCTTCTTCTTCTTCTTCTTCTTCTTCTTCTCCTCCTCCTTCTCCTTCTCCTTCTCCTTCTCCTTCTTCTTCTTCTTCCTTCTTCTAATCTCTTTGTGTGTCCAGTTTCTGTTTAAACATTATTTCCCTCATCTAAATAAATGAATATAGTGATTAAATATGGGTCACATTTGTCATTGGTTTGCCAACTATGGCCCAAAGCAGTCTGTGGCCCATAACTGGCAGGATAACTAGACATAAGTCTGGACCTATAAAACCTAAATAGGTCCAAACCAGAAAGATGCGTTTTTGAAAGTACAGTTTGGCTTAATCTTGTCCATGAGCAAACTGTGACTGACTGGTAACAGTGAGTCTAAGGCCGAGAGTACTTAATTGCATTGAGATTGAACAAAGAGAGGGTGTGATAACCCGATGGCACCACTCTGCGCAGACAAGAAGCATCTCTCCCACTTGGAACGCTGCCTGGGACTGTGGACAGATTAATAACCAACTATGCATTCATAATTCTGCTGACTCATCGCTACAGTATACAGTAAAGCTCAGCACCATCTGTGGGGATTTGGAAGAGACTCTATGGGGGGAATTATGAAATTAAAGCGTGGCAGAAAGGGGGGGGATGGGTCAGTGCAAGGTCAACTCCATTTTCAGTACCCGAGGATGGATGTGGGGTGTGGAGATTACCGGAGGGGTCGGCCCGTTCATCAATCACCTGCTCTAGCCTTGACACAGGAAGCTGAATGAATGTGGCTCATTTGATTACTGCCATCATTGTGTTGAGTCTAGCCGCGAGGGAGCAGCCTTTGTGCTTAGCTTTTATTGTTTTCCATGAATGAAACATATGTAGATTGATGGGATTGATGGTTGTGCGTTTTGGACAAGTTATAAATCACTCACCATCAATAGGCTGAATGTAACTTGTGCTTTGAAATGTAGTGCTGCAGTGAATAGATCCTCTGTCTTGCTTTTTCGCACAAATGTTTGCAGTTTGGGCATATCCTTCGCTCACCTGGGAGACAAAAGTGGGTCAGAGCAAATCCCACAAAGGAGCAGAGATTCTTGAGACCGCTTGTTGAAGCAAAGTTTTTGCTTCTTTTGTATCCACGTCAGTTGCTCTGTATTATTGAAACATTTGCACAATACTGCTAGGTTGGCAGTTTTAACCCCTGCTACGGCAGTAATTCTGTTATCAAAGGATTCTCTTCTGAATGAGGCAAACTGTAAATGTGATCTTTATTTACAGAATTGTATCAGTTACTTGATTTCAACAGATGACGATGTTTGAGATTAAGAGTCCTTTTGATTAGTTTATAGATGAAAGCCCTCCCCCCGGCACAAATATTGTAAGAATACATGTTTTAATCTTACAATAATAGGCTTTTGTGTGATCATTGATTCAGTTTATTTGTAGTTACTAGTTAGTATTCTGGAATCTTTATATAGTACCCGTTCTCTCTCCCAAACAACCTCTATACTAATTGGCTTCTTATGGTCACCGTGATCTGTGCAATTTGCTGCACAAAAATGCACATGGCAACCATAGAATTAACCATTTCAAGTCAGCTTAACATGTCTCACCATTTATAACTCATTTGTAACCGGTGTGACACAGACCTTTCATGTTAATTGACATAATCCTCTCACATTAATTGAAGTCAAATTAAAGTAAAGCTAAAATAGTACCAGAAAGTGCATTTTTATTCCTCTATTAAGTCAATATTTTTCATTGGTGGCTTGGAATGATCTTAAATGATGTAGTCTATATAAAGCCTGAAGCAATGGGTTAAGTTTACAGTGCTTTGAAACCAGAAAATACACTCACTTGTGTTACTCTCCTAGTCTCTGTACAATATATACAGGCATTGATTTTTATGGCTAGAGTTTGTCAAACTCTGCCTCAACAATTTCCTGTTGACCTTTTACATCTTGGAGCAAGTAATCGGCCAACATATTGTCCCAACTTCCATACACAGAAATTGTGGCTCTGACAGTATCTATTGTTGGAAGAGGGTTTTTATTTGTCTTCCAATGTTTGCTACTTTCAGATTGTTACTCCTCAACTGATTTGTTAAAACATTACTTTTCATACATAAGCCTTTTTAATTCAGAAACCGCTTCAATTGCCAGCTGAGATTTTTCAAACCCAATTCTACAAATGTATTTAAGCTGAATTGAAGCACAAATACAAGACGGAAATTCCCTTTTGTAGCTATACATAATTGCGATGCCGCATAGAGCCTCTAATATTATAAACCTGCAAGCTGGAGTTGCTGCAGATTCACGACTGCAGTCCATGCACCACTTTTACTTCACTCAGTACAGCAGAGGAGCTGACAAGGATATCCCTCGACCCTCGTTCAAATAAAATAAGAGGAAGGGAGAGATAGGCAACAAAAAGCACTAACAGCCTGTTATTGTGTTCAATATAGCTCCTCCTCTGCACGTAAGTGTCAACACTGTAAATGTAACGTCATTGTTTATCTCTCTGGCTGCTTCGAACATGACCATATATGAGGGATTCCAAAGATGCCGTCTGTATCTGTGGCAAAACTGCAACTCAGTAAGTAAAATAGTGAATCGTGGTTTGACTTTCGGGGAAAAAAGAAAAAAAAAGAAGCAAGTTAGTGGTTTTAGAAGTAGAATCAAGTGCATGTTTTCCATCAGCGAGGAAAGACGGGGGTGCTTCTTTGGCCAACCTGTCTCCCTTTTCAAAGCACTTGCTAACACGTTCAGCGCTCCCTGTTGTATTGACCCACTCTATCAGTTACACATCCTTCCCTCTGCACTCGACCGCTCAGCGCAACCAGCTTCACTCCAGGGAGAAGACAACCTCTCCAACGGCCAATTACACCATTAATTGCTTATCAGATCCAATTTAGCATTGCAGTAAATGAAGCAAAGTCCCTGGCAATGTGTGTTGGAGAGTGTGTGTGTGGAGCGACGCAGTGTGTTGCCCCTGTCATCCCCAATCAGTGCAATTGAAAGGCCTAATTGCAGCGCTCCCACTCGTTTTCCTTCCAAAACATTCCTTTGTTTGGCTAATCAGGCTGCCGTGCACACTTCAACACATACTGGAATTACGCACATGAATGCGCTTAAATGTATGGTCTTTTAAAGGATCGCTGTGGTGCTGCTCGTGAGAGGAGAAACAACTGAGATTTTTGTTTTAAGTGCTCTTTTTTAACGTGAATGTGCTAACACCTTTTTCAGTAGATGGTTGTTTAATGATGCACAATTCTGTTCGTCTTACAACATTTGTGAGACGGGATTGTCGGGATTGTGCAATGGTCCAAATAGCTACAGCTAAAGCTTGTTTTAACAGTTTTGGTATCGCTTTAGATAAAGGTGTGCTCATTAAGTAGGAATAAGCATTAGTAATCATTTCAGGGTTAGGGTAATGGTTTATGTTAGGGTTGGCTATGAATAAGCGTATTATTAGTGGTCTGTTAGTATGTTAACAGATAAAAGTATAATAAGCAGTGTGTTAAAACTATTAAACCAGCGGCCTTTGGCGTACACCTGGCTTTAAGTGCCTTTTGCTGGTCTAAATTGGTCAATTTGGCAGTGTCTGCGTACATTGGTGTATGAATGAGAGTATGAATGGGTGAGTGGATCCTTGCTGTAAAGTGCTTTGAGTGCCTAATGTAGGTGGAAAAGTGTTATATAAGTTGAGACCATTTACCATTTACCATTCAATAGTACATGTTTGAGCTTGTTTTTATACTGTGTTTTCTTGAAATGTTCAACACCTGCTAATTTAGCCGTCTTTCCTTAGAAATATTGATTTTCAAAAGCGCTGTGATAATGGTCAAAATTGCTGCACTGGCTGTGTACAGGTGTGTGGAGCACTCTTTACTATATTACACCCAGTTACAAATAGCATTTGCTTTTATTTTCTACACCACCATTTCTAAACACACACTGTAATGCAAGATTTGAACTTTTCCCTCTCAGATCCAGCACAGTTAATTCCAAGTCTGATTTACTGGCACTCAAGTGTAACCTACATAGCTAATCCACACACTGTACTTTTCTTTTGGCTATGTTTGAAATGTCTTTGTCCACCCCTCAACAACATACACACACACTATAGACACGGTTGGTGTGTCCTTCCCCATTATGCAAACTCAACCAATTACATTTGTATGTGTGTTCCTTTTACATACACTGAACTCATGATTAGAAGGTCGGGGTTCGAATCCCAGCTCCCACAAGTGCACACTGTCGTTCACCCATCTTGCCTCCAATGTCTGCATACATTGGTGTATGAATGAGAGTATGAATGGGTGACTGGTTCCTTTCCTGATGAAGGCAAAAAAGCGCAATATAAGATGAAACCATTTACCATTTTACTTGACAATAATGTTCATGAACAACTAGTGCTACATACACCATTGCTCACATAGTAGGTGCAGTGACGATCAGAGACCAGTATTTGTGCGACTGAATGCCAACCTCAAGGACGTTTCTCCCATCTTTTATCCACGCAATAATGACATTCACTTGCAGCCGCTGTGACCCTGAGCTCAAGTGCCAGTGCCTAAAACACATCATCAAAATACTTCAAGTGCATTGCCACCAAGCTCCATTTGTCAAGAGGTAATACTAGACTAATACTTACTACAAAGACAGTCCTTCAGCTTCTCCGACTGTTGGGCTCCTATATGGTCGTCTGTGTGATCTCATTGCAGTGTATTGCAGTGTTCAGTACCGGAATAATGTCTTCTGTGCAAAAAACAAAACATTGAATTCTGCTGGGGCATCTACGTGTTACCCTATAGTAGTCTCAGACGTTGGCGATGCAGCGCGCCCAAGGGAGATGAATATTTCCCAGACTCTTTGCTCCTAAAAGAGGAGTGTTTGGTTGAGAGCTCTTAGTCATTCTACCCCTCTGTCTCGTCTTTGGTAGTGGTGTCTCTGTCACTGCCGCGCTCCACTGGCCAGATGACAAGTGAACAATGATTCATATGCAGTGAGTGCCTATTTCTCATGTCCGCTCAAGTTGTGCACTGACCACACACGCCCATATAGGAGTCTGGGGAAATCTGCAGTGCTGTGAATCTGTTAGAAAAACGCTGCCTCTGCTGTTGTGTGTTTTTGTTGTGTGTTGTGTGCTTGTAATAGTACAAAAACATGGATGTATGCAGATTGTGCCTGTGATTTGTGATTCATGTTCATATTTAGTTCATTGATGAGGGAAACCGCAGCAGCCAGAAAGAAATTAATCATTTCCACACAAGGAATCAAGTGCAGGAACTACTGATTTCTTTTTTGCTTTTGAACAAAAAATAAAGACTTCTAACTGCTTTCTCTTGGTGAGAGATGTCTTCTACCTTAATGGTTAATGGTTCCTACACCAAACAATATGACGATCTGGTAAAGAATTATGCATTTAACATTTTGATCTTTTACGTAAATTACTGACAACCTGTGCCAAATGCTGCACTCTGACACACTAACCATCAAATCTGATAATAAATCTAATGATGAAAAATACAAATCTATTTACAATTAGGGCTAGGGGAGAAAAGAAAAATAAAGAAAAATAGAAATCAACCTTATTATATCCCTCAGAGTTATCAGACGTAGTTTGACAAAATGCCAGCAGAGAGTGCATCTACCATTGGAAACTAATGAAAGCTAAAACAATATTAGCTACCAACAAACTAAAGTGCTAATCTGCACAGGGAACAGGGCTGACCATATACATAATCAGAAAGTCTGTTGTGTGGACTTTGTTTCGTGCCACTCCAGGCAAGTTTTTGATGAGGATAAAACAAAACGACATGGTTAACGGCTCAAAAAGCCATATTTGCATAATACAGGCCCTTTAATAAGTTCAGTAATTGTGGCAATGCATGTAACTGCTTTAATGATGCGTCGATGGCACTCGAGCTGATTGTGGAGTCGGTTCCACACTGCGGGCAAATACAAACACACTGTGTGGGACAACTCTGCCATCACTCAGCCCACTTCCTTTTGTGTCTGCCCGCCTTCTCACCCCAAGGGCTTGATTTAGATGAAATGTCACTTTTAATGGAAAATGTGATGGAAGCAAAACAACAAGTTCGAATATTGCTGGTGTAAGTAGCAGAGAAGGAGAGCCAAGTGCAAGGGGTCTATTCCTCTCTCGATCGTGCTCTTTACGTATTCATAGGTTGCCTGTATGATATTAGTGCTGGAGTCAGTGTCGCCGACGGGGGCCGGGTGGTGCTTAATGGACATTGAGAGAGGCTCTGTTTGCTCGAGTCTTTTATGAAACGTGGAGAGGACAAGAAGTGCCACATCATCTCACATCTAGACCCTTTTCACGTGACATCACCCTTCCACATTTTGCTCTCTGGGCAGTGTATCTTTTGCTACGGTTCTAATGAAAGCTTCCGAAGAATCCAACAAGCTGGTTTGTGCCTTGAAACTATTGACTCGGCCTGTGCACATGCTCATATATGTGCCGAGCGAAATGGCGGAAGCGGTGAAAAGGGCCTGTTCACTGGTGTCTTTCTGTTTCCTTGAACATCTGTATTTATATTATTTTGGTTCTTTTTCTCTAACAAAAGAATGTAGAATGAAAATCTATGTCAGAGGACAGAATTTAGGCTCTTGATCGCATCACTCTACTTGCCAAGATCAAAAATCCTTTGTCAGAGACAATTGGTCTATACGCCAATGTGCGCCTGTGCTGAGCAAAGTTTTCCCAGAACCACCTTTTATTTCATTTAGACATGCTTCAAGGCTCAGAGACAAACTCATGCATTCATATCTTCCACCAGAGAATAAGTGCATGTGGCTGAGAAAACTAAGTGGTACGGTTAAATGTATGAATAGTCCTCATTGTAATAACGTCAACCAGACTAAGACCTCTTTGGATGTGCATAATAATGTGATTTTTCAACAAACTGATTTCATTAATTGTAACAGTACTTTTGTAATATACCGTCTCTCTTGCCCTTGTCCAGAAGGTTTTTCTATGTTGATATATAAGTCACCAATCAGGACTACCCAATGGCTAGGCATTTCAATCAACAACATAATGCCAATGACTCTTTGCTGTGTTGCTGTGTATTGAAGGTATTGAACATGTTAAACCACTGGCAAGGGGTGGTGGTAGTTTATTAAAGCTCAATCAAAGAGAGGCCTACTGGATTCATGGCTTGAAAGCATGTAAACATCCGGGTCTGAATAGGGCTGGGTACCGTTCATATTTTTTCGATACCACTACTTTAACAATACCAGCTTTTCGGTACCGGTGCCTTAACGGTGCTTTTTTCGATACCTGTGTTATTTTAATTGAGTTAAAATAATGTTTATTAAAAAGTATTGTTCAGGAGAACAAACAGCACAACGGCACAAACACGGCACATCAGAAAACAGGCCGCAGCAGCGTCACCTGAAACTTCATTTTTTGAGAAGAATTCCCACTAAAGCCGTGATAAAAAGAGAGAAAGGACATTATTACCTTCTGAGCTGCAGAGACAGATCCACATCAGGCACCGTTTTCTTTCAGATAAACTTTTCTAAACACACTGCGCTGTTCGACGAAGTGAAAGCTCCTCACACATCAAAGATCTGTTACATAGTGAGAGCGCTCACTCTGTCACTGAAAATGTACCACAACTGTTCCAAAAATGGCTAATGCAGAGTGAGCGCTCACCTTTTCCAAAAAACAATCTTTGATCCCAAATGCTCCAGTGCAGCCATTTGGTGCAGCTGGAGTTGTAAACAACAGTGCGTAACTTCAGGCTCTGCGGGGCTAAAGCTAAAGCTAAAGCCCATGTGTTTCTTGTTGTTACTACCGTGTTGTCACTGCTTTTCTCTTTGTCTAAGAGTCTAGTTTCTTATTCAGTCCAGGTTTAGTCCCGGTTTTTAACCAGTTTACTGTAAGTCCTGGTTCAGTCCTGGTTTAGTCCTGGCTCAGACCGCGGCTCTGCCATCTCTGATAACGACTGAAGTGTTTGTAAGTTACAGCTTTGCTTCGCTTCTGCATTTGCGCTGAAGCTGCTCATGAGTTCAGGCTTTTTTAGACTCTTTGCGGATCATTTATTGACGTTTGGAGAGAAAAAGTACAGAAAATTAGCACCGGAAAAAAAACGTTTTTTGATACCGCCCCCTACCGGAGCTTTTTGGTCGGTACCCAGTAGGTACCGTTTAACGGTACCCAGCCCTAGGTCTGAATCAGGACTTTGACTTTTTTTTGTAACAAGTTTTGTATTTCAATTTCTTTTTTGTAGTGGTTCTGTTTTTTGTAGTTCTTGGGTCTTTTTTTCCCCCTACTTTGTCGCTCTTCACTTACCTGTATTTTGTGGCACACTGATTGGGGCGGGGCTGCTTGAACATTTAGGGGCCCCGCCGCCCCACCCAAACCAGTCCATTTTCTATTAAACCTTGATTTAGACCGGGTGGTCGAAACATGCTGACTTGGCCATCTAAATAAAGGCCTTTTAAGGATATGCTGTGCATATTTGTTCAGAGTTATGATTGGTTTATCTTGGATTCTTTTCGTAATTTGCTGCTGTTGTTGTTGTTTTTTTTCTTCTTTCTTTCTTTGGTTGCTCATATCGCCCAGCCATTCAAGGACTTGAAGTGGGTGCTGACATTGGAGTTGTACAGCCTTCTACTTTTTAAATAAACACAAATAAATAAATAGATGCAATTGCAAAAAAAGACAAAAGGGCCTATTGTCTTCAGATTTTTTCTTATTTTCTTCTGGCCTTAATTGCTTTCCTGTCACACATTATAGAGCCACTCTAACATTAATGAGACACTGGCAGGCAAACAGTAGTTTTGTTGCTCAGTTGGCTGCCTGTTGAAGCACTTCAACATGATTTTTATGCAAAGGGCTGTTACTCAGCAGAAAAGCTATAATCACCAAAACTTTGAATGTGGCATTTCTAGAATTGCAGTTTTCTATGATCAGTGTTTGAAATAATAAAATATAGAGATGAATATGATATGGTATACTAAAGGTATTTTATCACGATCAAAGATACCTTATCTTTTCAGCTCAAATGTTTTTGAATAATAGAACAAAAACAATGTTTTCAAGCAACACAGAAGAGCGGTCAGCTTTGTATTTTGTTTATTAACCCAGTTATTATCATTTCACTCCTTTCAGGGCAAAGAATCATTCATGTTTTATCCACACACTTTGACTTTTAGTAAGTTAGGCTCTAACTATTGCCACTTAGTGACATAGTAATTCATTTATCTCTATTGATCTTTTTTGACCCTGCTGTCTATCAGCTGGATGGCCTCTAAGCTGGATTGCTGAATGAATGTGCAGTCTATCTCCAGATGTGATCACAAATCAGAGCCTATAGGGAATATCTGGTACTTTGCCAGATTACGGTTCATTCATACTGTAGTGGTAATGATTCATTTCACTACGCAAGGAAGTACCACTGTGGTCTCAGCACCAGACACTGGCGTCACGGGGTTGTAGTGTATATTTAGTTCTGTGATCTTTTGCAGGCCTAAACTTTGTAAGTAACTGCATGTAGAACATTTATTTTGAAGTACTGTACTTTCTCTGTGATTTTACCCTTTTGCAAGGGTGGATGAGGTGGTAACTAACTAGTGAAGATCTCATCCAATTAGTCTTTGCCACCCCAAAAAATTATTCATGTTAAATGGTCTGCAATAGATTTAGTTTAAATTCTCAAGTCTCACAAATCTTTAACAAAAAAAATCATTTTTGTTCATGCAAACTGGCTTACCCTCTGATCAAGAAAAGGAGTGAACACATCCATGGTCACAGTTTTATTTTAACAAGTTGGACTGAAAGGTCTCTCATCTTTGCAAGCATAACATCACATCCGTTCATCCTTCCAAAAGAAAAGAAAGCACCTCTTTTCATCTAAAGATTATTCATTTCAGGTGCAGAATATATAAGCAACTGACTGAGAAAGCATGAAGTGCAGATGAGATGTTTTGTGTGTGGTTGTTCCCTGACCTCCGGATAAGCAGCTGAATGCCGACAGTCTACATGTCTCTTAAGGCTGGCTCTTTTTCTTTGTCTGCTACTGGAATGGCATCCAGACCCTCGTACTATGGTGGCAAACACTGACTTTTGCTTTGATTTTTTTCCTCTCTTGGGTGCTTGGAATACAAGCACTATTAAGCTTTGTCATGGGGGGGAGACGAACGAAACACCCTTAACACATCCTTTGTTTGTGTAAGCTCTCAGCTGTTCTCAAGATGCTCATCGTACATAAAGGTTCTTCAGTCACCAACTGTACTGTAGGTGTAGTGTAGCTGGCGATGCTTCTTGAATGAGAGGCGAAAGGTGTAACTCTTCAACATGAAGACTCAAGAACCTTTGTGTATTAATGCCAAAACCTTCATGCTCGTATAAACCTGAGCTCTCACCTATTTGGTACATGTATTTTTTCATAGCTATTAAAAAAAAAGAAAACATTTATTTATTTATTTCATTCAAAAGTGACATCTTACAGTCACAACAAAACATCCAAGCCAATGCAACGGAGCAGAGAAGATCAAGTCTGCCCCTTTTGTTACTTCACACTTTACATGTTATCTTTTATATTGCAGTATTTACCGATTTTTTTTTTTTTTACAATATTCAAAATACAGAACCATTGTGTTTATTCATGAATGTTTACCAAAAAAAAAGCACACAACCATCGTATTCATGCTTGTTCAAATCAAACATCTCACATTAATCATGTCCGAGTCTAATTTTCATACTTCTTTCAATTGAACCTGGGTTTTCTTAAGATGTCTGTTCCTTTCAGATCATAGTGACTTTCTCTTTTCTCAAACCTTTCTTGGATG
This sequence comes from Gobius niger, assembly GCF_951799975.1. NCBI lineage: Eukaryota > Metazoa > Chordata > Actinopteri > Gobiiformes > Gobiidae > Gobius > Gobius niger. The sequence continues at coordinate 15,713,853 of NC_136871.1, forward strand.
TTCATTGGCAATATTTTTTTTATTTGCTTTATACGAAACCTTAATGATATTATAGTCAACTATATAATAAAATTTGAGTAGCTTACATGTAATAAATAGTGGATTTGCTGGATCTCTATATCTAATGTTATAGTTTGCAGAGCCCGCTTTTGTCAAATGAACAGTGGTTGGATATGAGATTTACAGGTTAAGCCCCAAATTCCCTCACAGCAAGTTAAATATGGCATAATCATCGTGTTGTATTAAGTAAAGCGGATTGATTTAGAGAGGATCTGACTTTATGTAACACCGCGATGACTCTTGAACCCCATGAATGTCCTTACCGTCAAGTTTGATTGAAACATCAACTGTTTTTCTTTTGTTGGGGCATGTTGGTAGGAGGATAAAATGTTGGTAAAAGTTGTGTATTATTATTACCTTACCTGTAAGTGGTTCAAAATTGTTCAAAATTATGAAGTTTAAAAGTTCTGCGTGCAAGTTTTGCTAATGGTGCAATTTATGGCTTTCAACACATTGGAAAAAGCTTCATGTGCACGAAGTAAAACCAATGTACTCTGCATAGGATTTTAAGTGTTGCACCTGATGCATTGAAGTAAAAAAGTAAAAAAAAAAAAAAGAAAGAAAGAAAGAAATAGAACCATAAAAATCATTGATGTGACATTTTTCTTTCCAACTCGACTCTGAAATAGTTAAAGATACTGCATATATAACTTATGATCAATAGCCATGTGTAATGTGCAGGATGTGGCTCTATATAAGCTCAGGGTGACATCCACTGCTTTACTTTACACTTCAGCCCCATAGCTTTGCTTGACATCAGCCCTTATTAGCTTCTCCTGACTGTCAGTGGTCCTCGTGTCCACAAGAAAGAAGCTCTCTTACTCCCTATACTTTGCACAAGAAACATTTTATTCTAGTTTAGTGATGCTTCAAGTTCAGATTCCTATAATAAGCTTCTATCACCTCAGTGCACAGCCTGACATTTACTCAGCTCAGGGCGGATGGGTGCAAACAAAGAGTTTGCCCAAAAACCTCCAACTCTCTCCTTCCACTGCCTCTTTCGTTTGGCTCAATCTATTGATGACAGTCTTTGTAGGTATATGCACTCAGTCCCATTTATTACCTGCTCACAAAGGCAAAGAAAATATGTGAAGTAACGAACCTTCAGCTCAGCAACCCATAGCCAAACTCTGTTTAGTTTGGTTATGCCTTTAAGAAGACACTCTTTAAAAAGATATTAAGCTTGTTTTGCTAAACAGGTGGTGGCACTTGACGTTTTACTGTATTGTATTTTATTTATACTTTATACAGGCTGGTCTCTTGAGACTCAGTGTCTCATTTGCAAGAGAGACCTGTTTCAAACACATCAATATCAAACAGTACAAATACAAATAGGAATGTGTGAGCAAGCCAAATTCTATTCTATTCTATTCTATTCTATTCTATTCTATTCTATTCTATTCTATTCTATTCTATTCTATTCTATTCCATTCCATTCTATTCCATTACTGAGAAAAACAATAGCCACTGTTTCATGTGTGAAATGTATTTTGTTTGACATCAGCTACAGAAGCCACAAAAAAAAAATCACACATACAAATTGTTGACATTTTACATATCTTTTTATTTTTTTATTTTTTTATTTATTCTTGCAAATATAGTTACTTAACACAAATAACCTTAATGCAATACTATTTTTCTTTTTCAAATGGCTACGTTCTTTACAACATCATACATATTGTTTTTCTCTAACTATTCTCTTTTACTTTAGTGAGTGTTTGTGTGTTTGTGTGTTTGAAGATTGTTAACGCACTGTGTGCTCTCTGCCAAAAGAGGGTTTAAGCAACATCTTTACTGCTGCAAAACAAATCCATATGGTTAGATCAATATGTTTATTTACTGATCATTTTTATATATCTTCCAGGGATCTCAAAGCACTTTTCATTAAACCAGTGATTCTCATCTGCATTTGTTCATTATGTATTTAGTTCCCACGCTATAAGCCACTACCCTCAGCAGAAGGAAGGAAAACAAAATATTCTGAATGCAATAACATAGCGGCCCATTGGCTTAATCGCAAGAAATGCCACAGATTTGTTTCCTGGACCTTTGCGTGATCCTTCTTTGCATTTTCCATGTTCTCCCTTTGGTCTGGATGGGTTTCCTATGGGAGCTCCAATTTATGAATATCAAACTTTAGAGCAGCTATGTTACTCATTTTGATGACGTACATACATATATATTTCATTACAGTCAGTCTCCAGCTCTTTAGAGAAGTTTAATTGCAAGGCTCATGTACTTCCACTTCCATCTCAGCACGACATGTCAGACATTACAGTTTTAGCACTATATTTTTGACTCCCACTGAAGCCCTGGGGTGCGGCTTTGTGAAATAAATAGCTATCAAAGGCGCTGAAAATGAGAGCGAGGGTGTGACCGAGCCCGTGGTAGAATGATAGGGGCAGTAATGGTGAGAGACAACACAACGGGGGGCAGAGATGTGACGCTAACCGCAGCTGAAACGCACTGCAGATGATTGTAATGTAATGATAGCTCACCTCAGGTCACTTCGAAAAAGGGACTTGGAAGTTTTGGTGTGTGCCGTTGTCAGGGAAACTGATTTTTGTGCCGCTTGACAGTTAAGGGTTAGCCTGGGTGTCGTTGCGAGCGCTTTTCTGTTACTCAGAAGATGACAGTGATATCCTGACTGCTGGTTATCTGTGCGCAGAAAGGTTTCAACTAGACGCTTTACATTGCATTATTGATCCAATGTACAAAGAAAAAATGGGGAGGGGGGGGGGTGCTAATGAACGATTAAGGACGATAAAGATCGAGCCCAAAAATGTGTTGTTTATCTTTAGTTATTGAACGATAAGTCGATATACTAATTACTGTGACAGCCCTAGTTATAAGCTGGTAAATTCTCATGTACAGTTTTCTACACTATAGATATTCAACCCTCTGCAGTTTTAATTAAAAAGGCCCCATCTTCTACCCCCAACGATATGAGGTGTGATCACCGCCTGCCACTGCGTCTCAGTGCAAACATGTTTATTTTTGGTCCCAGATTCATTTAATGGGCTTGTCAAAACTGATGAAAATTAGAGACGACAGAGGCAGCTGATAAGCAACACTGTCATTAGAGGCTCCGGCTGCTGTTTTGGTGCCCGGCCTTGGTGCATTAAAGTCTCCAAATGTCCACCGATACAAGACCTAACAAACAAAACGACAACAACAAATATGCTGGAGTCCAAGTGTTTAATTTGAACAAGACAAAATAGCAAGCTTTAAAAAGTATGCGACTGAAGAACGCATTGATAATCGACATGTTTTTAAGTCGTTTCATTCCAGAAATGCTAAAACGTCCCTGCCTCACTTGAACATTCACTTGTCAACAGCATATACAGTTTGCAGACGGCACCCATTTCCTTTTTAGAAGAGGTGTTGTAAAATGATTCAGATGGCGCACAGAACTCATCCCACAGACTGCACTTTCTAAAATGGAGCAGTAAATAGATATGGGAGCAGCCACATTCCAGGTCGAATTCACTTGGGTCTTTTGTGGCTTTGTTGTCGCCGGCACATAAAAAAAAAAAAAAAAAAAAGACCCAAAAAAGTTTTCCTAGAAATCCTCGAAGGGGCTGAATGCCACACTGTAGCCGACTGTAGGTTATGAAATAAAGATGTGTAGCAAATATAAAGAGAATGTGTTTTTGTATCAATGTCTGACTTGTGTCTCCTGAACAAAGCCTAAGCACTATAGTCACAGGAGAGTAGCAGTGATAGCAGTGTTCTGCACCTGCATATAGAACAGAATATGTTGTTCTCCCTATTGTGCATTGTGTTTTGCAATAAAAAACAATTTGCTCCTGTCGGCGATACCTTGAGCAAAACATGGAATGGTCGAATCAGCTTTAGCTAATGTAATTAATCATAACTTTGTTGTTGGGAAGCTCAAAATAAAGAATGTATTGTTTATTGTTTTATTGGGGATTAATACAACAGCAATTAACTACATGAGGTAATCTGATGAAAGCTTGTTAGCATTATGTTATTGTGTGAACCACAGCATGGCAAGTCCAAGACAAATTTCCCTATGGGACAATAAAGTTTATCTTATCTTACATTAATACATTCATTTTAATAGAAATACTTTGATATGTTAAAAACACCAAAGAACAGAAAGATCGTATGCACACTCTCACTTTCTTTCACCCATCAAAATCGAAAACGTATAATGTAATGCAGATGTGTAGCATGTGTCTAAACTGATTTGTTTTTCAAAAAAATACAAAGACCCAAGTCACTTTCTTGTTTATTGAAATGCCTTCATTTGTGAGACATGTCCTAAGAGAGCGACAGAGCCCCAATGCGCTTGTTTATTCGATCAGGATTGCCAATGGCGTCCAGACACTCTGAATTATAGCAATGATCAAAAAACCAAATGGTAGAGAAAGCTGCACTGGATCGTTGCAGTAAAAGATGTGATCTTCGTTACTTACAAGCACAAAAGCTTTTCAGATTTGGAGGGCGACAAATGGTAAAAAGCAAGAAGCGATCTGTATAAGCAGAGATATTTTTTTGTAGGCTGACACGTTTCGACTCAAAGGTCTTCATTAGGGCTGATGAAGACCCTGGTGAAGACTGTTTGAGTGGAAATGCGTCAGATGAAGTGTCTTGCCTTTAGACTCAACACTACTATGGTGCTGTTAGTTGGCTGCTTTAATGAAGATGGTATTGGACGATGATTTTAGCAGGATAAACAGCAGGTGAACATTAATGGCTTTTTACCAAGCATTTACTTGAGTGGCACGTGCAAAAGTGGATATGCAGCAGAGTCATTTACACATCAGATTTGGGGCCCTAAATCACGGGCAATTTCAATTGGTAAATTTGCCTTGCACTCGCTCATGAGAATCAGCACCTCCAAATCCGAGGCCATGGTTCTCCACTGGAAAAAGGTGGCTTCCCCTCTCCAGGTTGGTGGAGAGTCCTTGCCTCAAGTGGAGGAGTTCAAGTATCTCGGGGTCGTTTTCACGAGTGAGGGATGGACGGAGCGTGAGATGGATAGACGGATCAGTGCGGCATCGGCAGTGATGTGGTGAGTGTTGTGGTGAAGAGGGAGCTGAGTCGGGGGGCAAAGCTCTTGATTTACCGATCAATCTACGTTCCCACCCTCACCTATGGTCATGAGATTTAGGCAAGATTGAAAGGACAAGATCGCGGATACAAGCGGCCGAAATAAGTTTCCTTCACAGGGTGGCTGGGCGCACCTTTCGAGATCGGGTGAGGAGCTCAGTTACCCGGGAGGAGCTCAGAGTAGAGTCACTGCTTCTTCATGTTGAAAGGAGCCACCTCCCCTCAGGAAGGATTCCGGGTATGTCCTATTGGTTGGAGGCCTCGTGGAAGACCCAGGACACGCTGGAGGGACTATGTCTCTGAGCTGGCCTGGTGTCGCCTCGGGTCCCCCCACAACAGCTGGAGGAGGTGTGCGTGGAAGTGTGGGCATCTCTGCTCAGACTGCTGCCTCCGCAACCCAGCCCCAGACAAAGAGGAAGAAAATGGATGGATGGATGGATGGCTTGCACTCACTACTTAGCACCTGTCTTGACCCCCATCTCTCTCCTACGTTGAATTAGTGCAGCTTCAGTTCTCACTCTATCATTCTATATTCTGATGTTTATGGGTTTTAGTAGCCCCTCTCAGTTAGGTTATTCCGACAAACATTATGCCACTCAAATGTAGCCATCTGCTCTTTATGTGGGCTTTAGCACATGGCATAATTGTCAAGCACTTTTCTCTTGTTTATTGTCCAAGTGAATTGTCATCTCATAAAAATGCAAATAGAGCACGTATGTAACATGGCTGGAATACAATGTGAAAATGGGAAGATGAGTACAACAGGAAATCAGACTTACAAGCTTGAGAAAGTGCGTCATTTTAGAAAAATAACAAAACGGAAATTGCTTTGGACAAACTCTTCCTGTTCGGTCTCTGTTATTGGTGAAAAATAACAACCTTTATTTGTGATGCGTTCCATTATGTTGAGTCCGAGGTGTGGGTGGAACTACGTATGCCGAGATTTGAAAGCATAGTATTGTATATGGTGTTTTTATTGCAGTTACATTGCTACTTATTTACTTACTTGCTTATTTAATTAAAAAGCAAGAAAGATAATTGATCATTTCTGCAAAGCATTTTTTTATTACTTTATTGTGTCAACCACTCATTAACAATTTCAGCTCTTACAGGTTTCCGCATTCCCCTTTTTTGACACAAAATATATATATATATTTTTTTTCCCCTGTGCTCTTATGCAACCATCAGATAAACAAAAAATAAATACATTAAAACAAACGATAATTCTAATAATGAACAAAAAGAAGTAGATAAATTGATTGAAGTACATACACGCATACATACCTATACACACATACGTACGCATACATACATAGATGCACTTTAATTTATGTATATGTCAAATACTGGTCTACATTTATATGTGGCATAATCAGCTTTATGCATTTTAATCCAATTAAACTTAATGTATTTTAAAGTAACTAATGAACAGCAGATGGCGCCAGCGCGTAAAAAGTATAAAAGCCCACCCTGGTTCACACGCACTTCCTCTGTCTTCCTCCCTGGCGTCCTCCGGCCTGGTTGGGCTGGCCCAGAGGCTGTGCGCGATGTTCTACGGGTGCAGGTAGCTATGGTTCGTTCGTCCTCTTTTCAGTATTGGTTTAGCCGCTAACGCAAGTTGTATTTTAGCGTCGCGGGTGGCTGTTTGTTTAAGGCGCACCACTCCATGGCGTCCGCATGGCTCTCCCGACGTGTTTGGTCCGGGGTCTGCTGGGGCCCTCGCGTAACCGGGAGGCTATCGAAGCACCGCACCGGCCGGGTGGAGTTCGATGTGGGCGTGCGACGGTAGGCTTGCCTTGCCTCGTGGTTAGCCTTTTGTAGGAGGACTGTTCCGCAGCTAACTTTCTTTGTATTTACGTTTAGGTGGACCCAATGCTGCTGTCTTGCTTTGCCTTGTTCTTGTTGTCATGTTTTCGTTTTGTTTGTACTACTGAAAGCTACTGTGACCCAACGAAAATACTGTGAACCGACAGACTTAAAGTGAAACTGTTCAACTGAATGTAACATGGTGACATGTCTAGTGTGAACGAAAAGTATGAAGCGAACAGAATGATAAAGTACAACATAGAAAAATAAACTAAACTGTGAAAAAGGAACATGCTGCCTCTGTCCTTATGGGTCGAACCTGTGTGCCTTAAAGCACATTTTTTCCAGTTCTACTGGATGGCGTTGTCTGGCAATTTCATTTAAACATACCTATACCACTCGTCATGCCACATTTGGCGATCGTTGGCAGGACCATTCGGTTTCAGAGGCTACAATGTTCCTTTCAGTAAGATCTATTGGTAACAAAATCAACAGCTACAGGACCGCTTTGTAGAGATTTGTTTGTGTTTGCTGCTAAAAACATGTTTTCACCAGCCCTATTTGCTCATTATATTGTGTACTTTTGCATGTTTGTTTTTGCAATATTTTCTTGTGTTTATTTGCTGTGCATTTATTTTGAATGGCAATATAGGACTACTGGTACTGAAGCGTTGTTCTGTGTAGTTGCACTAAAAATTTCGCTAAAAGCTACTATAGTGCTGTGTATTTTGTTTTGTTTGGCAATGCGGTTCATTTTGTGAGAACCCTGTTAATTTGAGAAAGTAATTCTGTGGCAGTAACGTGTACTTTTATTTGTGCAGAAGCAAGACAGCAGCTATAGCAACATGGGACGCTAGTGGGGACAGACACAGCATTTTGGCCTCGTGTTACGTTGTACCTGGCATCTCTGGGGCTCATACCCCTTGTAGCGGTGGGTAGGCGTGAGATGAGTGTGCCTCTACTACCGATAGCCCCAAGGGCAGCCGTTACTGATACGTGGGAAGCCGTGTACAGCCCGTGTGGAGGCCAAGTTTTTAAAAAGTTCCCTTTCCCTCAGCTCGTGGCCGTCAAGGCCCCTCACAACGTCGACCGGTGGGTCAGGTGGGGTAGAGTGGGTGGTGTTTTATTGTTGCGACGTCCGGTGACCTGTTGCCGTGGCCCGCGTTATGTTCGGACACTGGTCCCATGGTGTCCTTGGTTTTAAATTCGGGAAGCGTAAGCCTCATAGCCCTTTCCGTTGCCTGAATGTTTGTGTAGTGCTACAGTAAGAATGTTCATCGTCGGGACGCCGATGCAGTTTGGGGGGGTAGATGTGGCATAATCAGCTTTATGCATTTTAATCCAATTAAACTTAATGTATTTTAAAATAACTAATGAACAGCAGATGGCGCCAGCGCGTAAAAAGTATAAAAGCCCACCCTGGTTCACACGCACTTCCTCTGTCTTCCTCCCTGGCGTCCTCCGGCCTGGTTGGGCTGGCCCAGAGGCTGTGCGCGATGTTCTACGGGTGCAGGTAGCTATGGTTCGTTCGTCCTCTTTTCAGTATTGGTTTAGCCGCTAACGCAAGTTGTATTTTAGCGTCGCGGGTGGCTGTTTGTTTAAGGCGCACCACTCCATGGCGTCCGCATGGCTCTCCCGACGTGTTTGGTCCGGGGTCTGCTGGGGCCCTCGCGTAACCGGGAGGCTATCGAAGCACCGCACCGGCCGGGTGGAGTTCGATGTGGGCGTGCGACGGTAGGCTTGCCTTGCCTCGTGGTTAGCCTTTTGTAGGAGGACTGTTCCGCAGCTAACTTTCTTTGTATTTACGTTTAGGTGGACCCAATGCTGCTGTCTTGCTTTGCCTTGTTCTTGTTGTCATGTTTTCGTTTTGTTTGTACTACTGAAAGCTACTGTGACCCAACGAAAATACTGTGAACCGACAGACTTAAAGTGAAACTGTTCAACTGAATGTAACATGGTGACATGTCTAGTGTGAACGAAAAGTATGAAGCGAACAGAATGATAAAGTACAACATAGAAAAATAAACTAAACTGTGAAAAAGGAACATGCTGCCTCTGTCCTTATGGGTCGAACCTGTGTGCCTTAAAGCACATTTTTTCCAGTTCTACTGGATGGCGTTGTCTGGCAATTTCATTTAAACATACCTATACCACTCGTCATGCCACATATAGTTTATTTGAATGACATCCGTTTATAAGTTTAAGCTTTGTCTCTTGTGGATTCTTTTGCGTTTTCACCTTGAAGTATAATCTATGAACAATTTATTTTTTAATTCTTCTTCTCTATTATTGATTTTATGAGACAGTCTCTCCATGTGTCCATCCAGTCTTTAGTTTTTGGCAATGTCGTCCCTTTCCAATTCCTGGTCATTTGCTGTTATTCTGAGAGTTCAGAAGAAGTTATTGTATGTAAGTTATTGAAATGTTGTAACAGGTATAGAATATATGTACACACACAGTCTGCAAAGCATTTGAATACCTTGAGTTTGTTGTGCTCAAAATGAGGTTAGTTTATGGGTAGAATGCAAATAAAGGCAGCAAGGCCTGTGACCTCGCCATGTACGTATTAAAAGTTAACTTTGATCTTGCTTTTTGTCACATTTCCTGTGCCATATTTCGCATCAATAAACACGAGCTGATTAATATAACATTAATGACATTTATTGAAGTATTTATAGTGCCTTGACATTTGTGAAACATTGACATTTTAAAAGCTTGCGCAGGTCGATGTCAAAGATGTGATTGCTTAGAAAGTGCGTTTCAGACAGCTTCCATTTTTATAGGGTCTTTGCACCGATCAAAATGGAGAAGCCAGTTTGAACCGGTCAGAATTGATTGTTCTTTTGATGTTCTCTGTCTCTGTCTCTTGAACGGACTGTGGGTCATTTGGGGTCTTGCAGCTTTCAGAATTCAACAATGCCCTCTAGAAATCAAAGCCATGGATCAGAACACTATACGAATGGTTACTTTGAACAGTTGTATGGAGCAGCACAAATGCCAAGTCCATTTTTGAAATAAATGTCTGCCTGTAGAACCCTGCGCCTGCTCTTATTCTGTTGAATCTACATCAAAAAAGTTTAGTTTGTGTCATAGTTTTGCCCCATTGAGGATTAAAAGTTTTGCTGACCTGCTTTAAATGACTTTCAGTTTAGCTCTGTAGTAAAATCGTATTTAGCCACTTCATGGATCTTTCAGTTTGATTGATTGTTTATGGCAGGCCTATTGGTAATATAAAAAATATCTCAAACTAAATTTACCTCAATAACATCAGTGTAGGAGCAAATTTAGCCTTGTTTACAGTGCTGTTGTAAACAAGGTTTTGATTCAAGGAGAACTAAGAGGATCATTTATCAATACAGATGCTCAATAGAGTGCAAGCTGGAAAATAGCATACAGCTATTTGTGGGCCTGTTGCACCAAATTTACCATTTGAAATGGCCTTTTTCAGTTGTTTTAAGGTCCAAAATTGTATAAATGATAGAAAGCTGCATGCCAAAAGAATACACAAATGACTCTGCTGTTTTCCACTCACCTCTCTGCTGTAGAGAACTTAAGTCAACTTTTCTAAAGCAGCTTTCAATAATGGGAGCTACATCTTTGCAATGCACAAAACCCTTCCTTTGAAATATCAAACTTGAACTGTCCTGCAGTGTGTAACAGTTCAGTGTTGAGGCTTTGTATGTGCAAAGTGTGATCTAGCTCATCGAGGTGCTTCAGGGACATGGGGACACTTGAAGGATTGCTATGTACACATACTGTGCTATGCTGCTCTTCCAGGAGACATATAATAGAGCGGGAACAGACCCAGGGGAGGTTGTTAAAATAGCGCGACAGGTTAGCTACGACTAGCAGTGATCTATTCTCCAGAGAGCATCATCAAATAGGCACCTAAGGCATGGAGCAGCCTTGCTAATAGTCACATGTTGGGCTGATGTGACTGCCTATAAGTCCCATGTGGAGGAAGCCTTGCCGATCTGTCCAGCGGAGGCTTGTCGATAAAGACTAGCGAGCTGTGTGCTGCTTTTTTGCATCAGTATATATCCTGAAACGGACATTTCACATGACTGGAGTTTTTTAAAGACAATGACTGAAATGGATATCTTTTTAGATTGATGCTTCAATTTTCCAGTGAAACGAACCATTGCTTTCATGAATTGACCTTGGAAGAATTTTGGAATTGCCGGGTTTCATATAAAATGGACTGGTTTAAATTTGCTGATAAGCTGCAGGCTGGCACTGAGAAACCATCTGACAGCCTCATTCCATCGCCTCAGCCCAGACATACTAATCACAAGACAAATATTTATTCAGACATAAGCTTCATGTATTATTTCCTACAATTAATAAACAATTTATTGATCCAGATACCTTAGTTTATGCAAACCTTTGTTTGTCTGGGTTTGTTTTTTTCCTCTGGCACAACAGCAGCATTGCTCAAGACAAAGTTGGTATCTTAGCGATACACCAGTGCTTTCGCCTGTTGCCTCAGGGCATTGCTTAGGGCAGAGGTCGGCAACCTGCGCCTCCTTGTAGTGGCTCCCTTTGTCCCCTGGCACAACCAAAATCAATTCTTTAAAAAGACAATCTGTTCTAAAATACTTCGTAAACGTTCTCTCCTTCTCTTTTGGCTTAGCTGTCATTCCTCCCAGTCACACACGCTGGGCCGACCGGCTTCAGCCCAGTCCATGCACCTGTGCGGCGCTCCCATTCATCAGCCCACTTTTAAAACACGCGCACATGCACGCGCACGCACGCACATGCACACACACACACACACACACACACACACACACACACACACACACACGCGCACGCACGCGCACGCACACACACACGCACGCGCAAGCACACCCTCAGTAGCGGAAAATAATCCAGTTTGGTACGGTCTGTAGGAGGTAAAGCTTGGGAGGGACCGCTGCTGTACGTAACATCGCCATGGGAGTCTGTCCCGCCCACCTGCTGCGTCAGGTATAAAGCACACTTCTCTCATCTAGTATAAGTTTTAATTAAACATATAAGCTTCCCATATCTGTGACAACAGTGGGCTGCTGTTAGTTTACCTCAGTTTTGGCCGTGTAAATTGTCTCCCTCATTAGCAAACATCTGCAATACTCCAGTCTGTTTTATCCATTGATGAGACAGTTTTTTTCACTGTCACTTTTAGACTTTTAGAAGTTAATCGATAAAACACGAGTGAATGTTGTTTACAAACATCCGCACACTTTAGGCTTCAGTGCTAGCCTGGTTTTACTATATCCTCGTACTTACTTCGTTTCATGCAAGGGTCTGGACTTTCTCAGTTGAGCTCTGTTATCAGGTGGGAGGGTGAACTCCTTTGAAACGTTTGGATCTGATTTTCGCTAGCGTTTGGTCGTGACGTATGTAATGCGCCTGAGTGAGTGGAGCAGCCATCATAACTCTTGGGGACATTCCTTGCACATTCCAAGGCTTCAATTTTAATTTTGGGATATTTGGGAGCCGAGCCAGGACGGATTGAAGAGCTTCCATTACCTTCGTATCCTCTGCCATTGCCAAACTACAACCAGCAAATCGGCGCAAATGCTTGACGTCACCTACAACACCCGCCTCCCCCGCTCGCTGAATGGTAGGTAGAAAGATCAAGCCCAGGCGTACATGCTGGGAAATTATAATTGACCGGAGTTTACGGATGGCTTTTACGCTCCGCTACAAAGACAAGTTCTGCCCCCCAGACAGAGACAGGGCATCTGGTCATTGATGATAGAGATGACAGCGCTTCTGTAAAACTGGGGCTGTACCGGGTAAACTGAGACGTCTGGTCACCCTATACTGTAGTCACAGTGCAGCCATTGCAGAAGTCCACATCCGATGTCAGGCCAAGCTCTCACTTTGTTGATTAGTGGGTGTACAAGCTTTTTTGTGAGGGGATTGACAAATTGACCTGTCTATTAAAAAGCACCACGTGTTCATGGAGATTGAACTTTGTTAGGCTGCGATTTGATTAAAATTGGATTAATGACTCGGCCATAGTTTAGATCAAAAATAGCAAAACAGCCGCTCAGTAGCTGTATCGTTACTCAGTATGAGTGAGCAATCAGATAAAAGTAATGAAGATGCACAATACTGTGTGTGTGCAACACTGCCTACGCTGGATGATGAGACAGAGCCTACATTTGCACTCACTACTCAGGTTGCATTTACAGCATAGCCTCGGAGCCTACGTGGAATACAGAGGAGCTCCGCTGACTAAAGCCACACAGCACACGTCGACTCCTCACTCTGTCCCACTTGGGGCTTCTGCATTTGAACTAAACATCTGGCTGTGTCAGCACCAGTTCATCACAGCAGGGACCCCCCAGCCACTTGTCTATTAGCTGCTTTTGTTTGGTGGTGCATGTCAGGGACACACTGTGAATCACAAGTTTGAATCACACTCTTGAGTGTTTCAAAATATTGAATCAGGCTCCAGTAAATGTTTAAAAAAAATAAAAAGCCTTATCTAAAACTGTACTTAATTTAGCTCACTGCTAAAAGTCACCGGATCTTTTTATTTATCTAACTTTCTCCAAGCTATACGGTTATGTCTTTGCACTCTCAGACCTGTTGCAGTATGACTACTGCACATATATTCACAGTTTTAAAATGTATTTTGAGTGCTATATTTGAGCATTATTGACTTTCTTAACTAGTGCAAAAGGATTGGAACAATTATACTTCATTATTGTTGTTGGAATATGATATACAAAATAACTTTCATGTGAACATACATTTCTTTCCATTCTTTGTCATTGACGCATATTGTAGGTGTGTAGTATTTAAAACAGCAGCAATTAATCATCTGCTGCCGTCATTGCATTAACACTGAGGTGGACACACTCCATTAATGTCTCACCCCCCTGAGAAAGTGTACTCACAGATAATACAATTAGCTGTCTTATAGTGGTGCAAACATACCGGAAAAATGAGAGCTCTTGAGCATGTAAAAGTAAAAGCCAAGACAATTATGACTGCACAGCGACCAGACAGTAGTCTGTTAAAGAGGATCTGATGTTGAAAATGCTACTTTTTTAAGAGTTCACTTTCTTCTTGTGGACACTACACATTTACCCAGCGTGAACGTATGCTACATGCTGCACTCTCTTACCCAAAGGCCTCTCTGTCCACCACATGTGGACTCTTAGTAGATCTAAGCTCTCGTGTTAACTTACTGTCTGAACATCCCCACTGTCTGCACTTCTGTGTATACTTCTGTTCTGTGAGGGGAACGCTGTGATTTGGTGATTGCAGTGTATTGGCAGTTAGAGGCAGTTTTCTGAGGTGCACCATTACCCCTGATTTAAGGTGTGTTCAGAACAGGCCATGGCAATATAGTTGCTCCTCTGACAATGCATGTTTATTTATAGCGCACATTTCATACACAAGGCAACTCGATGCGTTGATGGTCATCCCTGAAATAACAAAACTTACATATAGGCCTATAGAGTATAAATTATTCAGAGTTATGTACGAAAAAACCAACATGTCATTGTGAGTTTCTACATTGTAGTCATAAGGTTAAACTTATGGAAAATCATCTTGAATGTGACCTGTTGTTCATGTTTTCACCAATAGTGCTATGGCACTGCCTGAAAACAAATTTCATTCATTCTATTGTGTTTTTGACGTGTTGGAATGATACAGAAAGTATCTTGAACCTCGATATAAAATTGAATTGTAATCTGTTGCTTTTATTATCTGCCAATCTGGAGAGATATAACAGGATTCTGTGCTTTCCAGTTAATCTTGTCCTGGCCTGCTCCTCCTGTAGTCAGCCTCCACGTTAGAGACAGGGGACTTGAATCATGATAACTTTGTGACCTGCTTTGAGCGCATATTGATCCGAGTATGTCTAAATATTAAAATTGTTCTCCAAAATGATTGAATTCAACATCATCCACTGAAGCGTTGTGTGGTCTGAATAACAAACACCCACCCAAACCAAAGGAGTTAAAGACGTGGTCATCAAAGTGCCAGCCAGAAAGCATCACCCCGTCCATGTGTGAGATGTGATCTGACGCCACACATGCAGTTCAGCTACAGGCCAGGAGAACAAAGGCTCCATCTGTGAGTGCACTGGCTCACAGCCCCACACAGCCACTGGTCATCACACAAGCTGCATGTGCTCTTTTGCCCCTTGGAGATAACAAAAGGGTTGTAATGGGCAGTGTCTTATCTACCTGGCCGTTTCTCTTTGTATAAGCTTTGGCAGATAAAACAAACACATCGGTAAAGTGGTAAGTGTGAAGAAAATATGTGGAACAATCAAAGTAGCTCTCATCCATGCAGTCAAATTGTAAGACTGGTTATAGTACATTCTGGAGGCCTGTTGAAAGTGTGTTCTGTGGAAAACAATGACAAAGGTTCTCCAAAGGTTTCTTCCATAACAGTGTCAATTCTCAGTCATCCAATTGGTTAATTCAGTGTCATCTGGCCTTTGCTACTGATACCGATACTTTGAGTGTCTGCCGATATCCAATATTTACCGATACCAAGAGACTTTCCTAAAAGTGGCTTTCTCCGAGTGAAAAAAATAATTGACTCTTCTCCATTGTATGATCAATAGAGTCATATTTTATTGTCAGGTTACAGATCAATTATCAGTTAGCTACATCTATTGATAAGCAGCTTGGATAAACATTTAACAAGGAGAACTTTTCTACACTTAATATCCTCGGTTATATGACAGGCTTTAGGTTACATTAATATAAAAAACTCACATGAATTGAACTGATCATTACAAAAAATACATGACTGAAATACAAACACTTGGCCTCAGCAGTGGCCAATTTTATTTTACTTAGGTATTTCTATCATAGTTTCTGACCCAGCCTTAATTAGTTTTCGTTAGCACTAGCATGCTCCAGCTAGCTTTAGCATGCTAAACAGAATTTTGCGTGGTGAGCAAAAATACAAGTAATGAAAGTGACTTAGTGATTGACTTCTCCAGGTTCTTAGCTTTACAATGATATACAGCATGTCCATATTCATTAGATTTGGGAGGTAAAAGTTTTGTTTTTAAGGCGTTGAGAGCCAAAACTAGCATCAGATATTTGTAGCCGATACCCAATATCGTATTTTTTCCAGTATCGGCTCCGATAACGGTGCATCCCTAGCTACAAATCTGTATAAAGTTATGCCATCACAAAGAAGAAGATCCAAGTGAACAATCTGTAAGTAAAACAATCCTTGAAGTGACATAAGTTATATCTTACCAGGTTGCAAAGAGTATTTATGTTTTTCTTTTCCTTCTGTAAACTGCTCCGCATACGCCCGCTGTTCTCACTAATAGAGCACACTTGTTTCTGTATTAACACTAATATCCCCGAAGCTGGAGACTGTGTGTGTCTGTGCGTCTCAATGCACTATTCAATATATGATTACTGCGTCCACCAGGGCCCTATTACCACCAAATGTTAATGTGCCATGTCATTGTATTTCTATCCAGTCACTTTAGTACAACAATTAATCAAAATAAACATAAAGTGCATTACAATACGGCTTTTCTATTTGGCCCTAATCAGACAACTCATTAGGCAGTAATGAGCCGGCTCTGCCTGGCTCACGACACGTTTGGGGGAAGCTGGGTGCATACAAGGGGGGTACAAGTGTGTACTTGTATGTGTGTAGTGGTAGTGCTCCTGTAGTCGTCCCATTCCAATTATGGCAGGCAGTCTCACCCGGGAAGAGGCCCATTTAACCAGATACATAACCAGATGCATAATTTATGGCTGTGTTTGTAAATACACGTTTGCAATCTGATTAATAGTTTTCTCGACATACTCATTTGTTCCCTTTGATTAGACTCTTAAATGCATTATTTATTAGGTGAAAAAGCTGAGTGGTTCTTCGTCACCGTAAGTGCTGCAGTACTGTCTCACATTCTCCTTCTACATGACAGCCCAGTGGTTGATTTTAAGGCAGATTAAAAAATTACTTTACTATTTACTTTTCTATGACTTACTTTTCTACATCAGAGTTTTAATGTCAGAGTAAAAAATAGGCCAAACTCGCCTTTTACCATGCTTATTTTATGACGTTTTGTCGACTCACACGCAGTAGTTTTACAGGAAATCACTAAATAACGGGAGTTTTGTGCTTCATGTGCACTTCATTGCGTATGTGTATGACTTTTGTTATGCCTTGCTTGTCTTTTGACCTCACGGTCATATAGGTATAAAAAAAAAGTCTCAATAAAATATACAATTACAAAAAGTTTTCCATCCAAAAAAAAAAAAGTATATTATTTTTGCTCTATATGAGTCTGTGTTTGCTATAAAACCATAAATCGGTTACTAAAATAGATGACAACTATTTCAATAATCGAAATTAGTTGTTTAATCGATTAGTTGTTTCAGCCCTACATCAAACCTTCCTTTGCGAATGATTTTCTAATATCTACTTCCTTGTCTGACTGAAATAACAGGCAATTTTTATGCAAAAGGTGCCTTATTTTTACATGAAAACATAAAACGACAGAAAACTTGATATCTTTGAATAACGTTTTCCCCTGTTCAGCTGTATTGTCGCGCCTAAAACGCTTTTGGCACAGCGGTGATGCTGCTGCTGCAGCTGCTGCAGATGATGATGATGATGATGATGATGAGTGCCTGAGAAAACATGTGTATAAGCCTGCAGCCTTTGGTCTTTGCATCATCTGTACTAACATGTATGTACATATCAATCATTATATCCAAATTTATGCAAAATTATACAATTATGTATGTGGGGGAAAAAATCGTTAAGTTAGAGCTTCAACCCAGTTTCTGATTTATCTGGTCATATGCTGCGTAGGCTTTAAAAGTGTCATGGCCAAAACAAACTTAAGTCCAGTTTAAATGCCGACCCTACTGAATTTCAGATTTTAGTTATACTTACAATGCTCATGAAAGCAATAAGACCTGCTAAAACTGAATTAAAAAAACAACCAAAAAAGCTGATAATCCATTAGCCTTGTACATTGTAAACTATGCTACCAAAAAGTATTTCCAATTACTCTGTTTGAATTTGATCATCCTGACAAAAAAGCTCCATCATCAAACCACTGACCACTGGTTAATTTGTAACTTAGATTTGATGTCTTGTAAGTAATTTGTGCTAGACGGGTAGACTGCTTGTCGAAGAAACCGACCTTGAGTCTTTTTTCTTGCCTTTATTCAACATATTTCTATCTGCTCTGATACGAATGACTAAGTGTGACCTTTTGAGCAAGTTTTATGAGTGCATCAGCGTGCCTTTGTCGCTTTCACTCTAGCAGACAGCTTTAGAAAGTAAATGCAATTAAGGACACGTGAAATTAATGTTGCTGTGGAATTTGTGGTGTATCTCTGAAAGGTCACTCGTCCTTCCATTTGCATTTACAAAAAAATTGCGCTGTTCTTTCGATCTTTTAGTTCCTGTGCTCATGGGTTCTACAATAGTGTAGCAATGATGTGGCAACTCTGCTGAACAGAACAGACTGAATATACGCAGGCTGAATTCCTGATGTGTGACCTCAGAGGTTGGAGTAGAACTGAACAATGAGACAAGAAGCCTTGAGCAAAAAAAATGTAAAGATGAGGTCAGTGACAGACAGTGTTTGGGACAAATGGCTTCATTTGTCCCAAACACTGTCTGTTTGGGGGAAATTCCACACATGAACTGAACAGTGATGACGACCTACTGCATAAAAGCTGAAAATGGGTGAAATGATGACTTTGTGTCATATAAAGTTGTTTTCTGTACCATAAAGTAAAGTTGGCATTGGCCACAGACATGAGGACTTTTCATCACATTTTAGAACTATGGCTAAAGTAATGTGTATAGCACATTTTGAGCGACGGCGCCGTCTCTCGCTGGAAAATTACACAAATACATGCTTTTATAAAGTCGTACTGCTCTTATAGCCGCAATCACCTTGTTTCTAGGCCAGACACTGAGCAGACAGGTGACATGCCTCCATCAGGCTGTCCCTTGGAAACAGCAAGAACATTTGAGCATTTGGAGGCCATATTTATCGAGAAATGTCAGAGGAATGTAACAGGTATAGGAAATACTTATATAGCGTCAGTTTTTTAACTGACGCTACAACAATAGAGAAAAGTAGACCTTTAAAACTTGTGTGAAAGGTTTGCGTAGGAGGACACAGCATATAAACGACGAGGTCACCAATGTGATGCCTTGAATCTGTCACACAGTGGCCCCACAAAACCCTGCTCATATGTGATCTAACTCTCAACATGTGGCTCTGGTACTGGCCAAGAGAACAAAGCCCACATCTGTCACTGCACTGGCTCACAGCACCGCACAGCCACTGCCCCTTTAGAACCATCTCCCAAATCATATCTGTGGAGCCATAAATATACAAAAATAATCCATGTCAGTATAAAAAAACAAGCAAACTCTGTTTCAAAGTGAATGGTCGTTGCAGGCTTAAAGGTTTGAGGCAGGCGTAAGCTTTCACAAAGATTTAGGATTTTCTCAATACTTAAGGAAATAATGAATGAGTTTTATGGCAATTAACAATTTGAACATTTAACTTTACTCCCTCGCATTTTGAATATGGGGAAACTTCAAGAGAGTCCCTTAAATGACTTTCTGTAGATCTTACTCTTTCTCTGGCTTGTTGACCAATAAGTTCTTGTTCCTCTTATTAATACATTAAGAAATGGCACTGAAACTTACAAGAACTTTCCAAATGAAGAAAAAAATAAGTGTAATCATTTTAATTACTGTGAAATAAAAAGCATTTAAATGCTTTACCACAACCACATATGGCCTGCCAACCTGTTGCAAGGAGCCTGTGAACAAACGGCCAACTTCTCCGTAACACCGGCTGCAGTGTCTACTTGTCCGGCTAATGCGTGACTGCTTATGTGTGCCAATCTGTGTTAGCATGCTCTTCGGGAGGCTAGCGGGCCAACTGAAGAGACAAGGAAACTCAGCGCCGCTCTGCACCATATGCCAAATATGACTGCGTCTGCCAATTTGTGGAAGGGGGGCTATTGGCAAGTGTGAGCACGGCTGAATTCTTGACAGAGGGAGATGAATAATTGAACATGTGCGGAGCTGCGAGTTCTGTTGGGGTATAGCAGTCACCCAGTCAACGGATAGGAAGAGATCTCCGACATTGCGATGTTGAGTCTAAAGTTGCGAAAGTAAAATGGATTTGTAATAAGTCAAGAAAGATACAAAAGGGGAGAAATGGGTGGCTGTGCGTTTTGATCTAGTATCAAGGTCGGATCACTTTCATCGATGTTGATGTTGCAGTGTGTTAGAAGTCAGGACCATATCATATTATCCACAGGGAGGTTTTAAATGAAGATAGAGACAAGGAATGGCAACTTTTAAAACTAATCAAACACTTTTATGGTAATAGTTGGTTTAGTCCCCGCTCTGAAATCACTTGGCTGTGAAATAGTGTTTTACCAACTGACCCATAGTAGAGTGCAAGGGGACATTTATTCCGAGAGCCCATGCATTTTAGATTCCCGGTTAAATAATTCAGAGGAGCGTCTTCAACTAAATGTAGCAGCAGATCAGGCTTACGAGTGCTCATGACTTCTGTGAAATTGTCCATTTAAGAGTTTTTGGATCATGAATACCGAGAGATATTCTTCCAGATGAGTGCTCTCTGTGAAGTTGAGTCGGTATTGAGTTAAAGGATCTGCATCATGCTATTTTAGCCATCCCAAAGTAAAGTATAGGCATTCATATGATATATTGTGCCTCTATTTTTTGTGAGAAATATAACTATTTTCTGGGGGTATTCTGCAAACCCGGAAGACAAGACGCTTCGATTCAGTTAAGTCCGCCCCCTCTCTCCGAGCGGATCTGGCCATGCATTATTAGCAGTAAAATAAATATATATCACAGCAATAAGCAAAGTTATTTCACGATGCAGTTCTAAGGAGTTGATATCTGCAACACAGTTTCATAAATGGCTAACACACACGCTAGAAAAATTCCGCCTTCTGCAGTTTTCCGGGTTTTTTTCTACAGGATTGGGAATTTTTACCATTTGTGTGTATGGGGAATCCGGCCCATGGATTTTAACAGGATTTCAGGGAGTCCAGGTATCCTATCAACTATTTGTTTATTTTGTTTAGTTATCACTTTGTTTCGTTTATTTTACAAAGTCTTGCTTTATAATTTCGCCACTTCCAATTGGATCTTCTGTAAAACATTTTACATTACAAATAACCTTCAGTAATAAAAGCATATTTTAAACATGCAAGATATATGTTGAATTCTGCAAGAGGATAATCAAGTCAACAAAAAGCAAAGTATGAACACAAATACAACAACACAAATACAAGATAACAACATATTTTCATACTGGTTAAATGCAGAGGACGAATTTCCCTACGGGGACAATGAAGTATACAAACAAAACAATTCATGGTAAAAGACCAAGAGATGAACCTCCACGGCTCAGACAGGAATTATAGTAATGATGATGATAATGTATACTGTACTGCACATTAAAATATGCATTTCCTGGTACTAAAATGAGACACGCGGACTGCCTGTGATGTGCAGTGGGGGGCAAGGCAAGGGCAGGCACCGCAGGAGTGGAGTTAAGAGGGTCCTCACTGTTATCACCCCAATGCTCTGTCAAGGTCTTAGCCAACACCACCCCCATCATGTGCTGCTGCTTTGGCGCATCTGCAACCCCAAGCAGCACTTCGCATTGTGCTATATTCAGATAACATGCTTTGGGAAGATAATGATGAATTTCACTGCTTCAGGCAATGACAAGAGGAATAAAGGAGGAGCATGTTGTGTCTAAACGGTGCTGCCTAGATAATTGACGAAGACAAATGCAGAGGCCGCGGCGCGTTTGTGACAGGAAACCGTACCCCACATGTATCTGTTATGTTTATGTCACTGGCCGGTTATTACAAGTGACTTTCCCTCTGATCCTTTGGCACGCTTCCCCTTTGTTCTTCTGAAAAGTTGCATAATTCTACTCCCATTGTACTTGCCTTGATGTTCCTGCTATAGTTTTTGTATTTGATTACTGACTTTGCACGCTTGGGAAAAAGAAACAGGATGATACAGAATAAGATGGTCATTATATTGTTTAAAGCAGTACTAAGTAATTCAATTAATAAAGCGCCACTGCAGGTGTCGTAGCATGTTGCGTTTTTTTTTTACTTATTAATTGTCAGTGACAGTAAATACTACGCTGACAGAAAAGACAAAGGGAGAGAGGGATATTGTACATCCAATAACACAATGGAGATCATTTGTTTCACTCAAACTTGACTGTAAATACTGTTTACGTGGCGCTAGCCCACACTTAGCTTTGCCTGTTTGCCTGCTAGCTGCTTCTTTGTGATTCCATTAGTGTGTATTGGGGCCTCCGGGTCGGAGCAGGGAAAGCGGCAAGGGTGGTTTTCTGGCCAGAGACACAGGGGGAGATGAAAGACCCCCCCAGTCATCCCATTAACACTTGTATTACCCCCAGAGGGACTACGAAAATGATATATTAAGGTAAACACGTTACTTAGTGCTGCTATGTTGGCCTCTCAAAATGACTCTAATGACTGAATGTCTAAATCTGCTTGCCATATTGCTTGAAAAAAACAAAAACATTGTTCTAACCGTTGTTTTCCTCCATTTGCTTCTCTTTGTTTTGTCAGATACCGCCCTGTCCAGCCAGCGTGGTGAGTACCTCAAACATACTCTGCCTCTCTTGGTAGCGAGCCAACCGCAGTGGACCGTGCCAACTGCAGCCATGCTTTGTTTGTCTCAATGTGGAGGGAACCATTCTCAGCTGTGCGTCTCAGTGGGGGGGGGGGGGGGGGCCGCCACATCATTTGCATCCCCGGGAAGCTATTTTCCTCCCCATCACATTGCATAGCGCAGCAAATGTTGAGACAAAGGCGGGGAAAACATCAAGAGAACGCAATTACCACAGCAGCATCCGTACACCCATGTGGCCAATCAAAATCGAAATTTAGACCATTTACCCTGTGCGGCCTACTTAGTCAATTTACCCCCTTTTGACTCCAATAGTTTCCATTAAGTTGCTTGTTCTGCATATGTAACAGGATTCCCCACCAGGCTATACATTCACTTCCTATGTTTATTTGGACTTATAGTCCCTCTGCAGAGATCTTGTTAATGGCTCCTGTGTTCAGCCCTGCACTTTAATCTCTTTGTCAAACAAACACGACAGACTGAGTCCGTCTGTGTGCAACTGATATTGGATACGTATGAGTGTGTGACTGTGGGAGCGTTTTCAAAGGTGCATTTTGGCGGAGTCGTACAAATGGGATGATCATTTTATTTTTGATACACACCGCGGAGAATAATTTGTGCGTTGGAAGAGCTGTGTTGTTCTCGAGGCCAAGATATGGAGTGGCATATAGTCTGCAGTCCCAGTTGGCCACTTTATATAACACACAATGAAATGTTGGCGGAATAGGCCTTCTTTTCAATTAATGTTTTTTTTAGGAGACATACAAAAGCACATCTTTCCATTATTGTATGAACACATAAGCTATGATAAATGATGTCTTAATGCTATGTTATTATGTTTCTCAAGCTATTACTTTTGAAATTACTATATACAATAGTGTCAAGGCCTTCGAGGAGTAAGATTCATATAATTTCCTTGTTGAGCAAATTGTGATGTTGCTGAATTCAATAGGCCATAAGTGGGTGTGGTACTTCTGAGTGAGATTCATTGTGAAGTAGGGCTTGAACGACTACAGATTTTCAGGTCGACTTGTCTGTCAATAAAGTCGATGTCGTATGAAGACGTCATCATATTGACAGCGAATACATTGAGCGCATTATGTCCTCAGACGATTTTACGCAAATCCGTCATGTAATAATATAGGCTCACATTTAAGCAAGTAATGCCAGCTTGTTTTAGTTAGAAATGCAATACAGTGGTTTATTTCCATTTCCTAGGCATCAAGAAACATGACATACAGTAGAGCCACGGGGTCTCCCAGCTGTGGGTCTGTCCTCTCCCCCCTCTCCTCCTCCGCTGTCTCGCCTCTCCTCTCTCCTCCTGCCCTCCTGTCTGTACTTCTTTCTACTGGGATCATCCCTCCACGTGAATCCAAGGTCTGAAGCAAACATGCTCTTGGTCCCCGGAGTGTTAGATCGTAGTTGATTCCGTGTGAATGAGTCCGTGTGAGAAAAAAAGTTAAAAGCCGGACCGTGTGAAGGGTCGCGGTGACGGTGGAGAGACCGTCCCGGCTTTAGCTCGCCAATATCGGCTGAATATGTCCAGAAGAGACTCGGGCAAAAATGTATCCTGGAGCACTAAAAGTTTGTTGTTTTGCCCATCCCTTTGGCAGGTGTAACACTATTCATTGTCCCGCCAACACACAGAAAAGGGTTTCCACCTTGACATTAATGTTAAAACTAGGCACTTCTCTCGAGTTTTTTCCAGAGACACGGCACGTCTTGTATTAAAGATCACTGTAAGATTAATGATGTGCTGTAAAGTGCAGAATGAAAAACTTGCACACCACAAGCATCAACACACAACTGCATAGGGAGACTAGTCGACTCGTCTAAAATGATGTTGACTAGTGCCACAGAAGTCAACTAGTCTGTCAAAGCCCTTGTGTGAAGATTTAGTTGCGCCCCACAAAGGGTGGACACAGCGGCCAAGCTAAATTGGTTAAAACCCCCGCTGTGCCTAATCTCATTTTTATTAGACGTCGTCAAAAAGTCAACCTTTCTACCAGTTCATAATCCAAATGGAGTCATGCTACAACCAAGCACTTGGAATGAAAAGTCACTCTACAGATTTGTATTCAGTCTGGGTGTTATCCTTGATTTTGACCTCAGCTCTGCCTTTCTTAACCATCCTTTGGTTCACACATTAAAGTATGCTTCACTTCTCTCTGCTCCCACACATACTTTCCGTAACAAAAAGTATAGTCACATAATATGTTATTCTACAACACAAAATAGATGCAGGAGAAGCCATAGAGGAGTGCCAAGCGTCTACACAAGGTGCCAGACTCTATAAATAAAGAATATATGAAGTGTACAGACTGTTTAAAAAGTTGGCCAATACCTACGACTGTGGAGAGATAAATATGATATATTGATGCAGTCTATACTTTGTGGCATTATTATTATTATTATTATTATTTTTTTGTTTTTGTTTAGTTTAGTTTATTCCAAGTTCCAAGTTCTTAGAAGAAAAAGAAAAGAAACACAATATGCCCAAAAGGGAGTAGGCTGAAGCAAACGATGCTTATTTATGCCCACCCCTTTAAACGTATTTACAAACTTTACAACTGCCGTTCTTTTACATTCCGGTTTGTCCTCTGAGACCAGCTCATTATGGTACAATTAAGATATACATAACCATAATCAACACATGGTTTAGGATATAGATACATAACCATGATCAAACATAGGAAATAAGTTTACATAGTCTTTTGATGTATAGAATCAGGTTTAGAATACTGTCTTACAGTACATTCTTAAATATGGAATGGCAACAGGTTATTGCTGCCGTCTGATGCTGCCCCATATAGTACCATCATTGCTATATTTTTATATACCTGTACATGGACAGTACATGCATATATAAACATATAGTTAACTTTATTCACTTTGTTCAACTTTATCGTGCCAGATCTTGGTTTCTTGGTTCCACATGAGCATTATCACTGGTATCCAAGAATTTGATCCGATCTTTTGCCCGTATTTGCCTATGCAGCACTTGTGAGCTTAATAAGACCCTTGCTGGAGAAGTGCTAGAGATGTCCTGTAGGCCTCTCCAAGCGCAGTGGCTGAATCTGTATTTCCTGTAGTTTAATTGGCTGTACCTGAGGCAGGAGAGAAAGGTGTGATTGCGATAAGAGAAAGCGCTGCGCTCGACTGGTTTTAGTGCCCTTATCCTATAATCTGTGGATTGATTATGGTTTTTCTGCCAGCCGTGCAAATTGTTCAGGCCCATCAGCGGCACTAGAAGCTCCTCCAGTTTTCTCCAGGTTGCTGTGTAATCTGCAGCACTCCACTGGCTCTGGTAGAGGAGTGGGCCTTACTGCTCTAGTATTGAAGATGCCACCGTGTAGCAAGCAAATGTGCGGGCCCCCAGATCTTTGAAGTGCAAAAGATTTGAAACTGTGAATCAAAAACTGTTTCTTTTGCCTACCGCACCGACTGTAAAGTCTCATTTGAGTTGTTCCTGTTTGGAGCTTACAAACGTAAAACAAAAAAAGAACAACAACTAACTAAAACAACATTTGTGTTAACTGTTTTTGTCATGTTTTTGCGCTGTAGTGACTCACCCAACTTAACCTCATCTTGCCCCAATACTCAATGATCTAATTTTAACCTGAAACTCTGACAGATGGCCCGGCGTGCGTGCTTAGTATTGGCAACACAGCCTCTTTTACCTGTTCCCTTTTGGACTGAGTAGCAGCAAGGCTAAAAGAGCAGCTAATGGGCCGCGAAATGTCCCCAGCGCTACAGTAACAACAGAGGCTAATGGTGCACAGCTCTGCCGACACAACACAATGACAAAGAACCCTGACAACTGTTGACCCCTATTTAGGAACAAACAGCCAACATATATATATACATTTTTTCACATATCACATAGACAGTTTTAGCATCAGTTGAAATTAGAGGCGCAAAGACGTTATATTTGATATTTCAGCATCAGTAATTTGGCAGCAAATGACTAACAAGGAAATGGTCATATAATGTTTAAAAACTGTACTTACCATTAATATGTGTGTGTCCGCTAGATGTGTAACAGCACACAGAAAATGTTGAACCGTTTCAATTCAGCATATTCGGTTCGGTCTACTCGTGAACCGTTTCAGCCCAATTTTGGGTTTAAAATCAGCGGAACCACGGACACTATTGATTGTTTTGGTGTATTATTTCTCAGTGCTGCCTCTTGAGGGGTGGCAGTGATTATACAAATTGATTTTTCAGGACATCGTGGGCATCCAATCACAATTATTATTATTAATATAGTTTCAAAAGATAAAAAAAAGTTGATGAAGAAACAAACTAGTATTGTGGATGTATCTATAGGCCTGCCATCTTTCTCCTCTTTTTGCGTTGTCTCGTCACTTCCGTTGTATTGACCCTTTCCGGTCGAGTGCGAAGCCCGTTCATTTTAAAGGGAAAATGTTAAAATCTTTAGTAGATTGATTTGAGTAAAATGGCCAATGTTCACTTGCACCAACAAGTCCAAACTGCACCGTTTCTCTGTGCGGCCTAAAAACTGCTTTTTTTTAGTGCATTAACTGATTTTATCTGGACTTCTCCAGTCCCATGTTAACAGATAGGAGAAAAGGGGCGGGCACAAATCATGGCGGCGCCCATGCGAGCCTCCGGAATAAGGTGAATAACAGATCCAAATGGGTGGCTTTGAATTATTTCATATTTCATTTTGCATGGTTATTTTCAGTGGGGCTTTTTTTGTGCCGTAAAAGTACCGTATCATGCTCTCCAATTAGTTTAACCAAACTGAAATTAATGAACACATAAAGTATGATCTAATTTGTCTAATACTTAGTCCAAGTATTCTACTCAGAGTGAGACAGTCTGGCAACACGGTCGGTAACCAGAGCAAATCCAGCATCTGAATTCCTTTAACAGAGATTCGAACTGCCGGCGCTCTACTATCTGCACTGTCGCCCTAAGTAATTTACAACTGTGTCTTGAAGTAAACAAACAGGTACACACGCTTCACATTTCTCAGAGATGGTCTAATGAAGGGGTGGGCCATTCATTCAGAAACCTGAATTAACTTTATCCTATTGTATATTGCACTAAATAGTGTATTTTGAATAGCTGATACTGGTATTTGGTAGAACTATCATTTTCTGGCCAAGGCCTAAACCACACGTCATCAAAGCAGAAAATGCCCAAATTAATATTACTTTTATGGATAATGATAAGCAGTCCAGATTAAATTGCAGGTCTGGTCTATGTGTGCCTGTTAGCCCCACTGTGAAAATTAAATTTTACGGAGCAGTACCAGATTGTTTTGCTCTGTATATCAGTCCAATGAGCTCTATTGTCAGTTCCTCCACATATACTGTATTAAAGCACATGTACAAACTGGAAATGTTATATATAAAACTTTCTACTGTATTTGTTCTAATTGTTTGTTTTGTATCCCCAACAGTGTTAATAGGAAGAATTTGTCTTGCGAAATTAGTAAATAAATCATTCAGCTTTAACAATAAGTCATAGCAAGTCACTTTTTAGAAGTATTTGGAAGGAATTAGTTGGCAAACATGCTGGGAGCTACTGATGCCCAGCTCTTTTATTTGGATAAAAAAAAACGTCCAATTTGGTGTACGGTTTTGAAGAAGGACAATTTCTCTGTTGGATTGTGGCGAGATTTGTTTGTTCACAAACTTAAAAATCCACCCTGTGCAGTTCACTCTGATTCGTTCCAATCTTGTGGCAGAATTACCATTAGTGGGTGAGTTTTTACATTTGTCGATCAACGCTTTTGTTGGAATTCCTGTGAAAGGGATTGAAATTAAGTATAGCACATTAATAAAATGAAAAGAAAGATCAGGAATAACAATATCTGTATGTGTTCATTAACTGGCTGTGTGCAATTCATCAAGAGGAGCATATTTTACAAAAGTGGCAGAAAAAATCTCAAGTGTAAACATGGAGAAACAATGTGCATTCTTGATCAAGTGGTAGATATATATATTTTCTTGCCTGCAACGTGCTGAAGTGTGGGGGTCCTTCTGGCTCTCTCCCCCCGCAGTACCAATTAAAGCTGTTTTTCCGCCACCGATCTCGTGCTGATGAAAACAGCCACCGAAAGCTCTTGAAGTGTAGTCGCCCAGGACCTGTTCGGCAGATGGTTTGTTCGTGAATTTCTGCTGAGACGGATCGCTGCAGAAAACAAACATGGAAAAAAAAAAAAAGCACAACTATAACAAAGTTTCGCAACCACTATCTTGGCTTTTTTGCTTTACCACTTCCTTCAAATGGCTGTCAAACCTGCAGCACAATGTAGAAAGATCTTAAAACCTCTTGAGGATTCCGAATTATGGCAGCTCAAATATTTTACACATAAAACATTGTGCTGGGGGCTCCTTGATCTTACCAGTTCTCCCAAATGAATAGAGACACGCTTTCTTTCTTTCTTTTTTTCCACAAAGGGCCAAGCGCCCAAGAGTCAAGCCACGGGGGAAGTTTAGCTACTATGAATGCCAATCCTCGATGGATTACATTTTTTATCAAAGAAATTGTAAGAAAATTGAACACTTTATGAGGCAGTTGAAAGGAGACTGAAAACTGATTTGAGCCAATGGAGTGAGGCAACAAATGAGCGAGAGCTTCCTTCTCCATGTGTCTCCTCAAAGATGTGATTATTTGCTATAAAATGTCATTTCTTTTTTACAGCTGTCATGAAAAGTGGATGCTATCTGCTGTTTGTTCAGCACATCCTGCCTTTTACAGTGTGCCGGACTATAAGTTGCCCTGGTGTATAAGACGCACCAGCCAAAAAATGCGTAATGAAGAAGAACCCAACAGGCTGAATAGGCGTACAGATACAGACGGCGTCTCTGGAATCACCCATGTATGGTCATGTTTGAAAACAGTTAAAGGGGAAAATAATTTGGAGAAAAATCTAAACTTTCTCTAATTATTAAAAAGCAAAGTGGTTCAACAGCCCATAAATACATAAATAATGGAGAATGCTAGCACAATGCTTTATGTTAGCACCGTGCCAATGCTAACGCTAGCTAGCGCAAGCTACGACTGCTGTTTTTTCGCTTCTTCTGAACAATCTGCTGTGAATAAACATCCATGTGGACCCGATTTAGACTTGATTTTATTTGTATGTGATAAATATGCTTATATTTTGGCAGAAAATGGCTAAAAAGAGTAAAAAGTTGTGTTTCCCAAAACATTCTGTTTTCCCCCTCGGCAAGGCCACGCCCCCTTCTATGACACAATGCTGTCTGTATCTATGGTATGCTAACACTACACATTGATGGTTAGCTGCACGAAGCATAAACAACAAACTAAATTGGTGCCTGGTATGTTAACGTCACATAAACAGTTCAGATAATCGCCTTGGCAACTAGGCTACCTGGGCACGGAGGCGTAACTGCACCGTTGACAAGTCTCTCCCAACAGCCTGTTTTTCGTTCCTGTGGTGGTGAGCTACATTTTTTGACCATAGCTGCCCAAGGGTAGACTGATGGAAGCAAGGCTGCCAATCTGCGCCATTGGCCTCCTGCTTGTGTTTTACCAAGCCGCCTTAGAAAGTGGGACTTGGTTTGGCATCCAGGTGGTTTGGAAATTGGTTCCGTGCAATCAAATGAGCAACTCTCCCATCTTCATCTACAAACAGCTGCACTAAAGTTGGACAAACAAAAGAAAACCATCAGGCTCTTTCTCTACAAGTGTTGAGAATATTTATGTTACAGTGACGCGGAACTACAATCTCATTAAAAAGAATCTCTTTGAATCTCATTCGCCACATCTATCTTTCACAGTGTTTTATCTTTTGCATCATACTGAGCTGTTTAAAGTTTGGTTAGATCTACTTAAAATACAATTCAATTCATCTGAAGGCATGGCTCACTGTGGTCCCTTTTCAGCTTCAGCATTGAATATAGACAACCTGCGGACCAAATGGTTCTCTGCATGCTTACTGCTGTCCACACAAGCATTATTAGCAGCGCAGAGCATCAGTTTCCTTTGTGTGAGTTTTTTCTGCATCTCCACTGTCTCCAATGAGTGTTATGTACGCAATGCACTTCTCCACAGCAATGCACTGTGTTAAGAGCCTGTGAGACAAGTCTAGTCGACAAACCTAAGCGCAAAATATAGAATAGAGGGCATTATTAGAGGAAATTGCCAAGCCGGCTAACAACAGTAAAATTATAATGTCTCCTGAAATAAGAGCCAAGTGTTTTTTTTAATAGCCGTCCCTGTACGGCAGAGCAGAGCGTCAAGAGCGAGTGTGAAGCTGCAAATGTGCAATTCTTTAAGAACTTGGCTAGAATTATAATGTACTCTGGAGCAGGCATTTGCATGAGGCCCTAGTCCTCAAAGCGACACTTGTGATTGGCACCCAGTTTCTCACAAAGAGCATTACGTTTTTTTCATCCTAAATTTTAACCCACTTTTTCACACGTTTCCCCTTAGATGCTCGGATTTCTCAAAGGCGCACAGAAAAGTTTGCTTTTATGTGGAGTATGCTGAGGCGATTTCTGGCAGGAACGATTTGCCTGTCAATCAACTGCAGTTTTCCGTACGAGCAGATTACTGCTCTGCCGTGAGGATCTTGTGGTGTTTAGGAGCAAATGACTCCACGTGTTCCTAATGCTAATCTGTCACTTGTAAGATTACCTCGGCGGATGGCTAAGTCGCAGTTGTCAAGCCTAATTTACACATTTTTCTTTTCTTTTTTTTTAAGGACCGAAAAGGTTGTTGATGCATGTGATCACATCTATCAGGCCTATTGTTTTTAGGTATATAAAACTTAATTTCTTGCCACTCAAATGTCTATTTGCATACAAGCCATGCCTCATTCTACATCTTATGTATCAGTCACAACTGTTGGATTACTGTCAAGAATTTCATCATTTTTGATGTTGTTTGCCCTTTGTGTCGACAGTAGCTATAATAGGAAGTATTAGTATTAGTATTAGTATTAGTATTAGTATTCTTATTAGTATTAGTATTAGTATTAGTATTAGGAAGTTGTGCAGCAGTAGACCAATTCGGCGCTCTCAGAGGAAGAGGATTGAATGTGTGGTGTAAACGTGTGAACTCCCTTTTGTTTTGTATAAATCATTATCACCAACATTGACGAGGTGAAACAATGTATCTCTGTGAAAATCAAGGCATGTGTTAGGAGCAACAAATACTTGTTACACCCATCACCTGTGATGTTAACCTCTGAATTGTATCACCTTCCTCACCTCACTCAGACACTATGGAGAAAATGTTTCTGTTTCATGCTGATCTGGACGGACAAAATGTCACCTCACAAGCATGAGCCCATCACACATGATGTGCCGCTCTGGTCTGATTACCCTACACAAGTACTACATGAATAAATGTAGTGCAGTATACCCTGAAAGTTGTGTTCTCCTATGTAAATTATAACTGTACGCAAATATACAGCACACAAAATGTGTGTGCTGTTTATTTTATTTTTGAACATTATGTTCAAAAATTAAAAAATAATAACTTGTAGGTGCTCCATGTAGGGGGAGAGGGATATGCCTTCACTAAAGATTCCATTCAGAAATTTGAAACCATTCTAACCAGTTTTGAAACATTTTAAGATAAGATAAGATAGCCTGTATTGATCTCACAATGGTCAACGGACCACACAATTCTCTTAATAAAACTATCTCACTTACATTTTTAAGAACACAGTCATAAACTAGATTAAATCAGACCTACAGTTTACCAACAGAGCGGTGTATTTGGGTCAACGGTGTCAAATCGCCCTGTCGATAGTGTACTGTGGGAGTACCGCAAGGCCCCATTCTAGGACCAGTTATTTTGTCACTTAACAGAAGCATTTGAAAACACTCATATACAAATGTATGCAGATGACCACTGCCAACAACCACTCACTCACATTCTCATTCATTCTGGCCCATTGTACATGTTTTTAGTGGTAGGCTAAACTGGAGTTACCGAAGGAAACCTATTCAAGCACAGGGAGAACAGGCAAACTCAACACAAAAAGGGTCCCTCCGGCCGGGGATTGACCCCGGGACCTTCTAGCTGTGAAGCACAAACGCTAACCTCTGCGCTACCTGTCCGTGAAGAGCTCAAAATATTAAGAATTAACTTTTACTATATATACAATACACCATTGATTTGCACCACCACAATTAAGGGAATTCATAAAACCCCCTCGGTCTTTGGTTAGAGGAGACTGCTCACTATATGCCCCATGTTTAAAACCTTCAAGACGTAGCGTAAGTCAAATCAACAATGTTCTCAATAGAATCCACTGTTCCCCAGCATGATTCAGCCATGTGTCAAGATCATCCGAACTGCTGCACTTCATGAACAAGACGCTATACAACTTGCCCAGGGCTAACAGTTGAAACTAGCTCTGTAGCAAATACTGACACATTCACAGAAATGTTCTTTAATGTCTACTGTTCCTATCAAAAAACAAATGAATACAATAAAAAGCTCAAGAATGAAAATGAAATCAAAGCTTGTTCAGCTGGATAATGGCAGCAGGGCCAGAGCTTTGCTTAAAAGTTCTGGCATCTATGTCAAGCTGAAATTTCTTAAGCAAAAGTTTTTTTTTCACCCAACAAAAGCAAGTGAGTCACCAGGTTCCTTTCGATTCCAAGATAGCACATATTTAAAGACATTAGCAGCACATACCGGCGCATTACGGTTCTAAGCATGTTTTAATCCCTTTGAGCCGCTGCTGTCCCGATAGACATCTTACATTATTTACACCCAGCTAATAGACTACTGCTGCTGGGACAAGAATGTGGAGAGTGGTTATGAGCAGTTCAGTTAGTTTGCACTTTCACAATCTGCTTCTTTCTGCCCATCATTTTGGCTGCCCACTTCATATTCAGTGACACACAAACAGCATATTGCCGGCTCAACCTTTTCTGGGCTGCACCTGCACAAACTGCTCTGCTTTCACCACTCCATCACTCTGGCTGCAGTTTAGCTGGGCGACATTGCGCTAGTGGAAGAATGAGGCCACTTCCGATCAAACATTAATCAGCTGCTGTTTTAAAACACACAAGGCGCTCCCAACACTGCACCGGTCCCGCTCGGTCTTGCCCTTAGCCTGCCCTAGCGCTGAATGTTAATGCGACGGCCATTAGTCATTTATGAGCTGCCCACAACCGGCTGTCCAAGGCCTGGGATGGCACCTGGGGCACTCTGCAGGTGGATGGCCATGCGGGGCGCAACAAGGACTGATTTTAGAAACACTGCCATGCACCCGGTAGAGCCAGCCTGTGTGGGCCCTGCTGTTCAACCTATATAAAGTCAGTAAACTCCGTGTCCAGAATGATTATGGATTGAGGTTGACTACTTTTTTATAAGTCCTATATAAAAGGTTAAAATATTTGGCAGCAACAGATGACCCTAAGTTGTCTCAAGTGGGATAATTCTAAACCATTCTACAGTTCACAAAGTTTCTTAGATGAGAAGTGAAAGGTTTTCTATTAAAAAAAGTATATTTTTGGATATTTATTTTATGCATTTGACCCATTATTTACAATTTAACTGAGGCGCCCTGTCGGGAGCAGCAGTAGCAAGCTGACCTGAGCAAATGTTGGACTCAGTTGGAGGAATATCTCGGGCTAATTTTCCAAATGTGAGTAGCACATGAGTAATACAAGTGGAACAGCAGGACAGTCACTCATACATTCTGTACTCATGTAGCTTTCCCTCATTTACATATCAGATTTGTGGTGCTAATACTCCACAACACATCATTTCAAATGTTAAATCAGATGCAACACTGACACAAAATAGAATATTTTATTTTTCAGTTTGCACTTGGTATTTAGCTCCTGTCTTGATAAATTACCGAAAAAACAGGACTGAAAAATCACTCTGAGACAGGGAGAAAATTAGGGCTGCACAATCTATCACAAAAAATATCGAATCGCGATATTAGCTGATGCAATATCCGTATCGCGAGAAGCCACAATATATCGCAACATCACCATAGCCTTCATCTGACTGAGATCGACCCATTTTTTTTTTCAAACTCAAACTCATGCATTGAAGTCATGTGTAAAAGTTCAGTTTTAGTTTAACATTTACTAGCTTTGTTAAATTCTACCCTTGTTTTGGTCCTGATTGGGTGTTTTTTAAGTCTTCTTTTGACACAATTTGCTGAAAAAAATGGAACATGTCGTGTTTGGTGAAATATCGCAATAATATCGTCATCGCGATATTGCACAGCCGTATCGCATATCGCAAGTCACTTCAATATCGTGCAGCCCTAGAGAAAATGCATATACCACACAAAAAATATTATTATTATTATTATTAGGGGTCATGAGAGATTTGTGAAAGAATAATTAATTACTGTTTGTTACCAGGGCCGGCCCGAGGCATAGGCGACCCGACATAGGTGACCCAGGCGGCCGCCTAGGGCGCCATCTACTGGAGGGGGGGAATTGCGCTTTAATTTTTGAACCCTATCTACAACATTGCCTATTTTCGGACATAACTGTAACAGAAATAGATAGAGACAAGAGAAACTAGAGATTCCAAGCTTTCAAACGTGCCCACCCTTGTCCTGTGACTTCGTGGAGCTGCAGTAAGGGTGCCATATTGGCTAGGGCCGGCCCTGTTTGTTACCATATAAAGGAAAGAACCTGCACCAACGTGCTCTGACCTCCTCCCACCAACCAAAGACATATTTCTCCTAATGCATGAATGTGAGAGGGAATTGTACTACTTGGCCTAAACCCAGATTGAACATAACAGACGCTAAATAATGAATAATGGTTTGCCACAGTCTCTTAGTGGCGGAGGTAACTGAAAAAGTTGTTTTAAAAATATTTTGTACTGCATTTGTGACGAAATTTTGTCCATCATCATTTAATTGTCCTCTGTGTGCATGGCAGGTTGCAACCAGATGAACTGGCATTTAAAAAAAAATGTAGGGCCGAAGTGTTATGACGGAAAATCATTTATGTGACGTTGTGGCCCATGTGACCAAATTCTACCAGTTTAGTCCTTATTCAGTATGAAATGGACCATAATGGATGATGTACTCCGCTTTGGAGTGCTGTAATTGGACATAAATCTGCTAAATTGCCTTAGTGGTGAGACTAAGTGCAGAGATGTGAGCACACATGCACCTTTGAAGAGTATCGCGGACATGGAGCACAGTAGGAGTCCTATATTCTGGAAAGTGACATTAATAATGGTCGACAGGTGAGGACGACATGTGTGAAGTCAATGGTTACAATCATATAGAGGATTTAGCATGTATTGGTTTAGCAGGTTTTCCGGACCTGGCGTGTGGTGTTAAAGGTGTTGCTTGGTGAAGTAGCCGCTGATCCGGGATGCCACACATTTTCACGCTAGCATTATTTCCCACATCGCTGCACTTTCTCGCCCATGGCCTTTCTGGTTCAGAGCCCACCAAAGACTATACGCTGATCCCATGCATCTTCCAAACACCGCCACAAAAAGTGCGTTTTACAGGGCAAACCATTTTCAAACTAGTTTTTTGTGTGTGTCTTAGTTTAATTACGACCATGATTAACCATTCCCTTTGACTACATCTAAATAACTGCTGATTTATTCCCTTTTCATTCCTTCACATTATAATTGGTTCATAAAGATAAGTTTCCCCTTGAGCGGTTTTACTTTCGCTTAGTCGAAAAAATTTGTTTGACAGTAGACTTCCTAAACTAAAGGATTATGGGTTTATTTTATGGAAAAACCCACAAATATTCTTGTTTTATGTTTTGAGGGCCTTGGGCAAACCTCAGCATGCATCAGGAATGAAATGTGTATAGTTTCTGGGTAAAAACGCATTGCCCACACACAGTAAACTGATCTCCATTGGCACTGGTGTTCCCCTGGTGTTCAAAGACATCCCCCCTGCTTTCTGATCCCACTACCCTGCTGTGGTGCTTCATTTGGTTGCTCCCTGCAGATGTTCAGCTGGTAACTGTTCCACGCTCACTCGTGTCCTTGATTCAAGAGAACTGTTGTGTCTCAAGCCAAGCCCCATGCTGCTGCTCCCTATTAGAAATCGAAGACAGTTAGATGACCCCCTCCCATTGAGAGAGCGCCAGGGGCGTGTTGTCATGGAGAAGGAAGTGAGAGTGTATATGCACTCTACAGATCTGCCAGTATCACGGCGTGCTCTCATGGGAATCCAACTGTTAATGCTAGATTAACCAGCTTCACTTCATTAGAGGAAACTGGGTCTTGGGTTGATTCTGTGAGGTTCATAGAAGGGACACTGAACGCACTGTGCACTCATTTATGTACAACGGGGTTAATTTCTACAGAACAATTCAAACAGGAAATAACAAGGTGTCTATTAAATCTCTTGTCACCCTGGTTGTCATGATGTTGAAACAACGGATCAGAACATCTATTGTTTGTCACATGACGCAACCGAAAGACAAATTGGGAAAACCTGATATACAGTTTTGAGTTGTAAAGTTTATGCAGCAAAGGTTCTTTAAATATTGGTATTTCAACTGCCAAACGTTGGGTTGTGAGAGGACCCGCTCTATCATCTGTGCCACTGCCATTTTTGCTTTGCTTAAATGGACTAGATGGAGTTTATTTTCAACCAGCTACTTGCTCCGGCAACGTCCTAATGTGCAGAATAAGCCCAGACCTATTCACCACAACTGCCTCTAAAATCCTGCACTGCCACTCAAAAGGTTGTTAATTCGAGTGCTGTCATGCACGACAATATAGAAACTGCTGTTACGCACAAGACCAGAGGTGGCAGTAGCGAGTATGAAAACGTCAACTTCATTCTAATCCCTTTAAAGGTGCATTATGCAACTTTTCATGCCAATTTTGTTTTGTTTTTTGTGTATATTTGACCTTTCTGTGACCCAGTGGCTGTCTGAGTTGTCAGCATGGCGCCTTTACTTTCAATCATGATGGTCTCTGCAACGCTTCAGAATGCATTGTTTTGTAGGTTTTCTGGTGAGAGTGAAAACCTTTTTAAACAATTGACCCAGGAGCGTCCTTGCGACCGGTGTGATGGAAAGTAAAGGCGCTCTGCTGACCACTCATACAGTCACTGGGTCACTACAAGGTCAAATACACGCAAATCAACTTTTTTTTCCACTTTTTTTTACTTTTTTTCACATAAACGTTACATAATGCACCTTTAACCCAGCCGCATGCTTTGTTTGGGTTTTCTTTGGCCTACTCATTGTGCATAACAGATTTTTCTTACCCTTTAATTGGTACAGTTTGCCATTGTGCCTAGGTTTATTGGCCGATAGTGTATTTTAATCTATTGGAGAAGTATTGTCTGCTTATCTTTCCCTGCCAAAATGCGCACACAGCTTTTCAAACCCTGTGGGCTGTTTTCTACTTAATCTGCGCATAACATTTGATAGTAGATAGGATCTGCACCAGCCCGTATGGATATTTATTCACCTCTGCACTACAGTTGCAAAGCACATTGTTAATAAACGCAATTCAGCATAATCCACACAAACGCAATAGGCATTTCCAGGCAAAAAGGGGGAGGAGGGGGGGTTCGACTTCCTGGAGCATACGGAGTCATTTTGAGGCTGGTTTCTGCTCAGCCTTGGCCTTATAGAAAAGCTGGTTGCTAGTGCTGACTGATGTAGGTCTTTGTGGTAGTTCCCTCAATGTCATGAATTTTAAAGAACAGATAATAAAGCCCAAGGGCCCTTATTCAGCACAACAGCATTTAATAGAGGAAGTGCCTACCTATGTCTGGGCACATTTAATCATGAAAACAGGGGCCGATGACTATCTTCACTTCTGATTACCTGGCTAATTCTCTGCTTGACTGCCGGCCTAAATGGGAATAGTCTTTTACACTAAGGAAATAGTAGATTCAGCAAGTGTTTCAAGGTGTCTCTGGCTTCGGAAAAAAGGCCAGCTGGCTGAAAGTTGTTTTCAAGTTCTATTTTTGAGAAGTTGAAACAGAATCCCCAGAAAGTTGAAAATGAGCCTAGCTTTTAGATGATTTTATTGGTGGACATGAAGGGGGATGGGGATGAAGCGCAGGTTTGTGACATTCAGCTTTTTAATGATTTGTTGCATTAAGGTCTAATTATGCTTTCCACATAGAAATTCAGTGTAGATGCACGGAAACCCCGCGGACGGATGCTAGCAGCCTCATGCTCTGTTCGGCATCTGCGGGATTGGCCGCACGCCAAACTGTAGGGGGCAGTGCAAAGCATACGCCATGCATACTATACAAGATGATAGTAGAAGTAGAATACATTGTTTAATAAAATCGTTGCAACTCAGCTTGGAAGTTTTCTCCCTGGTCTCATTTTTATGCAGCTATTTCTCTCAAAGAATCATTTACCATTTGTTCATCACAATGATCTTTGTCTTCCGAATCATGAAATGTTGATACCTTCGTATTTCTGCCACAACTTTTGTCGTTTTCCATTTTTTCCTGCGGGACCGTCCGCACAGTCAGAATGTTTTTCCGGAGAGTGGCGGAGGCCACTCGAAAGAGCTTGTCTGGAAAAATGATGTAATTTTTCCACACGGACTTTGCCGTCGCGCCGAGTATAATCCCAGCTTTCGACCAGTGTTGACCAAGATGCCATTGCACACCACAATCTAGCTTAATTCAGCAAACCTACCTAAATGATCAATAGGAAAGTTTCCTGACTGTCAGCAATATTCCAGTTCATTTCCTGGGCATTTTTGGAGTGTGGTGTACGATCTGTCACGCTGCTTTATATCCCTATTAAAGGATTTTATTGTCCATCTCTCATAAATAAATAGCCTGACAGTGGAGTGGAGGACAGGGTTGTGTGTGCTACAAGTGGTAATGGATTCTCACAGATAAGAAGCCTAAATCTTGTTTAGCACCTGAGGCGATGCTGACCTCCTCAAGCCCGCACCAATCCAATCCTCCTGTCTGACCTGCTCACCTCCTTGTTCATTTGACAAAACCACTGGCAATCTGACACAAGGCTCTAACCCAGCACTGTTTACTCAGTGGACTGACCAAAGAAACACTAAACTCAACGCAAATGTACAGAGTATTTCTTTGTGTGACAGGCACTTCATGTAGCTTTTGTTCAAACATCACAGGATGATACAAAATACACAAAACCGTTGTTAAAGTAGAAAACTTGTTCGGCTGATCATGAAAGTGTACACTATAATTGTACATGCTCTTGTACAGGGGTCTGAAACCTTTAACATCTAAAGAGCCATTTCAGACCATTTCAAACCAATGAAAGATAGTTTTAACGTTCAAATGACCCCCCAAAAAAATGATTAATAGGTTTGTTGATCTGTTAAGAAATATACAAATAAAGTTTTATAATTATAATAGATATTTATTGAAATGATTAATTATATTTTTTCTGTAATAAAATGTCACTTCATTGCATGTCGTCCCCACACTCTGCACCTTCACTCTCCTCACTCTGTGCTTTGGGGACAGCTCCATAGATCATGCTACAAGCAGCAAACTCCTTTGCCAGAACCTTTGAAGACGTGTTTTACATTGTGTTTGTGACTTTACGTTTAGTTTTTTGCAAGACCGCTGCGCAAGGTGGCGAGCGGGTTGGATTGAAGTTTGCACTGTTTCTCCTCCTGACATCGATCGAGCGTCATTTGAGAGATGTCTCCAGTCCCAGCAAGTGTATGAAGGATATAGCCCTCCCTGTTTACTCATAAAAGAGACTACAATTGGGTAAATACATTGGCTCATTCAATGAAAGCGGCTGATGAATGGGAGTGGCGCACAGGCAAATATACGGAGAGAACACAGACTTAGCTGGTGTAGGTCGGCCCAACGCATCTGACTGGGAGGAAGTTTACAATATGTTCTTGAAGTATTTCACAACAATTTCTTTTTTTACAATTTCTTTTAGTTGCCAGCTCAAATGCAAATAGAAGGGCACTGCAACAGCTACAACACATTGTAATGTATCACTCTCCTGTCTCATAAATAGCCATAATAACTAACTCTTTCAACTTCTGTTTGATTAACCTGGTTCAAGTTTTCCACCAGCCCTGCTGTTTTTGCTGCCCTAGGGTGTGTTTTTTTTTTCTCTTGTTGCAGACAAACATCCTTTTCATTTATCACATCTCATGCTCAGAAACACCTGTCGCAGAGAGTGTGGGAGCTGAGCCTGGGGGAACGTTCATGTGCACCGTCCCAAATATAAAACACACTCTCTTGCTGGTGTAAAGCTGCTGACCGTACACACTTTTGAATAGACGGAGGCAGGATGCGCCCCAATCCCCAGCGGGGTGGTGCTGCCCTACTTGTGCCGAGGTGACCCTCAGTGTGTGCTACACGGCCCTAACATTTGCCATTGTTATTTATGAGCCCACAGAGGTGTCTGCTGGTAGTAGAGGGAGCATGTTTCACCTGTTTTAGCCCTACTTGAAACTACAGAGGTGGAAACATGGATGCAAGCTGTTGACTTCTATATTACCAATATTTACTGCAAACACACATTTTGTTAAAAACAGGTGTCAATGAACAAATGTAAACTTTAAAATGTGTGTTTTCCCCAACTTCATTCAAGTGAGAGTAGTACTAAATACATGTACCTATATGTAAAATACTTCAATACAGGTTTGAATCTTGGAGC
This sequence comes from Gobius niger, assembly GCF_951799975.1. Taxonomy (NCBI): domain Eukaryota; kingdom Metazoa; phylum Chordata; class Actinopteri; order Gobiiformes; family Gobiidae; genus Gobius; species Gobius niger. Next base: position 15,755,078 of record NC_136871.1, read on the forward strand.
GTTTGCTGATATGATGCTTTCATGATTTGACATGTGCCTCCAGAGTCAAATAACTACAGAATAAAAAAATAAATAATCTCTTTGGGCGATGTCCCAAGAGGCTTCTCAATAAGCTGAAGTCTTTTACATTGATTACTTGTCAGTGCATTACAGCATTATGTTTGCCGTTTCAGCTCATGAAAATGTCAGCTAACCTCATTATGCATGTGGAGTTTTTTGTCATTGTTACGGTGGGAGTTAATGATGCTGAGAGACAGGGCAGCGCTCTAGGGGAGACATGTACCTGCTTCTCCTGAGACACCTATTAACAGCACTGTTCACCACACTTCACTCCGCTGGCTCCACAAAGGGATACATTAGCACTTTATTTAGATTGGAGCATGGGCATACGCAAACATGCCTGCCTTTAGGGGCGCCATACAGCTGAACTGATTCCAAAAGGCCTACACTAGCTTGATTTCTGCAGTTTGTTCGTTTTAAATTGTTAATTGTGGTCCAAACATATTACATATTACAGCCTATAAGCCAGTGTGATATCTCATTTGAAAGCCAGGACCATCTACTTTCTAAAAATATGTGTAAGATCTGTGTGAGTGGTACACGACTCACATCACATTTGCTGTCCTTAAAGTAATAGGCCACTGTTTTTCGATACTGAGATATGTTCTTACCTGAGCTTAGACGAGTTGATATGTACCTGTCTGGTCTTTGTGCATGCCCGTGGAAGAGCTTGGTCGCTTCTAACTCCCCCCTCCATTTGGAGCTATAGGAATGTACTGGGAGAGGCCAAATGCTAACAACATCTTTGGTCTTTTTGTGTGACTGACGGCACACAGTTGTTCCATACTGAGATATATTCTTACCTGAGCTTAGACGAGTTGTTACGTACCTGTCTGGTCTTTGTGCGTGCCCGTGGAAGAGCGTGCTAGCTTCCAACTTCACCCCCATTTGGAGCTATAGGAATACATTGGGAGAGGCCAAATGCTAACAACATCTATGGTCGTTTTGCGTGACTGAGGGCACGCACAAAGACCAGACAGTTACAGACAGTATCAACTCGTCTAAGCTCAGGTAAGAACATATCTCAGTATGCAAAAACTGTGAACTATTCCTTTAACCCCTGACCCTAAACTTTAACCCTAACCGTAACTCCCTGATCGGGGGTGACGACAATGAACAGGTTTAAAGGGGCTGGAAGCAAGTTTGCCATTTTATACTCACTACTGCCACCTCAGGCCATATGTGTAACTGCACCTTCTATATTAAGCTCGTGCATGACGGCAATTCGGGCACACATTTTTGAGTGACGGTACAGGATTTTAGAGGCAGTTGTGGTGAACAGGTCTGAGCTCATTCTACACATTAGGACATGGCTGGAACATGTAGGGGGAGGAAAATACTTAATTTTAACATTTTTAAACTCTTTATAGTCCCTTTAAAAAGGTGAAAGTGAGTATAATTTCAATATTGCTTTCAAAGAAAAGTTTGTTCTAATTATGTTTTTCAGTAAAAGGTTTGACACCCAAAGTAATTATACTGAGGATAGTGCATTTACAGCCGAAGCACAAATCAAACGTGTGCACTTTTCGTCCGTCCTCTGCCCATGTGTATACTAATGCTGAAAAACAAGACTTATGTCGGTGCACATTTAAGCCATTACTCTGGAGGATGCGCTCCCATTGAAACACACTTTTCATCTCGTCTGCCCACGCGCACATTTACCTGATAGAACAGACTGACCTCTTTCTGCCAGAAGCCTTCAGTCATCCCTGCACGCACACATCACGACACACCATTTCCACTGCTGAGTGCTGTTGAGAGCAGCTCACCATCAGCACACCCCTCTGCGGACCTGTTCACTGATTAGCTTAGCACTGTACATTGCAGCAGTACCGGGCTACAGCTACGACCCACTGAGATGAGAGGGACATACATCCCATGAGCTCTGCAAACACTGCCAATGTTGTTGGTATTGTAAGTTGACAGTAAAGCTAACTAAACAGATCTGATGTTTCAGGGGAATTTAGCATAAACGACATGAATATGAAGAAGTTTTATGTTTCATTAAATGCTTTGCAATTAATTAAAAGTGTAGGCTGTGTCAACCTGTAGGCACACGGCTGAGACTGTTACACCAATCAACACCTTCAACATGCTGCTGATGGTGGTTTTACAATACATTTACGTATCACTCAAGTTTAAATAAACATGTGTAATGACGCACACTTTTATTCAAAAGATTTGCCAATTGGCTTCAGTTTTTTATAGAAAACAAAGATATCACTATAGCCATTACAACCTCTTTATAACCATTTATCCTCCTTTCACATAACAAATCCTTGTATTATCTCATACACATGTAAGATACCATTGTTTTTTTCAGTTGGATAATAAAACCTTGCCCAAACTAGAAAACGAGTTGGTCATGCGTAATGTTATATATGTTGATGTCAAATTAATTGTATTCACTCTATCTATACACTATTTATTTCCTTTATTGGTACCTATCCACCATCTTGCCCTACAGTCTCCAGACATACTTGCAATAGAAATGTAAACATACTTTCACTGTTTTAAACTAAAGATAAGCTCATGGGTCTTTGTGCCGTTCTTCCCTTTTCTGCAGCTTCCTTTTTATCTTTTCCACACATGGTCCATCGCCTTAATAGTCCTTTCCATCGAGCAGAATGCTACATAGCGCTCTGCCGGTTTTCTCCGTTAATAAGTGTGACCTATTATGTGACAGTGATGTCTCAGGAGAGAACCACTTGTCCTTAAATTATCCATGATGACTCTCCGTTTGTCCCGCGCCCACTTCTGCTGTATACATGCTCTGCATTTGTCGAAGGTCACCAGTGGCACTGTTTGAAAAGGTTCCAGGTTTGGGATAAATGGTGCATAAATGGTCAAGTATTGAGCAGAGATATATTTATGTATTTTAATAATAGGGGAGGATGGGGAAGGCCAATCATAAAATACTGATAATATCACATTTTCCACCTAAATAGTGGTAATGTAAGGCATTTGCTGCTTCTTAGTTCAGAGCATGACGGTGATCAAGTTTCATTCACAGAAATTAATTAGATGATGATGCTCCTCCCTGTTCTTAGTGGGCTGTGTGTCGTTGTACCTTTTCAAGACTGAAAATAGATAGAAAAGCATAACTTACTGGGATATGAAATGTGTGCATAAATGACACAGAGGAATGAAGTTGATTCATTTCGACACTTACAAAAAGTATAGAACAGTACGTTCTGTGTTCCTTTCAGGCTTTATTCGATTTGACTTGGCCCCTGTCAACAACTTTCATATTTTGACCGAGGCACATTGTATTGAACACAAAATAATTTTCCAAGCTGTAACATCATTAAAGACTATAGAGCGTGCCTTGGTTGGCACTCAGAATGTTATATCGATTCCCACAGCAAACATGACCTGACGTCTGTGGAGTCAGCTGCATTTCTCTACTTCTCTGTTCCCACTTACACCCACGACCCTGTCAATGCGGATCAAAGCAGCATCTGTCATATATTGGTGAAATGGTTAATCAAAGCTGCACTTCTGGATTAAGGTTGTCTACAGCCTGCAAGGGGAATGTGACACGTTTTAAAATAAGCTGAAGAGAAAAGAACATGACAGTTAATATGTTTTTTTCATCTGTTCTGTTCGGGTTACATTACATACACTAACTACAATTCAAAATGATGGTTGTGGCATGTTATCTTTGTGATTTTAAAACTTACATGTACAGTGCACTTGGGCGTGGGTTGCCTCAAGCATAAGAACTTCTTGAAGTCAGTCACTGAACTATAGGCGGCCCCAGCACTAATTACTTGAAATACCTTAAAGCAGTATTAAGTAACTCATGCCCCTAGAGGCCATAAGCGCCACTGCAGATGTCGTAGCATTCAGCGTTTTTTTACTTATTAATTGTCCGTGTGAGTAAATACTACGCTGACAAAAAAGACCAAGGGAGAGAGGTATATTGTACATCCAATTAGACAATGAAGATAATTTTTTTCACTCAAACTTGGCTGTAAATTAAGTGGTGCTAGCCCGCAGTTAGCTTTGCCCGTTAGCCTGTTAGCTTCTTCTTCGTGATTCTGTTAGTGTGTATTGGTGATTCCAACCCTGTAGCAGGGAAGTTGCAATTGTGGTTTTCTGGCCAGAGACACCGGGGGAGATGAAAGACCCCCCAATCATCCCACACTTACCCCCAGACGAACTATGAAAAGGATTATTAAGATATATTAACATAAATAAGCTACCTAGTACTGCTTTAATGAATAACCTGAATAAATAATCACTTCAACATAGAAAATGAAAAATCTCGCATACTTTACAAAATGTTCAATCACTTTTCCGAAGGCTCCTAAGTGGCTCAAAGTCTAACCTGCGTGTCAGCTCTGTGGCTGAGACCAAAGTGTGTCCTAATTGGCCCCAAACTCTTAAAGTTCAGCATATGCCAACCTGACGTCTTAAAGGGCAGCACTAACTACAACAACCACCTACGTACCCTCGGATGTGCAATTAGACTTCCTCAGCTTCAACACTCCCTGAAGGTCTCCTTTGGTCAGCAGCGGAATGGGATTGCATCCATTTTTAGGTGTTCACCCTCAGATCAATGCAGATTCGGAGTTTCCTGTCTACACAATTATCGACAAGGTGTTCCAATATGTCATTTGTTGTAACTCCTTCAGGATAAAGTTGTTGAATCGATACATATGTAGCATCGAGAAGGCGTCCTATTTGATGGTGTTGTTGCGGAGACTTGGAATAAAATCCATCTTAAGACTTTAGCTCTTGCATATGAAGCTTCTCCATTTACACCCACAAGTTTTGCTATTCTCAGTCGCTTCATGTTTTCCAATAAAGCAATCCGAACATGAATACATATATAAATGAAATAATAATGAAACGTAACTCAAAAGACATGTATCATTCGGCAAACTCCAAAACGCCAAATCCTGACCTCACCGCTTGATCAACCTTATTAAGAAGCCCCAAGAGCGTATTGTTACAGGCTGCACTTAACATGTGCTATTGAATAAACATGCGAAATATAGGGCTTGTAATCAGGGCGCTGGTCTTATGCTTTGACACTGGGAGGCGTTCTGGCCACCATTTACAGGGGAAAAAGACCTCAAGGCTGACCCACACACGCTACAGGGATTTGAAACCCATCTGCTCCATGAACTCCTTGGAACCCTCAGGAGGAGATGGAGGTTGTGGCGGAGTGGAAGGATATCCGCGGCGGTTGCTTAGCCCTATGCCACTGCGGGGCAACAAAGTTAAGTAGCGGGAAATAGGACAGGAGAAGGTTCAGCTTAGAAGTCAGTATATGCCCTTTAACTGTTTGAAAGTGTGTGCAACTTGTGCCAGCCCAGCATGTGTGGATTGTAATATCTTGAATGTTACCTAAGGAAGTAAGACATTATGTGTGATTGAAAGAGTGGCTGTTGTTTTAGGTATTCATCATCTTGTTGATTTCATTTAGATTCAGCACTTTTGTTTATGCACGCGTGTAACTATAGTGCTGTGTGTGAATCTGCTATTGTGGATTGACCTAAATATTACTGCTGTCGCCTATACTGTAATTGAATTGTTCTGTATCTCTTTCCGGTGCATACTGTTGCTTTTGCTTTTGCTTTTGCAAATGTACGGTCTACGGGAAATGTTGTCGGGTGATGTCGCAAGCAATATGCCAGACATTGCAAAACCTCCACATGAAACTGAGGTGCTTCCGGCAGTGAAGCGACTGTGTCAAATAGTCCCTGCATCGTAATCTTTTTTTGCAGCAATGTACAGGGACGCAAAACAGTATTTGCAAAGTGGCTATGTACTAAAAACCCATACTGTACATAACATTTTCTTTAAAAGTGTAATAGAAAGATTGAGAAGAGTGTTAGAAGCGAATGTCTCTGACTCCACTGTGCCTGGTTTGTGCAGATGTCCTTGTGCATTGAGTGGAACATGGACCGTCGCTTTTCTCTTTATCATCTGAAGAGGTGAAAGGTTTCATTACCTACTGCGGCAAGTGCACTTTTTCCAAACCCAGCGCTTCAGCAGAAAACATGGCCAATATTCAAAGGTGCATTGTGGAGAATACGATAACAGATTTAATTTACATTTCTAAACAGCAATGAATAAGCGTTTTATCGAGACAGGGTGAAGCTTTGATGGCCCACTCGGGCAAAATCGGACTCGTGGATTGTTTTCAGAGATCCATTGCTGACTCTGAAATCTAAGGCAACATTTATAAAGCTGCTTATAGTCCATGTTGCGCATGCTGTAAGAGTATCTTGAAACTTAATGTCCCTTTTGCAAAAGAGATTTGTACAGTACAGTGAGAACTTGTTGGCATGTAAGACACATTGGGCATTCTTAAGTAGGGAAAATGCTTTGCACGTGTGTCTGAGTTTTGTGAATCCCGACTTGGAAGCGCATGCATGTGAGGACTAATTAGCGTAAGATTCACAGTATAAGGACAAAAAAAGTGCAGCGCGCTAAAGGCAGTAAAGGAGGAAATGAATGACCAAGCATGAATCTAAAACTAATAACCAACAAAACCCCAAAAGAAAGAAATCTCAGCCATCAGCGCCACACACTCAAGGACCCACCTAAACCTTTGGGAAAGAGAATTAGCTCTCTTACACATTAGCTCTCTTTACAAAATGTTTAAATAGATATACATGTTCCAGCCATGTCCTAATGTGAAGAATGAGCTCAGACCTATGCACCACAACTGCCTCTAAAATCCTGCACTGTCAAAAAGGTGTTAATTCGGTTCCGAAGAGCCGTCATGCACGAGCTTAATATAGAGACTGCAGTTACGCGTAAGACCTGAGGTGGCACTAGTGAGTACAAAAATGACCAACTTGCATTTAGCGGCGGCGGTGCGAGACTCCTCCCGGTTAGCTCTCCGAATAGAGCGCGCGCCTTGGGAACACAAGGTCGCAGGATCAAGGCTCACGTTTGTCTTTTTCAAATAACATTTATGCAGCGCATTTAATGCTGCATTATTTGTGAACGGCAGCATTCTAAAGTTTTAGCAGTAATTAATACATTGGTACTTTACTTGCAATTAATAAAAGTAGTATGCAAGTGATATTGAATGAATAAAGGCATCTGTAATTTATGATGAGGATATTTACATTCTGGAATTCATTAATACATGATTTAATATACACAAATATATATGACTCAGAATGTTAGGTGAAGAGCATGATCTTGTACAGAACTTGACATTTGTTTTGTGCTTAAGAGTCCTCCAAACTGTTACAGAGGAACGTTTTCAGCCAAGAAGAAGTTTTGTGAATGCCAATAATCTTCCTAAGAAGGCCTTTAGAACAAATTTGTGCGTAAGACCTTCTTAAAACGTTCAACTCCAACCTTATTGATTAATATAATTCTAATTAACACTTAGTAGAGCATCTTGTTTCTGTCTGGACAAATATTGGACCATTGCTTTCCAAAACAGTGCTGATGCCGATGTCTAGACCAGTGTCCATTAAAGTGTGCACATCAATCTTAGGGTCCGGCGGAGGGAGATAGACAGACAGGGGTGGGTCCTGCACACGCCACACACACTGTCCAGACATCTGCTGAGACATCCGACTCCAAATCCAGCCAAAATGCTAACGTGCGCTCTTTTGATAGCAGCGTGATGAATTTTTAATGCTCACTGTCAGAACAAGAAGCTCTCAGGGACAGCCTTGGACGTCTGCTCCAATATTCTTGGAGTACCCTCTTTAGCATATCTTCATTATCTCACCATGCTTCAATTTATTTTTATCTGCAGAGCCTGGACTGGGAATGGATATGATTAATTTCACACTAAAATAAATCAACTGAGGACTCCTACACCTTAATATTTTTCCTTTTCTATTTTTTTATATTGATTTCTGTATTTAAATAAAAAGAGAGATGATATTATATGTGACTCGTGCATACAAATGTTGAATCGTAGTCATGGATTGACACTCACACATTCACACCATTCATAAAAACACTGAGACCGCAAACCTTCATATTTGTGGGAGGGTCAGAGCCGCTGCCCACTCCAGAGAAAAAAACACAACCTCTTTTATACTTAGCTTTTATGAGGAATTTCGCTGCTTGTTTTGCAGGTAAAGATGGACTGCGCCTTTACTGTTAGTGTCTAAGGCAGCGGCTGACACAGTGTCTCAGAGTGAGGCGCGAGTGAGGGCAAAGGCAGGGGAAAGCTGTCTGTGCTGACAGCCTCTTCTCTGAGCGTGACATGGCTGGGTTTGAAGATGCTGAACTCCTCACACTCAGCACCTATGGCCCTGACCTCGTGTGGAGCAACATCCTCAGCATGGATATTCTCACTGTGTCGCAAAGATGGAGTTTACTCGCAGCAGGAATTAGTCATAGCTGAATATGCTGACCTTCACTGAGCATTCAATGAAGGCTTATATGTACAACAGCTTTGACACTGTGGATACGAGAGAGTGAGAAATAATCAAAAGAAAACACAAGTAGCAAACTCGGCACTAAACATAATAAACAAAGACAATGGAGAAATAGCCTTCCCAAAACATGTATAATTGTTACAAAAGGGCTACGAGCGCAAAACTTGCCCTTGTAAAGATAATAATGGAAAGAATAAAATTAAGAATGCATTAGTCCTACAGAAGTCCTACAGAAACAGGCAGCAACCTCCCTCTCTCGCGGTACAACTGCGTTTTTGGCCTTTTTCAGCGAACTGCATTTGTGGTTTCTGTGTTCCACATTGTTTTACCGGACACTTTTATACGTCTTTGCTGTGTTTATTTGGGGTTGGGTGGATTTTTTTTTACTGTAAACAATCCATAATGGTCTTGAAGAAAACAGCTTTTTAAAAGTAAAAGTGCAGGACATCACGCTCTGAAACAGGGACAAACCAAGGAGATGGTGCACCATTTCAGAGGATCGGAGGAGACTGAAGGCAGCCAGCCAAGTACCTCCGGGTACTACGGTTTCTCCAACCTCCAAAAACATGCTGGTCAGGTTGACCCACAGTGGCGGCGCGGCTCAGTCGCAGCGGCTCAGTCGCAGCGGCTCAGGACTAACACCTGAACACTATTTCATTGTACGCTTGTACAATGACAAATAAAGCACTTACTTATTCATTCACCCATGCCATACATGGAGGTCCTTGTCTCCCATTCAGACACACTTCAAGGTTTGAATTAAGCAGATGGAGGAGACCAAGAGGTGGAATATGAGGATTGTATACCAAAATTAGGATTTCCTCCATAAAGAAAGACCTGGATTGTGAGCATCAACTTTAAGATCAGTGAATCCTGTTGAAAAAATGTTATTGCAGCCAATGCCATCCAAAAACAGGAAGGAATGAATTTGCTCATTGAGTAATGATTACTTCCCTCTTGTGTTTTCTGAAATGTACTCTCCTGACAGGCTACAGTAGGAACACATCCACAGTCTTGATCCTTGTGAGGGTGCGGAGAAGTTAACACAGTTGGGCGGACATGTGTTGACAGATGGCTCGTGCTGTCAAGGCGCTGCTCTCTCCCATGAGGCTGGAGTTTGGTGGAGCAGCGTCAGAGAAGGCCACTGCCATCTGTGGCCCTGCGGCAGACGCTCCGCGCGCTGCCCCGGCCACATGTGTCATACAACATTTCATACACGAGGCTGACTGTAATGAAGCACACGTAGCCTTGGCTCAGCAGTGTCAGTGCTGGGGACAATGACCTCTGAACAACCACACAAACTCCGTGGTTCTAAATCGCAACTGGTCAGGACCCAACATTCCATAAAATGTTCATGCTACAATAGTCATCTTATTATTTATTATGCATTTAATAAAGGGAATAGTCACAATAGTCAAGATCTGCAAAGCCATACCAGCCCCTCTCTTACGATCCCACCCACCTTCATATTCCTGCCTGTCTGTCAGTCTGCTCTTGTGAATATAAGCAGCTGCATGAAATAAAATGAACAAACACAGCTCATATCTCCTCCTAATTCATTCTCATGGCCCGCAGGTTTTCCCCACCTTCAATATCCCCACAGTCTTCTCTTCTCCCAACCTCCATGGTGTCTACATATGGGATTATAGGGCCCAAATGAGAAATGTATTGTTTCCTGTGCTATTCACTCAAGTCAATGTGAGTAATTGAGTTAATCTGTCTGGCTCCTGTGCACGGGGGAACCGCAGAGATTACGAGACTGTGTCGGCAGATAGAATCGCAGCTTTAAAAGATGGAATAAAAATGTCAACCCATCTTTAATGACAGTCGGCTTGACATTTCCCAGTAAGCCTGAGAGCGAAAACTGTAATGGAAATTTTTATTTTTTTCACAGATTTTCATTGTACTGGAGGAACCAACCTACTTCTCACATTAAAGGGCAACTAAAGACCAAACTCTGTCCACATTTGCAGTTTGAAATTGCCGAAATTGGAAGCGAGAGGGCGCCGAGGATGCGCAGTGCTATGAGAAACCGCCACAAACAGCGTCAAATAAACACAGAAAATGTTCACGCTGCGCGGCAGTGTAGCAAACATCTCTATGGTGTGTTGAGTGCTAACTCGGGGTGTAACAATGCACATTGTCATGGGGAACCGTGGTGCAAAAATCTGACAATAATACTAAAGTGACAGTGCAAGTTTTAGTCCATATTTATTAATATTAAAGCTCCGGGGCGCGTGTCATGTGTGAATGTGCGCATCCGAACACGGCAGACGGGTGTTATCAACAATAACCGCTAAACTGACGGCTGTAGACACTCCAGGTCTGCAAGTTACATCTAACAAAAACATGTGAAATATGCGTGTCTTTGTAAAGGTTTCTCCGAGTCCTGCTGTTGCAGGTAAAAAATTATAGATCCAGTACACTGCACAGTGTCAGAGGCGCAGGCAAATGAGTAAAATCCAATCCTGGTCATAATCCGCCTCCAAAGCTTTGTTTCCAAAAAAGTCCAAGCAGAATGTTGTCCAGGAACAGCCTCAACACGAGCCTCAAATCAAATGTGCTGCTGTGTGTTTTAGCTGCCCCCGTGTATGGGAAGCAAAACTTTATTCACTTAAGGAGCACATTCGTTGCTTTTTTTTATATTGCACTTGCCCTGTGAGGCACCGAACCTTAGGTTTTGCACCGTGAACCGAACCGAACAGTGAGGTAGCTGACCCATTACACCCCTATAGCACACACCTGCTGCTCTGTGAATGTAGTACAGAAAACCTACACCTCCGCTTCCAACTTTGCTGATCGGGCAGTGATCCGCTTATCAGATCGCTGTGTGCTCATGACATGATTCACAGAATTTGCTTTTCTCGCCCAAATGGTATAACCATGCAACAACAGTATCTAAAGGATTTTCATGTCGCTAGTTGTTGCTGAATACACATAGGATAGTTTGCAAAGAGATGCTTTCATTTAAAATGTACTTTTGTTGTTCCTTTTCGATATATTGGCTGTCATCAGCTCTGTCCTATGCACATTCTTATGCCCTTTGTGTGTTAGAAAATAGAACGTGTAGTTTTATTTATTGCAGATTCTTTTGGAAGATGCTCATTGGCTGCGTGAAGACAGGCCTGTTTAGCTTTATCTGTGCCAGAATAGCTGTACTGTGTAAAGCGGATTAGGTAAATGAAATGTCTGGGAGCACTAGTTGGCAAGTACTGAAGGACAAACAGGTGCTTCTGTTTAAACAAGAAACAAGGGACTTTTCTTTTCTTTTTTTTCTACCAAAACATGTTTCTTCATGATTTCTAAAATGGTCTTTGCTTCTAAGGCATCGTTTAGTTCAACATTTTTTATCTCTTTCATTTTTAATACAACATTGAAATGTGGGTCCATCACAACCCTGAACTAGTCAAGAAGGATTTAATTCAAGTTACCAATTGCAACACAAGTAATTAACGTAGTCCAATTTTCACATTCTATAATGTTATAATCTGATCTCAGGAACAGTGGTCTGTCTGAATTAAGAGCAGTGTTGGGAACATTACTTTAAAACAGTAATTAGTTATAGTTATGGTACTCATTACTGCAAAAGTCATTACGTTGGTAACTAAGTTCATTCATTTGCTATTTATTCATATCTAAATAAAGCACATTTTCCTACCAGGTATACTTATAGAAAATAGGTTTTTACTTACAAATCAGGTGTGCCACAGGACAAGACTGGTTCTGCTTGGAAAACCATACCAGGTCAACCAAGGCACATAAATCCAAGCCATTTAAGTTGCAAATGACTGGTTTTAATATCACTTTTTGCTTCTTGTGACATATTTGGCTGCTCACGCTTCAGCACTTTTTGACTGGCCCTTCTCTCTGGGGATTTTGACAGCGATCAGGAGGAACTAAACATTGCTGACAAAGCCAAAAGGGCTCTGTACAGCGTCTGGATCGATGCAGTGCCATCACGGCGGCCCGGGGGAACGGCTGCCACAATCCTTCATACTGCTGTGGATGTCCTCATCTCGCTCGCTGTCACCTCTCCGCCCGCGGCACCAAGCAGATTTATGCACAGCAGCAGCATTAGCCAGATGCAACCATCTCGCTCAGTAACGCTGCTCTGTTGGATAGCTTTGATAGGTCCCAGCAATGGGAAAGTTTGACATCAGCATGACCAACTTCTAGAATGGAACTAGAATTCAAGTCAGCAGGGAATGGGGTGTTTGACCACAATCAGCAATGTGTTGTTTCTTTCAACAATACAACTTAATGTGCTTGAGTTGAATGCACATTTTCATCTTATTAAAATAGCTCTTATTGGTTTGTACAATGAGCATGGTTAATGAAGATTGCAAAGAATGTAAACTGCTCAAATAAATAAACTACGACTACTACTGCTACTAATGTCATTAGTAGCTGTAGCTGTAGCTGTTGTAGTTTATTCATGGTTATTCATGGTAATTTTTAATTAAATTTGGGCTGTTATTAAATTAGCATCTTCATTAGTCTAATGAAGATGCTGGTTAATAACAGCCAAAATATAATTACATGCAACAAATGTATTATTTTTATCATCTCTCAAAGATTAACTCTTTTGCATTGCCAATTTTAGAGACTGCATGGATTGTATTGTATGTAATATTTCATGGTGGTTGCCACTCATGTAGGATTGGAAGAAAAAAGTGATGAAGACTGGTTTGGCATGGCATTTAGATCCCATTACTGCTCAAACCCAACTTGAGACTTTTTCTTAGAAACCCCACTTAGTCGTTTACCGTTATGGTTTACCGTATTTCCCGGACTCTAAGTCACACTTTTTTTCATAGTTTGCCAGGTAGTGCGTCTTATATTCCGGAGCGACTAATTGATTTTTTTATTCAAATATATAATTTCACATGCCACTAGAAGGCACTGCAGGCTAATCGAGTAGCAGAAAGAAAGTTTGGATTGAGCGGAAAGCGAGGTTACTCTTAGCGCAGTGAAGAAAACAAACTAAACTAATCAAGCTAATCACAGACTTAAAGCTTTAGAGGAACGAGTTTGCAAATGAGAGCTTGAAAAACATGCTGTTGGGAGAGGCTTGTCAACGGTGCAGTTACGCCTCCGTGCCCGAGTTGTTGCCAAAGCGATTGTTCAGAAGTGACACCGAGGATGAAGATTTCAGTGGATTTAGTGATTTGGAGTGAGATTGAGAGTTTGGTTTGTGCTTTATGCTATAGTTGACACCTATTTACTTTGTTGTTTATGCCTCATGTAGCTAACCATCAATGTGTTATGTTAGCATACCGTACGCCTGTTGTTTTTTTCTTCATTAGGCAATTTTTAGCTTGTGCGTCTTAAACTCCAGAGCGACTTATAGTCTGGAAAAAATGGTACATGTTTTTAGTCATTACCCACTAATGCTATATCAACCTGAAAAGACTCACAGAAACAATGCAAGAAGAAGAGTTTTATTGGACATGAATTGTGTTTGGTGCTCAGACCCCGGGAGAGTCTGTCAGGGCGAGGGGGGACGGTGGGGCTGTGACTCTCCTGAAGTCCATGATCATCTCCACTGTCTTCTGGGCGTTCAGCTTCAGGTCGTTGTGGCTGCACCAGGACGCCAGCCGGTCCACCTCCCTCCTGTAGGTGGACTCAATACCGTCCGAGATGAGCCCAATGAGGATCGTCTGCAATCGTGATCAGTTATACAGACTGGTGACTGGAGGTGCAGCAGTTTGTACAGTACAGGGAGAAGAGCCAGAGGTAAAGTACACAGCCCTGAGGGATTCCAGTGTTCTTCCCAGCCGCACGTGCTGTCTCAGGTTGAATTTGCGCTTGAACTTTTATTTTAATAGATTAAAAATAGTATGACTTGTGGATCATTGTAATTGTTTAAACAATAACACAATCAATATTCAAACTTTATTCCAGAAGGAAAACTCATAAAACACATATTTACATTCACATTTAAGCAAAATTGATCACTTTTGTCAGCTGTGAGAATGTAAGCGTTTGCCTCTATCATACCTGACTTTTGCTTTATGGCCGACATCACATTTAATTTGCCCAGTATTTCCGACATCTAGGGAAGCATCCAAGCAGTAGATGTCAGCCCATGTCATAATTATGCACTGAACACCCGCCCGGTGAGTGACAGTGAGCAGAATCTAATATACTCCTGTCCACACAGATAGTATCCAAATGCTTTCATCTCCTCTCTGATTCATGACAGTGTGCGTGTACTTTTCATTCCAATGACATCTCCAGAGAAACACATATTAGCTGCTCCCAGATCTCCAGCGTAACTGAGAGTCTTTAGCCTTGTGGATGCTGTGGTTAAGCTCCTAATTTAATCATGCTGCTTTGGGAGACAAGACTTTGTGCCTTGAGCCGTGCATTCCGTGATCAGATTTATTTTTTGTTGTTGGGGATTCGCAAGTGAATAAAAGGTTTTAAATGGGATCACAAATCAAGCATGCTACCATTAGCTTTTATGTATCAACAGTGATTACACAGTCAGTAAAGATATCAGTATGTTTACAAGCCACTCAGACTAGCTTGTTGCACGATTAAGCATGATGCTTCTTTGTCCACGGGTGACATGGTGTCTGAGTGGTTAGATCTCTTACCACACAGCAGGAAGGTTCTGGGTTCAAATCCCAGATCAGGCAGAGCTTTTCTATGTGGAGAAGTGGCGGACTTTCCATCTGATCTACGTATTTTTGTTGCATTGTTGTATAATGACACATTAAGCACTTTACTTCACTAAAAGAGATTAGATGCAAGTTGGTCATTTTATGCTCACTACTGCCACCTCAGGACTTCTGCGTAACTGCAGTCTCTATATCAGTGGTTCTCAACCTTTTGGAGCCGCGACCCCCATTAAAACAGTTAAAGGGGTTCGTGACCCCCCGCCCGGGTCACACCGTGAGAAATCGGAACATTTGGCTACATCATTCTTAACCTCTTAACTCCCGCCTGAACCGAGAGGATCTTTTTCCTCACGTCATCAGATTTTTTTTCCATCATTTTTTTATTGGGTATTCAACTTATTTTTGTAACTTTTTTGCCATTTTTTTCATCAATTTTTTATCAATTTTTTGTCCTTTTTTGTCACATTTTTGTTATTTTTTTGTCAATTTTTATAAAAAATTTCTCCTTTTTTGTCACATTTTTGTCACATTTTTGTCACATTTTTGTAATTTTTTCGTCAATTTTTTGTCAATTTCTTGTGGCATTTTTGTGACATTTTTGCCACTTTTTCATCAATTTTTCATCACTTTTTTGTCACATTTTCATCATGGTTTTCGTCTCAGTTTTGTCGCTATTTTCACAGCTTTTTTCCAGAAGCTTTTGGACTGGGGTAAAGCCAAACTGGAGAAAATGTGCTTAGGTTCAGGTGGGAGTTAAAAAACAAAATAAAAAAAACAAAATAAAATTAATCAAATTACAAACATATAATGGCACTCTGGTAAAATAGCACACACATGCGACAATAAAATATTATAATATACGCTAAAAGAAAGTAAAAGAAGTATGTATATTTTATCTACATGATCTGGCGACCCCCAAAATTTGTCTCGCGACCCCCTTGGGGGTCCCAAGCTTGTGCATGAGGGCACTTCGGACCTGAAGTAACACCTTTTTGAGTGACAGTGCAGGATTTTAGAGGCAGTTGTGGTGAATAGGTGTGAGCTCATTCTACACATTAGGAGATGACTGGAACATGTAGGGAGATGAAAATAATTAGTTTTAACATTTTTAAACTCTGTATACAGCATTCTCTGGCTATAGCGTGGTCCACCTTACGCGGTCTCGCTGTTTCGCAGATTTTGAATGCTTTTTTACAGCACATGAACAGCGTAGGCGCATTGTGAATTGTGAAAAATAAAGCTGACTACTTTGCGGATTTCGTTTATTGCAGGTTTTTCTTGGAACGTAACCCCCACGATAAACGAAGGACCACTGTATTCCCTTTAACATACACTGTAGAAACTCAAACTATACAGAAGAGCTTTAACAGACAGTTTGTGACACTAGTTGACATCATTTTAGTCAAGTCGACTAGTCGTGTGTTCTCTCTCCCTCTCCTTATGCAGCTGTGTGTTGATACTTGTGGCTTGCAGGTTTTTTATTCTTCACTCTTTACTGTACATCATTGTTACACTTAATGAAAAATGAACAATCTTTAATACAAGATGTTAATTTATAAATGGGTTTATGTGTTTCTTGAGGTGCAGCCTCGCAGGAAAATACATAAACACTGAGCATTGCCGCTAAAGTAAGTTCAAACCAAGGAAATGGAAACAAGCCACTATTTTTATCTCAGGAAATAAGCTAACATGTATAAACTAGAATGCATGATTATTTCTCTGCTGTCAATATGATGACTTTATTGACAGATAAGTCGGCCTTTAAAAATGCAAAGTTGTTAAAGCCCTAAAAAGATTAACTATAGTAGATCAGTCTTCAGCAAAAGCAATTAAGATTTTAAATCACAAGATATTATTTGGTTAAAAAAAATGCAATGGCCCTCCTTTTGGAAATTTGACGATCCAATATGATATAAAAGCAAGTTGTTCTCTCTGTTTGCAACACCTTTAAAAATACAATTCATTTGCTGAATAAAGATAGGCTACAGTTTGATTTTCTGCACCTCACCCGCCTTTTAATTGATGGTGTTAACTGATTAAAAAGTTATTAATGTGCATCCACTTCACACCTGCTGCTTCCTCATTTGACTGCTAGAGTTTATCTGTTTCAAATGGCCTTTTGGAAGACATGCAATTTAACACCTCTGCTGTTCTCTTTCAGATCAGACAAACTGAACAGGTTTGCACTGTTAACACTATCAACACTACTTTACTAATATAAAAAATATAGTCACAGAGAAGAATGTACTCCAGCTTTATATCCAGAAAGTATAAGACGGTGATGACTTGTGTGGAGCTGCTGCTAGTCTGATACAAGTTTTCTGGCATTGTTTATATTGTTTTACTATATCCTCGTACTTACTTCGTTTCGTACCAGGATCTGGACTTTCTCAGTTGAGCTCCGTTATCAGGTGGGAGGGGTGAACTCCTTTGAAACGATTGGATCTGATTTTCGCTAGCGTTTGGTCGTGACGTATGTAATGCGCCCGAGTGAGTGGAGCAGCCATCATAACTCTTGGGGACATTCCTTGCACATTCCAAGGCTTCAATTTTAATTTCTGGAAATTTGGGAGCCGAGCCAGGACGGATTGAAGAGCTTCCATTTGCTTTTGTATCCGTCGCCATTGTCAAACTACATCCAGCAAATCGGCGCAAATGCTCGACGTCACCTACAACACCCGCCTCCCCCGCTCGCTGAATGGTAGGTAGAAAGTCAATCGATGTAACGCGGCCACTGAGATCAAGCCCAGACGTACATGTAGGGAAATGATTATTGACAGGAGTTTACGGATGGCTAAGGCCAGGCTAGAAGCAACCAAGCTCTTCCATGTTTTCCCTATTTGACATGGTTTAATATTAAATATGGTTACGTGAGTAGCACAATCCAAGTATGCAGTAGTTAGACAAAATAAAACAAAGGGGTACTATATTGTAAGGCGTAATAACACCTTAGGAGCACTTCCACATCCGCGCAGTAATATCTTCACCCCAATAGAATTCTCTGCACGGACGTCGAAGTGCTCCTATATACCAAAACCAAATACCAAACCAAACCCCTACAGAGCAATGGCAGCACATTAAGTCACTCTTCCACAATGGCTGCCTATATAGAAGAGCCCTTTCACATTAGCTGATAGCAGGTATACTCATTCTCAGCTGATAACCTAAACAGCCCGATTGTCCATAGATTAATGACTTGTCTCCGGCTAATGTAGCTTTATCACAAGGTTGAGAGTGATGCACTATCAGTTAATGAGAAATACTAAATTGTGTGGGGAGAAGGTAAACACACAGGCAGGCATACTCATTTGACCTTTGCTGAGATTTCTCTCTGTTTTATTCTGGCCTACGCTGCGTGGTCCCGCAGTGATAAGAATAATGGTTTGGGCGCTGTGGCCCAGGGAGAGAGACCTCCCATTTGCTCCTGGTAGATAGTTGAGCCCAGGGCGTTCCAGCCTTTCCAATTGTGCTGCCTATAATATTCTTCCACAGCGGACAATGAGGAGCACTCTAGAGGCAGGTGTGTAGGCTGCCATTAGGGAGTGATCGCCACTTCATGATAACTGTGACTATGGGATGGATAGAGTGAAAGGAAGGAAAATGTGTGAAAAGATGACAGAATTGTGGAGTTGCATTTAGGGGGGAAATTCCATTGGTCTGTTGCTGTCGTATTTATCATGAAACTGTTAAAACTGCACGAAAAATTAGCACGTTTAAGAAGCAGGTATAAACTCTCGTGCAGGACAGAATTATGTGGTTTGCACATCAATGTGGAGTTAAAAGCGTTTTCAAATGTTTTTATCTGTCTCATTTTGATGGTGCATAGGGTTATACAGAAAACACAAATCACAGAAGGTGTCCTTCAAACTGCTTCAGGAGTCGGTCCAACGTCCTTATGAAGACTGCCTGGTCTGATCAAGGTGTATTGATGATACTGAAAGAGACCTGACTCGTATGTTCCACTGTTCATCTGTTACGTCCATCCCGGCGCGTCTCCAATAAGCGAGCCGTGCGCACGTGTGTTACGGCTGCACTAAAAAAATATGCAGTTTCTATAATGGCTCATTATCCATGTGATCTGGACATTTAGGGCCAGATGTTCTGCCTGGCAGAAGGAGTGCGTAAGCAGTAACTGACAAAAGGAACGCTCCATATTTTGTGGGTGACGATGCATTGCGTTATGTGCCGGCGCCACTTGCGAGAGGGCGTCGCTTATAGGCTGAGGTGTGGTTTATTACAAGCAGCACTGAGAGCAGTGCACTGATGTCAGCCTCACATTCATTTCCTCGTTTACATCGCGCTGCCTTGTGTTCTTCCATAGGCATGACAGGCTCTCGCAGGTCAAGCTAAAAACTTTATTAACCCCATCATGAGCTAAATAATGTTCGTGTCTTGAGAGATAGAAATGTAGCCTATAGCCGGTCCCCCTGTGGCGTGGGATGGCCCCCACTGCCCCACTGCCCCACAACCCCTCTCCCTCGCCCCTTCCCGGCCGCGGATTCTGGTTGGGGGGAAAAGTGCTTCTCCACCTTACATACTTCCCACTTAAATGCTCTAAGTCTGGAGCTGTAAAATCATTAAGTGTGCTCCTAATCAGCGCAAAATATTACGCCACAGTCTGTGTTTAGAAACACAAGGTCTGACCCTTTGTGTTATAAAGAGCAATGGGGACAACAATCTCTCAAACTCTTAGGTGCAAATTTATGTTTGTTTGTTTGTTTGTTAACTTAGCTTAACTAACTTTAGTAGCAGTGTTTGTAGTTGATTTATTTTTTTTCTCAGGAAAGGCCAGCGTGACTTCAGAGCCATAGCCATCCAAAGAAACTCGTGATTGTGCCTTCTGCAGAAATAGAGGCGCCTGACACTTAATTCAAGCACCTGCAATGTGTGATGAAAGTGTGACAAAAAAACTAGTCCACAGAGCAAACAGTGTGCACATACAGTACAGTCAAACGTTTAAGACCACTTGAAAAATGTACATTATGCATGGTTGGATCTTGGCAAAGCTCCAAGTAGAACTTCAATATGCAACAAGAAGAAAAGGGAGTGAGACAAAAAGATATATAATATGTGTAAAGCTTTTATTGAAAGGACATGCGGTCCATTAAAAGAGGCTTATTTTTGGTAAGCAGAACCTGAACCAAATCAATCAACTATAGCACTGTGATCGAGTGAGGACCGGCTGACACAGCACATCACACAAGCCTGTACCATATTTAATGGTCCAACATTTCTCTTCAATGGTGCCAAATCAAGTATAACCATTCATTGTGGAATATTTTCAGAATCAGAATAGTTTTATTGCCATTGTTTAATCGTGAAACAAACAAACATATAGCAGCATGTAGCTTGACTTGATAACTGATCTCAGATGGTCTGCAAGTGCCATGGTATAATGATAGTCAGCCGCTTTTTAAGTAAATGCGTCTCTCGATTGATCATGCTTTCCATACATACTCGATTATTTTTTGTGCCCTGGTTATTTATGGAGGATAATTCGCGATCACTTGTGGGTGGATAAACCGTCATTTCACTTTTGTGGTGTTGGCTGCAAATGTAATGGCTTCTTTTAAGACCATAGCAGAGGCATTAATTCGTGTTGTGACTCTGACATTACCTTTCGGGGAAATGAATATCACCGGAGAAACAATTATGTCCCCTAATGACAACATCAACAGTTGGCTCACAGCGACCTGTCCATTCACCAGCACAGGACCTCTGATCAGCATGAGCTTATGCGGGAGCACTTTCACAGAGAAGACCTGCCACGCATTTGAATTGAAACTTTAAATGACCGATACGAGAATTGTTATTTTATTGGTCTGTTTGTTTCCGTTTGGCGACTCAAGCCTGTAAAAGTATATAGGTCATACATAACAGTGAACTATAGGGCTGCTCGATTATTGGAAAAAATAATAATTATTATTCAAACGATTATTTGTTGCCTTTAAAAATTATTATAAAAAAATATGCTGAATATTGTCTGTTTTCTGAACAGTCATAAAAGTACAAATGATTTCAAGTTTGCCTCTGTTTCACACCTGCCCCCTGCTGGCCAGCCCTCACACCTGCACATGTAAACTGAACAGCGCGGCCTGATGACATCATTGCACAGCGCTGTTTGTTTTTATGTCAGGCAAAAGCATGAGCCATGGCACGTGAAATGCGAAGGGAAAATAATCCCAGCGTCATGAAATAATGCAAGTCTGCTTTGCAAAAAAAATAAGATTAATAAAATAGAAAATAAAATGTAAAAAATAGAAAAAAAATAATAAAAATAATCGTTTTTCCCCCCCGATTATGCTAATTTCGTAATCGTTTAGTGTAATAATCGAAATTGTGATCGAATTTCGATTAATTGCACAGCCCCAGTAAACTACGCTGACACCAGCCTCAGTATTGTCTGTACATGTGGTTTTCCTCTCCATTTATAACATATTTATAAGATATCGTAGTATTCCTAAATGCCATGTTGTCCTCTGTTAGATTGTGTTGACTTCTCTGGGCCTGTAAGACTAATGACTGACCCTGGCCTATCTGCTGGCCCCGGGGAGTGTGGTAGTGAGGGACAGGATTAGTGTTAAATGGATGGCAGCAGTGGATAATGAAGGAGGTCTGTCTTAAGCCTAAGCATTGACTTTAGCTGACATGATCTGGGCTGAGACGGAGAGCAGCAGATCAGAGCTGTGATTTTGGTCGTGAAAACCACATTAGTCTTGCATTCAATATCTAATATAAGCATGAAAAGAATTGTGTTGTGTGATGTGTGTGATCAGATACATTCTCCTATTTATTATGTATTTCCTTATTATATGTGACGAGGAGTCATGTCACTTACACTTAAAACTCAGCGGTAAGAAAAGGTGCGCTTAATTGTATTGTCTTCTACATTTGATCTTGAGTTACGTTCGGTTTCCTATAGTTGAAGAATAAGCCTGTTTTTTGTGTGTGTTTTTTTAAGGTTGATGGGGACACCTGGAGGAAACCCATTCTCACATGACAACAACATACTAATTCTATAGCGAGATGCCCCGTGCTGAATCAAAGTCTGCCCTTTCTTTGACAGGGACATTGCACAACAAATGTGTTGCACAGACCAGAGATAGCTACAAGCTAATTTTCATCTGTAGTCCCTGGGCAGAGAAAAAGCAGGTTTTTACAGTGGAGAATGAGCATTCTCTCTTAAGAGTCCATTCAGATGCAGTATTTACAGTATTTACACTTGCTATTACAATTATCTAGAGTTTTTTCTTTTTTCTTTAGCAATATCCCAATTAACCTCATGATCATGATCACAAATCTGACCGTCTTTGGCGAGAGTGCCCCGGATGTGCATGTGCTGTAGGTTGTGAATCTACACACCTACACAAAAATATAACTGAAGCATTGCACATTAGTATGTGTCTTGAAATGTGTCTCTCACTGGCTTTTGTCAAGAGAAGCTGATGTCTTTTATTCCAAACACAATGAGAACAGAGTGAGTGATATGCAAAATTGGTGGTTAAATTGACTCACTCATGGCACGACTGAGACTGACTAATAGGAAAGTGTGTCTGGAAAAATGACCAGAGCTTCATTAAGATTTCTCAAAAGTGTTCATTTCATTTATTTACTTATTTATTTACAATGCACACTTACGTTTTGCTTGTGAGCAAAGATCCTTGTACCAGACAGGCTAATTTCCATCTATAGACCAAGGCGACAAAAGCAGAATTACAAAAAATATAGTGCAAATAATCATTCAGTCATCATCACATCCATAACAGAGGCTCAAACACATCCTCCCTCGATCTCTTCATGTTCATAAAATAGACTACAATGATCACACACAGTCATCACATACAAGGGTTCCAATCTTTACAAAATATATCAGTTGTCCCAAAGAATCAAGTTTAATGTTTATAATCACCCAGCCCTTATAAGACCAATGAAACAAATGTATTAAAAAGGATATGACACTATGTAATCAATATCTGGGCTTGAGGCTTGAATTGCTTGCTAATGTGTCAACCAGCGTTATTTCCTCAAGTGGAAAGTCGAAGTATTAAGTTGCAAAAAAGCACCTTTTATCTCATAAATGTATTGTGCACTCATTCCCTTAAATGAGTCCATCAGGCATAACTGAATGTTCTGTTTCTTTCTAAGTGTATATTTGTAATGCTAATTAGGGCAATTGTGCAGAATCAAATCAAGATGCTGAATACAGCCGCTAAAATAATCACCAGGGAAGGCTGCAAACACTTTTTATGCTAATAACATGCGTAAGAGGAAAACAGAGAGAGCGAGAAATATGAATAAGTTGGATCAGCAGCGGTGCGATGGAGGCTGGAGGCTTGGCATGACTTGGAGTTCTCAGCCTGAGATAAAGTAGGAGGATAAAAGGAATGGGGAGAGAAAAAATTAAAAGCTGATTACCTTGCGAGTGAGGCTGGACTCCCTCTGAGGATGGGGAGGAGAAGCCCGCTTTGAGTCTTTTAGTATTTATTAAGGCCCTTCTCTGGGGTAATCATGGCACGCTAAAAATAACCAGCTAAGAGGTGGTGCACTCATAAACAGTGGCCCAAGCACTTACATAGAGTAACTGCAATTAGTTACCCGGCTGATCCAAACACTTCATTTGGACCTGCCTTTTTATTGTTTTTATGGCAGGTGTTTCATTTAGTTTTGCCTGTTTTCATTGATTCAATACTGACCTAAGCACTTATTTTTAGTCATTCTTGTTGTATACATTGTTCCTTGTGCAGCACTTTGGACACTGTCTGACTTTGTACTATTTAAACAAAGTTGGATTGGGTAAAGAAGTCCAAAGGGCTTTTTTATTCACTCATCTTCTCCTGTTTATTTATACACAAAATCTAAATATTGTCTATAGACAAGGCCTTATGTGAGGTTGTACAACATACACTGTTGATCAAACGTATTGTTTTATATGTTGGCTTTTTTATCAAACAAACGGATCCAAATCTAACTTTCACATTGCGTCCGTCCACAGTCTGGCTTTGTCAGTAATTCTCAGCAGTTTGTGCTTCTCTTAACATTTACTCTTCATACGAGCGATCGCAATATCGCCACGTCCAGGGGCTGTTATAGACATTCAATGTATCAAATAAATAATCCTGTTTCTATGATAGGCAGAAACAATGTTCACAAACCGGGCATTGCTTCCCTTGTGCTGAAACAGATCAGTCATTGTATATAAAACAGCGTTAGAAGCCTGGATGCATGAACTCTTCACTAACCATGCACCAAAACATCTGACGGAAATTGCCGAAGTAAACAACAACAGTTGCAAAATCATGTTCATCCCTGCAAGAACTTTGTCTCCTTAAATGTAGTTTCCATGATTCGCAGCTCAAAAGAATAGATTTTTTGTGAAGTTCTTTTCTGAGCCTAGAACTTACAACACGGATTCTCCCAGGTAGAACAACTGGCTTTCTCCTGATAATGGGTTTTCATTGGCGTCTTTATTCGCTCGAGTAAAAGTCAAAGAGATCTCCCAGAAGCGCCTTCTGTCCCTTGCTCTTTGGCCCTATTTGCTCACATTCCCCCTTTGTCACATGACACAGCTGAGGTCCTGCTACTGTGCTCTGAGCTATGTCGAATGATTATATTGTAGTGGGAGATAACAGACAGTGTGTAGCCTTGAGGCATTCTCTTCGCTTCGCCTCCTTAAAAAAGATAGTGCTGTGATAAAGCGCAGCTCTGTCTCTGCGCGCTCTAAATCGAAGGGGAAGCCTTGAAGGCAAGGTCTGTTGAGTAGAACCGAGATGAAAGAAATAAAAGATATGTTTGTACACTCTTTCAAAAGAAACATTTCTCATTAGCATAAGTCTCTGAGAGGAGACCTAGCTCAATGGGAGAATTTTCTGCTTTTGTTCGCCGCCTCGGTGCACGTTTTTCCACGGCGGGTGCAATGATTGTAGCCAGATTTCACCGACTTGCTGTGCTCTGAAATTAGCGGGTAGATTGCGAAGAGATAGTCAGCTTAAAAGATTTAGCCAAAAAATAGTAGGATGGCTGCTGCTGCTGTGCACAATAGATCAAAGCAGCAAATTTAAAACCTGAAATAATTCTTAAGGCTTCATTGTTTAATCATTTGGAGAGGCAAGGGCTGAAGAGGGTGAAGAGGGAAATAAACCATAAAAAACAGTATTGGCAGGTGGCATTTGGACATTTTGGGAGAAAAAGTGCATCAATTCTTATTCTTAAGATAGTGACAAATAGAGGTGCTTCTGTATGCATCAATCTGCCTCCTTATGAAGCTATATTACACTGAACTTTACAAGGCAAATATTCCATAACATCAGACAAGTGTCAATGAAATGAGCGGTCTGTATTTATTTACACACTTTCTTTTAACATGCAAGTCCTTTCATTCACTCTCATATCCTTGTTTATTTGTTTATTCGGTCGGCACAGTGGATGTAAATGAACTCACGCGGAAACAGCCCCATGAGCTTTGACAAAATCCTTTTACGCGGACATTTTCCCCTGTCTTCTCTTCATATGTGTTTTCACCTTGGAGCCCCCTAGCTGCAGTAGTGAAGAATCGCTGTGGCACAGTGTCGGGGACAGAGAAGAGAAGCCTGTGGGCTGCATGCTGCTGTATTAATCACCCTGACGCTGGCTGCAGTGCGCTCTGTGACCTGCTCTTTTAATTGCATCCGCTCTGCTCTGCCCCCACTCTCGCTCTTTATCTGGGCCCTTTCCCTTCCCTCATTCCTCCGGTCTCTCCCTGCGAGAGCCCACAAGAGGCACCTAATGCGCAGATAAAAGTCGCCACACGGGATCGAAAAGAACCCGCAATACAAGGAACATTTACGAGCGAATGCTGTGAAAGCCAGGCGAGACCTGCCCTCTTGATTGAAACACCGATTGAAATTTTGTTGCGTTATTGAGCTTTTAATTTGTTTGTTTGTTAAAGTCTAGAAGGATGTAAGGGACTTTGCACTACATATACTTAAATCGCTATGCAAAATTTAGACATTCGCAAGATTCCTTCGAAACAGGGATGGGGAATCGTGTTCAGTACAGAAATGATAAAGAATGTGACTTTCAGGAACTCCAGCACTTACCGTCATACAAAGCTGGTGCTAATTGAAGCCACAATGTTTACTGCAGTGATGAAATGTGATTAAAAAAAAAAAACGCACGTTATGCAGAAATCGCCACGCTATAAATAAGCAGTGACAACCCGTTACAGCCTCCGCACACATAGTCATCCTGCCTTTCCTGTCAGGCCTAAGCACCATTAGCGCTTGAAGGCATGCAGGAGGCCCCTCTACCTGCTGCAGGTGACAGGAAGGAAACAGCGGTGGTTATTGCGCTGATGGCGAGTGGCTGTGTGGGCGTACACAGGGACGTTCAGTACAATGTGACAAGGTTCTATTGAAGGCCTTAAGAGCAACAGCGGAACACAACAACCGGGTGGTGTTTTGTTGGGGGGCGGGGGGGCGGGGGGGTTGGGGAGAAGAAAAGTAACATACAAATGTAGTCTGGCAGCCCACGCTTACCTATGGGAGCGATGACACCCGCAGCCCGATTATGCGTCAACTGTAATAGATTCATATGCAAAGAGCTCCCACTCCGTAGTTCTGCAGCATCTTTTTTTTTCTCACGCCCAAGTAGCACATGCAGCGACAAACACTCCAATCTCAGCGGTCTGCTTTTGTGCAAGCGAGCTGTCACTGGGAACTGTGTGGGCTTTTGTTCAAGCACCAGGTCTGTGGAGGCAAAGAAATCCATTTCCAACTGCAGTTAAAAAAAAAAAAAAGTCTTTTGAGGAAAGTCACATTATACCTGCCTG
The DNA here is from genome assembly GCF_951799975.1 of Gobius niger. Classification (NCBI taxonomy): domain Eukaryota; kingdom Metazoa; phylum Chordata; class Actinopteri; order Gobiiformes; family Gobiidae; genus Gobius; species Gobius niger. The sequence continues at coordinate 15,781,945 of NC_136871.1, forward strand.
TGGTAAAAACAGCAGCATGTAAATTGAATTAGTTCGGAGGTTTCCTGTGGGGGGACTGGGCTGGGCTTCAAAATAGGGTTTGTTAGATGGGATGCCATGGGTTGGTCTCGCAAGTGTAGTTTCTTAAAGCTGTAATAAATCACTGTGTTACTAAATTTGTTTTGTATCTTTGGTTGTGTCAGCTGTGCTGATGGAGTTACTCTGTCGCTCACTAAACTTTTCTGTTGCCTTATGCCATGTGGGTGGATTTAATGAATATGTGCACTTTTTAAGAAAAAAACAACTAGAGCCAAGATATAAGCTCTAACCTGCCTGACGGTAGACTATAATGTTTCAGTTTAACAGAGGTAGAGTAGGCGCTCTCAACAGTTTGAAAAGCAGATGGTTTTATATTATATGTACTTTTTAGTTTTTTCATTGATTGATATCCTTGTATATATAACTATATCATGGGACGTTTGAGGGCTATCTCACCTGCCTAGAGATTAGTTGGAGACTAGAGTCGCTGCCAGTCTCCGATGCGTCCCCTGGTAATAAGGCGAGTCTCCAGGTAGTCTCTGGGAAAACCAACAGGTTTGAGTTCAAGTCTCCATGCAGTCTCCGCATGGTCTCGGAGAGGTCTAAGCTGTCTCCAGCTGTTATGTTGCACATACTATTTGTTGTCCCCAAACTCTGAGACGCTTTCTATGTCTCTGCAATGTCTCCAAGACCTGCTGGATACCAAGTAGATCTCAAAGAGACCCCATACGACTCTTTGAGAACTCCTTGGTATCCGACAGGTCACAGAAATGTCTCACAGTTTGAGAACAACAATAGTGTTCACAACATTGCCACAGCTGCTTGAGACCGCAGAGACCTCGCGGAGACCATGACGAGACTCCACTGAAATTGAACCTGCTTGTTTTCCCCCGAGACTCCCTGGAGACTTGCCCTATTGCCAGGGGACGTATCGGAGACATCTCCATGATTAGCAGCGTCTCTAGTCTCCAATTAGTCTCCAACTAGTCTCTAGGCCGGTGAGATAGGCCCTTTGTATGCGCGCAATAAGTTTAAGTTGCGCAGACATTGCGCAGACTGCCAGTCACGGCAGTCTCCGCAACGTCTGCTCAACTCTCTCTGGTGAAACAGGCCCTGTAGCCATTATTTAAGCTGCTGCAGACTCTGATCACATGTCTACTTTTAAAACTAAAATTCATACAGCATATAAACCATAGGGTACTTTAGCATGAGCTTACTTTAGCTTTCTTTAATTCAACCCATAATTCTGTCTGTTCTTTTTAAAATTCTAAATTTGACATCTCTGCTTTGAAAGTCTATGAAACGACCCATTTCAGTGATTTATCCATTTGCGACAGGTGCACACGCCTCTGCCGAGTCGGATGGCAGGCTTTTGTGCTGCTTTTTTGAGTCTGTTTTAAGGCTGTCTCTGCAACGCACTCTTAATGGCTGGGAACATACTGTGTGTTCCATGTTTTTAGACACGTTTATTTAGCATTTTTGCAGCCTGGCGCCCCTGTCTATCACGGCTTTGGCCTGGCAAAAGTACTGTTATTTGCAAATTGAGTGGGTGGCGTTGATTTTCCTGTTGGCTTGAGGAGGCAGTGGGGTATCAAAGTGAATGTTTACTTAGTGCCATGCCTTCGCTGCCAGGATGAAAGCCAAGACATATGCTCCTTCCAGACCAGCGTGCGTTTAATTTAACCAGTCCAACTAAATACCACACCTGACGCCTTTTGAAAACATTTAACTTTCAGCAGCTAAGAGGATGCCTGTTTTCCCAATGATTTCTTACAGCAGTTTGAGGAGATAATGCTCATGGTAAGTGCTATAGATACAGACAGCATTGCTTCATGGGGCTTGGCCTTGTCAAGGGAGAAAACAGAATCTTTTGGGAAACACAATTTTTCACTCTATTTTATGGTGAAATATAATCTTATTTATCACATACAAATAAAGTCAAGTCGAAATCAGTTCCATGAATGTTTCACAGCAGATTGTTCAGTAGAAGCGAAAAGATGGCAGTCGTAGCTAACGCTAGCTAGCGTTAGCATTAGCACGATGCTATCATGAAGCATCATGTTATCATTCTTAGTTATTTATGTATTTATGGGCTGTTGAACCACTTTGCTCCTCTCCATGTCTTTATCTTTATTTAGTAAAAGAATATATTTGTTAAAGTCGTTTTTGAATTAGCCTAGAGAAAGTTGACATTTTTCTCTAGATTGTTTTCCCCCTGAACTGTTTTCAAACATGATTCCACAGATGCCGTCTGTATCTATTGATTCTTACTGCAGTGTTTGAATCAAATTCAGACATAAAACCATGATGACGATTTCCAGTAACATCCAAAGAAAGAACCAAGCTGCTAAAATGGACAGAATCATGTCTAGCCGTTCTAAATTCTCTATTCAAAGGTCAATTCAATTTCCGGCACACAGCATTAGACCTGTAAGTTGTCACCGTAAGTTAAGTGTCCGGATTGAGAAGGGTAATTGTGTTTCTCGTGCTGCAGAAGGCGTGTCAACAGAAGGGTTAAGACGGTGCAGGAGGACAGGGGAAGCAGAGTTAGAGCAGTAGAAAAAGAGGTCGTGTGACAGAAGAGAGAGCCCAGGAGACAGGGGGGTGACACGGGGGAGACAGGCAGGAGACAGGTGGGACAGATGTGGGTGGTTTCGCAAAAACTCACCACGGCACCATACCTGCCATCCGCATTATGTACAGCAAACTGTCCCATTATCGCTTGGAAAGATGGTGATATTTTTGGGTTACAGCCAGCAGCAAGATTCAGAATCATTTAAACAATACACAAAATCTGCTTTTCCGACGAGTCTTGTCTTGAACCGTATCCGCTCTCATGAGACGTGCATTTCCCGACAAAAAGTGTGCTGTAGAGAAATTCTGTGCAATTGTCTAGCTTTGATTACGATTGAGACACGATGCTGTATTTTCTTTGAAGCTGTCACTGCTTTTCTGACCTCAGTGCAAGATGCCTCTGAGATGGAAATTTCAAATGACATCAAAGTAGAGTAAAGATTGCAGCAATAACAACTGGCTCATTAAAGATGTTAATTTCACTGTTCCCTTTGACACGGCAGTTAATGTCGTCCATCGTTTTAGCATCTGTGTTTTGTTATGTCAGCAGAATTGACTTGTTCATAATGGATGATTGCGCATTATGTCTTAGGCAGCGTTGTAAAAGCGTTGAGGCACATGAGGAACAGACCCGGGCTCAAGAAGAAGGCTCATGTGGCATTTCTATTACTCTATCCAAGTTCTCCTCAGTGTTACAGACTACATTTCAATCCGCAAGGAGCTCAGCGTGCTTAATCTGTTTATTTCACTCCATTTCTTGTGCATTTTAATTATTTGCAAATGCTTTATAAATGTTTGGAAGAATACCCAGTCTTTTGACCGTATGTGATCATTTGGCCTACAGTATATATCCACAGAAATCAAAAACAGGCACACAGTTTAACATCTCCTCCGTTGCCAAAAATGAACCAGGGTAAATAAAGGTCACATTCGTTTGAAAGAGCACACTTTAAAAGACTTGAAGCTTTAGCATTACTAAGGCTAGTTTTAAAGCAGTACTAAGTAACTTGTAAATCCTTTCCGTTGTCCCTCTGGGGGGTAATACAAGTGTTAATGGGATGATTGGGGGTCTTTCAAACCCCCCACAATCACGAAGAAGAAGCTAACAGGCTAACGGGCAAAGCTAACTGCGGGCTAGCGCCACTTGAACAGTATTGACAGCCAAGTTTGAGTGAAAAAAATGTATCTCCATTGCGTATTTGAATGTACAATATCCCTCTCTCCCTTTGTCTTTCTCTCGGCGTAGTATTTACTCTCACGGACAAAAAAAGCCCCGCAAAATTCTATGACACCTGCAGTGGCGCTTATGGCCTCTAGGGGCATGAGTTACTTAGTACTGCTTTAAGACCCGATCCCCAGAAAAGATAACCGAATATTTCAAAAAAAAACTTACCGCAACACTCCCATTGAGTCGCTGTGTGCATCCATCTCACTTTTTTGACATCATGAAATTCCAGAGCGGGAACCCAACCTACTGTGGGGTTAGCCGCCAATAACCCTTTTTTTTTCACTTGGGGAAAACACTTTATCTCCACAGCTCTTACAACTCTGTCTCCTTCTGTGCGCTGTAGTGAATCTACAAAAACGGGAACCAACCAAAGCCATGAGCATGTGAGTGTGTCCAGACAGCGGTGTGCAGTCACGGCTGCTTGAGCTGCCCTGTTTTAGCCTCTTCTGCTGCCTGCTCCATTGGGCAACATGTTCTCATTCTCTCTCTCTTTCTCTCTCTCTCTCTCTCTCTCTCTCTCTCTCTCTCTCTCTCTCTCTCTCTCTCTCTCACAGTCCAGAGAAGAGCACTCGGGCAGAATGGCACTAGCCTCAGCCGCCTGCCAAACACCGTTGTGGATGGTAGCGTTCACTAAAATATATACACGCTACACTCTGGTAGACACACGAGGGAATGAGCCCGTTCACTCTCACAAAGGGGCGATGGAGGCTGCGCTGTCAACACAAAACCACGGTGCAGGAAGCATCAGTGGTAAAGTCAGGCAAACTTTTATACCCCAGATGTTGCCTTTAAAGTAGCAAATCGAAGCAGCAGAAAAAGCTTTCGGAGTCGGGAGCAGTTACAAGGATTGACTTGCAAGTCGAATAGAGAGCAGCCGTGTCAAGTGGTAAAAAGGACAAGTGTTTGGGTTCTGTGGATGCGATTCAGCTGGCAAGCATCTCTACAGACTGACAGTTTGCGCCGAACAACGTTGTAACCAATGGGTATAGAAAAGAGAGCATAACAAACTCACCACTCCTGCGTATCAGTCAAATAACCGCTGTTGAAATGTGTATTTTTAAGGCCCGTCGACAAACACAGCGTGATTCATTTAGCCCTAACACATTCCAACAATCTGGCTCGTACCTAGAGGGAGCTGCCTGCAGATGTCTGGCTGTGTACGCTAATGTCCGTGGGTTAGTGTTTGATTTTGTCGTCAGATCTGACCATCTGTGAACACCGTGGCAGCAAACAACGGGCATACTAATGGATGTAAAATGTCAGGGAGTGAAGTGGGATTCCATGTGGTTTTACCAGTCATTCTGGAGATCTTCTCTTGTGTGCGGTTCTAATGCTGCAAATAAATAAACATGATGACTGCACACAGAGGCGGCACGGATACAGAGCCGTGTGAGTCAAAGCAAGACGAGGACATGTATAGTCCGATGATTGCAGTGGTCCTCAACTCCTCCAGATTTCTATTTCTTTTGACGTTTTTTTTTCGGCAGTCGTTATATCTTTTTTCATCAGTTCCTGATTCAATCTGAGGTCTGACACTAGTAGCGCGGTGGCACAATGGTTAGTGCTTGAGGCTTTCTGTGGGTCTGCATGTTCTTATATGATGGAAAACGCTGCACAAAGTTATCCGCCTTTTTTCCCGATATTTGACGAAGTATCTGGCCGTTGAATCTGAGCGTTGCCATATCAGTTCATCTTATCACGCCACATCCCAAATTCCTTTATCGCAGTCTTGTCTCCTAATGCAGTTTCTCTGGGCTCCTTTCATCTGTGACATGAATGTGTTCTAAGAGAGAATTTATAATGAACAGTGAGACTCGTATGAAAAAACGTCATATGCACCAGTCAAGGTCCTGGACGGTTGTGAGCTGGCTGCAAGAGGGCGGTTTGGACGCCACTGGTGACATTGCACCACCCTCCCACAGACACAATGAGAATTGATGTGCTGTAACGGTGGCTGGAAAAATGCATTTTCTGTTCTGCTGCCTTACATTGGATATTTTTGTTGGAACTTTAACAAGAATGAATGTGTGCAGTTACTCATAAGCACTGTTTGTGTATCCACACGAGGCCTTGAGATTTCCCCAGCTTTTTATTTAGAAAACTTAATGAATAAATGCATAAGCTCAACACGTGATGTACTTTGAACCTTCTTTTCTTCTTCAGAGACACACTGGAATGTCCCTAAACCCCCCGCTTTCACCGCCAGGCCACAAGAGACCTGTCAACAACCCTGACAACAATTAGCCCTCTGCATTCAACCTAATTGAAACCATTTACATAATACAGGGCCGCCGTCACCATTCATCAGGAGGACAATCGGAGCAGGTCTAGCCGTATTTTCCCCAACCTGGTGTGAAACCAGCCGTGTCTTGACAAACGATCCCAAGCGTCCCACAATAATAACGCACCCAGAGCTGATGTCACTCTGTTGGGCTGTACGTGGCTTTGTAAATTAAAATATGAATTACATTAGCCATTGTAGACAGATGCACTTGTTGTCAGAAGTGTGTTTACCTCCTGTCCCATTACCCATGCAATTACTCCTGAGGTTATAAACTAGCACCCCCATTTGGGCGGCAATAAGATGTGCTGGCATATCTGCTGTTTTGGTGCTGCTTTTTTGACAGGAAGCATTGGCGATAAATTGAATAGATTGCTTGATTAAAAAAGCTTGCTTGACAGAATTCATCACGCCGCATTTTTGGACAAATCTTTGCTTCGCTTAACAGCCCGATCTGTCCTCTTGTGACTTATGGAATCAGCTCTTCTTGTTATTAGCATTTGTTAGATAAGATCAGACGTGCACGTGCATTTCAGAAGAGGGAGGGTGAAGGGGTGCGACAAGCAGCAATCAGTCAATCCCCGCATTCATGGCGTTGCATCATGTGGGGAATCATATCACAATAATGCTTTGGTGTGTTGATTAAATTTGTGCAATGGAATGAGAGCGCTTTTATAAATGCTCTTGTCTGGTGCTCTGCTGGTTCCCACTTCATCGGGTGTAATGGAACACTCATGTCAGCTGTCAGTGGAGAGTTGGCGGAGGCGCACTCAGCTCAGCAGAGTGTTCGTCTGTGAGCCCCCCGGTTCCAGCCCTCTGCTCATGTCACACAAGACGCACCTTTTCTAATTTCAGTCACATCGCTGAACTGCAGGTATAGTGAAGCATCGCACAATATTAGCCTTTTACACTATTTACAAATGTTACGAAATATTTTATGACATTGCATAAATTGTTAAATTTTGAATTAATACTGATTATTGATTGAAAATATATGAAATAACGTATATTACCCATTTTTTCTCTGTGGACAGAGGTGGTCAGCAACAAAGTAAACTTACTTAAAGGAATAGGCCACCGTTTTTAAGGCGAGACACGGCAGGTGAAAGTATTGATTTTTCACATAGTGGTCGAAGTGGAGATTTTTATCTATTTTCCTCCCTTTACATCTTAGTTTTCATGTCAGAGTATAAAAATGACAAAACTCATCCCGCATGATGTTTATTTTAAGATGTTTTGTCGAGGTGGGGGCAACCCGGAAGTAGCTGCTGCGCCGCGTAGAAAGTCCGTCTTTCAAGCGGGTATTCATTCATAAATATTGACGGATTTTACATCCACGTGTCCTGCTAAGGGGCCCCGTGATGACGCTTCCACCCAAATATGGTATTATTCCTCCTACGAGAGGCCCGGTCAGGCCTGGTGCGGAAAAGTCGAAGAACGGGCGGCGCATGCGCACTCGCTACAAAACTTCAGGGCTGGTTTTCTCTGAATGAGAGAAAGCCACACATGGGCAGCGAGTGAGCCCTTATAGTAGCTCCCACAGACTCCAAACTTTTCAGTCTGAGACCTAACAATATTTTGAAGGTTTTTTTAGAGGGATTTTTTAATATCTAATTCCTAGCCTGATTTATTCAACTTTGAAACCAAAAAAACAGGCGGAATTTGAGTTTTTACAGATTTTTTCACTGATGATTAGTTTATTGAAAAACTAAACAAAATATTCAAAATCCCCTCTGAAAAATTAAAATCTTAATTACTAATATGTCAATAAAATAAAACCATAAATTTTAATCTGGCTCAATTCAATATTTTGATTTCGTTGCCCAAAATATAGGCAATTTTGGCCATTTTAATGCTCAATTATTTTTTTGTGAACATAAAATGACAGAAAAAGTGCAATACATTTTATTCTCATATTTATATCTGTGATGTTCAGCAAAAGTTTCAAATTGATATCTTTACTTTTTTTTTTTTTCCCTATTCACCTGCAGTGTCTCGCCTTAAAAACTGAGATATGTTCTTACCTTAGCTTAGATGAGTTGATGCGTAGCTGTCTGGTCTTTACGCGTGCGCTCAGTCACGCAAACAGAGCACAGACGGCGCTCGCATTTAGCCTCTGCTCCTCTCCTCTATGGACCCAAACGGGAGTGACGTTAGAAGACCAATCTCTTCCACGTTTTCCCTATTTAAATACAGTTACATCAGCCAAGTATAGTGACACAAAATTAAAGGCATAATAATATCTTAGGAGCACTTTGACTTTACTGCGAGGATGTCGAAGTGCCTATTACTACGATTACTTTCTATTCCACAACATTTCTAACAAGGCTTCAAAGTAAAAAGAATTAGTTTGACTTTGGCCTTGTTTCATTAAACTCCAGAACAGTAGGTGTCAGTGTGTAGATATCCTATCGGTTCCACTGACTAACAACAAGGAAGAAGATTTGTCCCCATCATAAACAGTCTGGGCTAATGAAGCACGTTCATGCTAGCAATCTGAAGGGAGTTTTGGCGCCAGCTCCGTTATAAAGAATAAAAGGCAAGATAGCAAAATCAAAGATATAAGATGATGTTGTGCATGTTAAGACAAACTCGTGGTGGCTAGAATAAGCCTGCGTTCAATAATGACTTAAAGAGAGGCCAGAACGTTTTAATGTAAAATCCATTAGAGCAAGGGACGTCCATGAAATCTTTAGTTTACTTCACGTAATGAAAATAAGTAATTGTGTGACCACCACTATCAGTGGAGCACTGAAGTTTGTATGTTAAAGTGGGAATGGTTCTTCAACACTGTCTCATGAACAAATGCTCTAACCACTGCAGGGCTGGACTGGCAGAAAAAATCAGCCCGGGACTTTTGGGTCAAGACCGGCCCTCTATAAAATAAGTCATACCATAGACGCTGATTTACGTTCTTCCCAGTGGGTAGGGGTCAGGATTGATCTCACAAACTCGTGGATATGAGCCTCTACCTATGGAGCTAACTAAAGTGGAGCATTGGACCACCACCGCACGTACATGAACCGCCCCACGCTCTTGTTTTTTTATTGAAGAATTTTGGAATTAGGGGAAATTTGCCTGGGTGCCTGTTGTTTACAACTGGCTGCATCTTTGGGAAAACTTCTAAACAATCTTAAAAGGCACGTTCCGTTAAGGAGGTTCCTCTCGCAACTTAAATTTACAAAACCAACCAAATGATGGGGGTGGTGGGTTTAGTTAATGAAATGGTAAAACTCACCGCAGAGTTAGGGAGGTGTGGAGTGAAAATAGAAATCCCCAAAAGGCCAAAACATTGTAAATCCTTTTAATGGAAACCAGAGGCTATTTCCAACTGTGCGCACTGAGACAAGGGGCAGGAGGGCAAGTCACCTGACAACTCCCAGCATGCACTTCTTTACATACATTGTCTAAAATGTATAACAAAAATAGAGGCCTGAGGTTCTGTTGGTCCTGAAGGGTGTTACAATAAACTCTTTTCACTAATATTTTATCCGAGAGACTCATTGCTCATTATATACGAGATTATCATGGGAACCGTATCTTAAAGGAATAGGCCACCGTTTTTACATACTGAGATATGCTCTTACCTCACTTTAGCCGAGTTAATATATCCCCGTCTGGTCTTTGTCCGTGCGCTCTGCCAGGCAAACGGAGCACATACGCAGCCTCTCCCACATGTCACATAGCTCCAAAAAAGCTCACGTTAGAAGCTACCAAGCTCTTCCACATGTTCCCTATTTAAATAAAGTTACGTGAAGTGTTTTCATGCGAAGTATATTTACACAGAAATGTAGCATGTCGATTTTATAAGCAAATAAAAAGGGGGACTATATTGTGAGGCGTAATGATACGAGGAGTAAAACGTCCGCGCAGTAACTCCTAAAGGTTATTGACGGAAGTGAGCGGGGGGAAGTCTTTAGGAGTTACTGCGCGGACGTTTTAATATCAATAAGACATGCAGTATCTCTTGTGGGCCGGTACGATGCAATACGAGCCTGATCTTTCATCAAGTCAGACCGGCCCTAAAGTATGTTGGTCCACTGGGAAAAATTCCGGTTCTCCCGATCGCCAGTCCAGCCCTGAACCACTGCATTAGGTGAGGTCAGAATGGACCAAACATTAAAACCTGAAGCTGAGGATGAATAATGGTTAAAACTGCACTGCATCAGTTGTGCGTGTTGACAGGCTAAGAGCAGTGTCACATGACCAGCAGCCGCAATATGCCAACCGCCGCAACTTTGGTTTATTTTGACCCATTCCGTGATCCCAAAATGTGCTGAGTTCAGAAAGAGCGTTATGATTTTTGGAGGCGTGCTATTCCTTACGGCTTCCTTTGTGAGCAAGTCATGCAGAACGCCAAATGTCATTCAAGACAGTTTGCAACAAAGCACAGAGTACAATGGGCCCAGTCAGGCTAATATACTTTCTCCACACTTCTCTTTGTAACTGCCCTCTGGAGAAGCTAAAGAAAATCCAATTTTGACAAAGCTATCCATCCATTTTCAAAAAAGAAAGAATTAGGTCTCCCCCGGTGAATTTCAGTGAAGAAAGCAGATAAGCAGTTTGTTCAATCAAAGGCATCAAGCAGCGTATTCTGAAGTGACAGGGAGAGGATGAGATGATAGCTTGTGATGGATGCGGGTTCATCTTAAACCTGTCAGATGTGTCGAGGATTTGCGAACACTTCATGAGGTAAATCTGCCGCTTCCTCCCTTTACATTGCCCGGCTCTGCTCTGTCCTGTGTCTGCAGTGAGGTTTGAAGATTGCCAGCGCAGCCGAGAGGTGGGTTTCGTCAGCAGCGACCCGAGCTTCAGTGTGCGGTCGGATGGCAGCGTCTACACAGAGCAGGAGGTGGCCAACCTGTCGGAACCGGTGCAGTTCATGGTGACCGCCAGAGGGCTGCACGATCCACACATCTGGGAGACCACGGTCAAGCTGGCACTGGCCGGTCACCCGCACCCTCTTTCCCTGAGCAAGGTAAACACAGAATCACGTAACATCACCTCATTCACAAGCAAGCCACTGTCTTCCCAGCCAGGAGAGTTATGTTTAAAGATGTGTGTGTTCTAAAAATACTGTGTGTTGGAAAGTGTGAGTCAGTATTGTTGTTGGTTTGTTTTGTTGTTTATTTCTTACATCATCTGCAAACATAGAAACATTAGTATTTTTTTGCAATAGCACAGTAACTGGAATCAAATAGAGGTTGATTTTGAGAAATAAAATGCCTAATTTAGTGAATTTGGGTGGAAATGAGCTCCGTGAGAGAATTCATTAGTGTTTAGTGTCCACAATGACAAACAACATTTTATTGAAACTGAGCTGAAATCAAAGGATGCTGGGCCTTTTTTGATCTGCATTTGTAGTTTGTTAGAGAATTATTGGGGGAAAACGACTTAGAATGTAATTTATTGCCAATTCTGGGTAAGAAGTAATTAGTTATTTCAAAAGTCATTACTGTAATTTCCGGATTATGAGCCGATACCTTTTTAACACACTCTGAACCTATACACACACATGCACATTTTTACGCACTAACACCGTCGCGTTTCGATCTCATGCCTGAGTCCGACCAGAAATTCAGATATCATATGGAGGAGTTGTCCCATAGTTCAGCCCTTTTTCCTACTACCGCTACCAGACTGTGGTGCAAGGAGGGGGGTGCTGCAGGGGAGCGCACGTGCCGAGTGTAGGGCTGTCATGATACTATATCGATTTATCCTTCTATAAATAACAGATAAACGCTACATTTTTCGTCTCGATATTTATTGTCTGACCATTTATTAGCATTCCTCACGATTTATAATTTATAAACTTTGATTTCTAACTGAAGCCAATTAAGTTACATTCTATTTAATTTCATTATTCATTATTTTAGGATGTGATTATGCACTTTTAGAACAAAAGTTTACTGTCATTTTTATGCCTGAGAGTTGACAGTATCTAGTATCTCTAGAGTCAATAACATCGTTTAAAGCGATACTTTCCTGCCGAACTTCAGATTTGTTATTGTGACAGGCCTAGCTGAGTGTATCGGTCACGTTTCTAAAGCATGGCGAGGCTAGCGCTTTGATACAGGCAATACACCGAAACAGTCTTAACTCACTGTGGGCTAAAAAAGTAGTTTGGTGTCCATTTAGTTTGTAAAAGTATGGAAAATGCAGCGTGATGTTTGTGGAAACGAGGAGGAGATGAGACTAAAGCGGCAGAGGAGGGACACTTGAATGTTTTACTTCTCGCATGGCGTGTGCTAGGGATGCACCGATACCACTTTTTCTAAAACCGATACGAGTACGAGTACTTGGATTTAAGTACTCGCCGATACCGAATACCGATACGAGTACTAGGCATTTTCTTCAACATTCTTACTTTTTTTTTTTTTTTTACAGCAGATTGGTTTGTAATTAGTAAATTTACTCATCTACATTTCCTTAAGTAAAGTCGGCGACACATTTAAGAGCAGTTATATTAGAATGGTGCTGATGCCATTTATTTATTTTTTATTTTCATTCAATATAATTTTTAATGTTTAATTTTTATTGCACTGTCCATCATAGACAGAAAAGCCCATGTCCAAAATCTCCCCAATGCCTGAGCTTTATTCATTTATGTATTTTTATTTACCAATAGTATTGAGATGGTTACTGATTAATGGTCTCTTTTCGTCTTTACTTCAGCTCCGTGTAGATTTTCTCGTGTGTTTTGTAGCAACTTAGCGAGTAGCTACAGCGTTTTCATTGTTCTGCTGCAGCTCATTTTCGCTCAATATAAACATGCTGTATCTCTTTTATTTGGATTTTCTGAGGACTTTTTAGTCGCTGGGTTAGTTTTTCAGATGAATAAACCCCTGGGCTTAAAACGGCGTCAGAATGGCCAAAACTGCGCTAGCCGCGAGTTAGCAACGTTAGCCTGTATGTTGTAAACACTGCAGACTCCACGCTGCAGCACTAACAACATTTAGCTCTGGTTAAATCCAGCACAGACTCTGATTTAGAGAGCGCAGTCTGTAATAAAGTCAGCTCTATGTGGATTATTGTATTTCCACTAAAGAATTCTCCAGTTTGTTGCTATTTTCTCTCCTCAGCTGAGAGGTGCGCCTCGTAGGTGCGCTGGCCGCACGTCAAATGGTATCGGTTTGTGGTATCGGGACCTCATGAATGAGTACGAGTATGAGTACAAGCCTGTGGTATCGGCCCGATACCCGATACTGGTATCGGTATCGGTGCATCCCTAGCGTGTGCATAACCTGTCCCGCTCATCTCTCGGCCCTGGTGCAGTGTGTGGACATGGACAGGCACGAGAGGCTTATAGAGAAGTGTGGTCTATAATATGTACTTTTTCTTTTTTCTTTTTGAATTTACTTAGTGCAGCTCAATAGTCCGGAATTTACAGTACATTACTTTTTACTCAAAGCAAAAAGGAACAGTCTCTAGCTCAGGGAATGGATAAAAAGTAAAGCAAATCTAGACTTAACTTAGGTCTAAAAAATGTTATGTTCTTTTGCAAACTACTGACTGTGTCTCCCGGGTCACTTTAACAAGGCGTTACATGTTTCTCATGCCGGCGCCCTGATCGTTAGGCCTATGTCTTTGGTGGACGCTCTTTAATTAAAATGAACACCGCCATCAGACGTGCCTCATCCCGGTGCATATCTGTCTTCTCTTTTGATGAGTTCAGCCCACCGTTGTCTCCTTGCCGCGTCCTCTGAGAGTTGTCTATGAGGAGAAACTATGAGAAAAACTTGTAAAAGGAGAGACTCTGCTTTCTCCTTTTACTAGGAGTCTTTAACAAATCAGACTATCCGAAACATGTTGCTCCCTTACACAAATGCCAATGGGCACTATGGGCTATATGCACAGTGCCACAGTGGTTTCCATCACTGTCCTTTCTCTCCCCTAGCTTTTACATTCACAATTTGCAGGGTCCCACACAAATGAAGAGAGGGCTCAAGATTTCATAACGGACTGCGAGTGAAAGTTAGGGGCCAACGGTTAATGGCTAACAAATGACAACAAAATGAAAATTAAAACTAGTGCAAAGTTTTGAGCCTGCACAAAAAAGGATCGACCTGTAAGTAGTTAAAGAGACTGTACAGAGTTTAAAAATGTTAAAATTATGTATTTTCCTCCCCCTACATGTTCCAGCCATGTCCTAATGTGTAGAATGAGCCCAGACCTGTTCACCACAACTGCCTCTAAAATCCTGCACTGTCACTCAGGGTTAATTCGGGTCCGAAGTGCTGTCAAGCACAAGCTTAATATCGAAGGTGCAATTACACGTATGACCTGAGGTGGCAGTAGTGAGTAAAACATGGCAAACTTGCATCTAGCCCCTTTAAATTTGATTGAGTTGTTTCCATGTTATATTGCTCCTTGGCAATTAGCTCCTTAGCTCGCAAGATGAAAGCTCCTACCTTACGACCCCTGGCGTTTCTTTTGGGGCAGGCTTCACATTAGGGGTTGGCCATATTGTATTGGATGTCGTTATCGGGATATCATTTTTTGATTTCGTTCTAATTTTTAAAGACGATATAATGTTTTTATACTCTACATGTTTACGCTCAGCTCTAGCAGAGCAGCATAAACACTGACACTGCTTGAGTAGATCATATTTGAGAGGAAATTAGTATGCGGTTAAAGAAAAATTAAATTAATAGGCGTAAGGCTGGAATTTTGAAGTATTTTGTCCATTATCAATTATATTATCAAATATCGTTATCGTGATATAGATTTTAGGCCATATCGCCCTTCCCTAATTCACATCCAACGTGATGTTTGTAACACGTTGCAGTGACTGTTCATCAGTAACTCTCTGTCCTTTACCAAATCCTGATTATCTCTTCATTTGTGTGGGACCCTGCTAATCATGAATGTAGGGAAGAGGAGGACAGCGCCGATTACCTTGATTATCAATTAACCAAAATCAATCCATCTCCTCGGCAGAAGACAGAGATGGATTACATTAAGTGTCTGCGTTATTCCTTTTTCTTGTTTGACAATTTTATGGCAACCCAATGTTCATATCTGATTTGGACCACAATCAGAAACAGAATCCTCTTTGTCCCATGACGCTGCACTGCAATTTACACACACAGGTCAAATTGATGTCCTCCGTTACAAAGTTCCACTCAGGCTCTGCACTTTATGTAGAACCACTCAGCCGTTATCATTTCTCCTGCACTACTTGTTGAACTGCGTCGGCCTTAATGCTCTGTCATGTTTCTAATCATGACAAAAAGCTCCGTCCCCTGTTGCTAAAGCGATTGCAGAGAGGGGGGATTAAAATTCTGCCCACTCCTGGCGGTGCAATAATGGAGAAGGGAAAAATAATTGACATTGATTGAGCTAATGTTCCACACTGGCAGCGGCTGCGAGGGCCAGGTGATCTAGTTTCACTCTATAATTATGTTCTCCGTTTCGGCGAGCAGGAGAAAGATTCAATAAATGAACAAGAAATAAATGTGTTCCCCCTAATTACCTAGAAACCAGCTCTAAAGGTATATAATTCTAATTTCCCCCACCAGCCTGGTATGTATGCAGCTGTCTTTCTATATCACTGGAATCTACGTTTCTCCTGAGCTGGGAATTGCTAATGTATCTGGGATTTTCTCATTAAATATAGTGATGGGAGGAACATCAGTCCATCAGAAACATGAAGGGGTTTGAACATTTAAAATATCCAGTATGTTTAATAATATATTCAACAGAGAATATCAATCAATTTCAATAAAAGAACCCCTCAAATATGCACATTCAGGTCCTTCTTTGTTCCATGTTGTCTATGTTTCTACGTCAATAGTGTTGGAAATAAAGAAAAGCCGATACATAAAAAGTGTAGTGTTTTAAAAAATTGGCCGCTAACTGTCCTGCTTTTTAAGTAAGTAAGTGAGTCAGTGCTTTATTTGCCATTGTACAAAACTAAAATACATAGATCAGGTGTTGGGTTAGTCCTGAGCCGCCATTGTGGGCCAATCGGACCAGCATGTTTTTGGATGTAGGAGAAACCGGAGCACCCGGAGGAGACCTGTCCTGACTGCTTTCAGTGCTCCTCTGAAACGGTACACCGCCTCCTGGGTTTGTTCCTGTTTCAGAGCATGGTGTCCTGCACTGGTCAGCTCCTCCACCGCCCCTTTCCTCTACCCCCTGTGCAGCTCCCTCCGCTCCCCCTCCACCTCCTCTTGCGCCTTCTCATCTTCATCTTTGTCCTCTGGCCATTCTTTATCAGCTAAAAGATATTCTACAATCATATATCATTTTTGTGCTATTTCTTTATATAAGGACAACTTTTGTTGGGAATCCAGAATGTTTTATCTCTGTCCAGCATAGGAGGATGCACAGACATAAAGAAAAATACTGGAACGCTATTTGACAGCACAGGCAGGTCATAAACATTACATTTTATGGTGCGCTGTATGAAAGTCCACACAGTGCCATTACTGTCCCCAGGGCCAAACTTTGGAATTCACCTCAGCCTCTTCTTTTTCATTTGTGTCTGTGGGTTATTTTTGACCAAGTATGAGGCTGTAAATGTATGTTTGCAGAGTGGCCGAGCGGGAGTGCGGTATTAAATAGGCTGGAGGCAAGGTCAGAGCTCTATGGACAAGGTTGTGTTCACTGCGCATCTGACTTTCTGTCCTCTCTGTGCACTCACTCAGAAAGTTGACTCTCAAAACTGTGGCTGTTTACTGAATGCTAACACTGCCTGTACTTGAAATAAGACAAAGAAAGAAAAGCATGAATGATGTTTGCATGACATTGCAACATCTAGCTTTCAAAGGAAAATAAAAATCTATAAAAAAAAATGTTTATCCATTTTGATCACAAGATAGAGAGCATCAGGGAGAAAAATCTTAAAAGTCCATACAGAAAAGTCCAACAGAGTTAAGCAACTCAACATGTAGCTGAAATAAAGTTGGCATTTCTCCCTCATACAAGTGAGGACTGTAGACTGTACAGAGTAACAGAGTTTACTTTAATAAATCCTTTCTGTAGTCCCTCTGGGGGTTATACAAGTGTTAATGAGATGATTGGGGGGTCTTTCATCTCCCCCTGGTGCCTCTGGCCAGAAATCCACAATTGCAACTTCGCTGCACCGGGTCGGAGGCCCCAATACACACTAATGGAATCACGAAGAAGAAGCTAACAGGCTAACGGGCAAAGCTAACTGCAGGCTAGCGCCACTTAAACAGTAGGCTATTTACAATTTTGAGTGAAAAAAATGATCTCCATTGTGTAATTGGATGTACAATATCCCTCTCTCCCTTTGTCTTTTCTGTCAGTGTAGTATTTACTCTCACGGACAACTAATGAGTACAAAAAATTTAACATGCTACTACACCTGCAGTGGCGTGAGTAGCATGAGTTACTTAGTACTGCTTTAAACTCTGCTCCAGTAGACTGTATTGTGATCAACTTGTTTAATGAACTATGATAATCACAAACTAAATAAAGGCACTTTATAAGACTGATAGAAAACATACAATGAAACCACAACTGTTTCTCTACATAAACTGTGGAGGACTTTGTTTATGATTATCTTCTTTGACAGTTCTATAGAATTTCCCTTAATGCAAAAGTGTTGTTGTGCCGCAGATTGTTGTTCCAAATCAGTTTGTGCTAAAATACACAGCCTTGTTTGATGTTTGCTCTTTGGCCTTGTGTACCATTAATCATTCCAGTTCCTAATGCAAACAGTGGTGCACTTTTCAATTTAAAACCTATCTGCACAGCACTCTTTTTTTAGCCTAGTGGCTTGTCTTCATTTTCCATTTCTGACAAACAAACAACTAAATGAGAGATAGTTATCTGAGCCTCTGTTTTTGTTTTGCCGGTCAATATTTATTTTCGAAAGGCAGCCATCATAATCATGTCACCTATACACAGCTTATCACTGCTGAATCAACATGTGGCAGCTGATGGACACGCACTGTTTTTCTCAATTAGAGGACAAAGACAGACACGTCGCTGAGGCGAATTAACGTGAGCGAAATTTAAACCTAAACAATAACACATTACTTAGTTTGTAGGAGACAATTGGCCCTCTTAACATTTCTGAGGCGCATTATTGTTATTTGTTTGCGCTTTAAAATGAATTGTTTCACATTAATTGGATTTTTTTTTTTTTGCTATCTTTTCTGTTTAAAGTTGAACCCATTAACCCTCGCCTTAACCGAGTAGTAACCTAAACATTTTCTCAGTTTGGGTTACCCAAATCTAAAATCTCGACTGCAGCTCACAGCCTATAGGCCAGTGTAATGCCTCATTTGAAAGCTAAGACCTACAAAACTGATCTAAATGTTTTTATCGTTTCTCGTTTTTGTTGCTATTTTGATGTTTTTTGTTTAATTGGGCAATGACAAATTGGAGAAAATGTGCTCGAATACATGGTCCCTGACTAAAGTAAACTACTCTGTTGAGACACTGTCCATCTTATGTGCTAAATGTTCAGAAATCACTTTTTCATGTTTTAAAGGTCCTATATCATGCAAAATCGACTTTTTGGAGCTTTTAGCCATGTTGTTATGTTATTTCCTTATCAAAAACACCCCCAGAGTGGTTTGTGGTTTCATTCACGCAGCTCTCAGTAATCCTCCTGAATCCTGCTCTCTGAGCAGCTGCTCCTCCCTCTCCTGGTGAACGACTGACCTGCTCTGTTGTGTCGTCACAGCGGAACGGAAGTGCTCGACGTCTGTAATGTAATGTCTTAATTCTATGCTTACGGCCTGATTTTAATTTGTAAAACAGCGTTTTCATTATTTCTGTCGTAAGAGTGAAAAAAATAAATAAATTAAAAATTAAAAAGGATGTGCCCGAGGTGCTTCCAGGTCAACTGTGGCCAAAACAAACACATCCCTGAGTGTCTGAACAGACGTCATGTTTGCGCTGCAGCTGTGAAGATGGAGCTCGTTACCTATTCTGGACACACCTGTTCTTTATTCTTACCTAACAATAATGTCACGGAGAAAAAGAAGCGCGTTTGGCTACGGAGTTTATTCAACCATTTTCAGGAAGAGGCCACTCAGCTGTTTTTTTCTCCGGGATTCAGCGACTATCAGCCAAAATAGTGTTTTTCTGTGATTGTCACTGATGGATGTTTGGTGAACCTTCGCCAGAGTCAAAGTGGATTAACTTTTATAACCAACGCGAGTTCCATAATGTAAACAGCGATGGACCAGAGTGGTGAGTCAATCCAAACGCGGGTTAGCTTGTGTATTAGCATATTAGCATGTGTGTTAGCCATTTATGAAGCTGTGTTGCAGATGTCAACTCCGTATAACTGCATCGTGAAGTAACTTCACTTATAGGCTATATGCACAGTTTCCCCACGTGACGTCTATTTATTTATATTACGGTAACGTTGTATGTGCGGAGAGAGGGGGTGGAGTTAACTGAATCGAAGCGTTGTGTCTTCCGAGTTTGAAAAATACCTCCAGAAAACACTTACATTTATCACAAAAATGAGTGCTCCATAGTGGTAGAGGTACAATATATCATATAAATGCCTATACTTAACTTTGGAATGGCTAAAATACCATGATATAGCTCCTTTAAATCGTAGCAAACTGTTATGAAGCATATATTGAGTTGACAGCCTTATCAGAATAAAAAGAAAAAAAACACCTACGGTATACTGTTTATACACAAAGCTAATCTCCAGATGTCAGCTCCAGGGTTCAGGGGGGAGTTGGCGTTGTTGCGGCCCCACAGAGTGCTCTCTGCCTGGGAGCCGAGTGCTGCCACCTGGCCCTGCGCGCCTGTGGCTCTGGGTCTCACAGGGGAGCCGCTAACTGACTCCTGTCATGTACTCGCCCCCCTTCACAATAGGAGACATGTCTGAGTGCAGCGTGTCACATCTACTCAACATATGTGCATGTACAAGTCACACGCATGACTTCCCACGCGTGCACGTTCACAGCTGTAAGGACAAGTCCCGGAGCCCTAATCAGCACCACGTCTTCTGGTATTTCAATGATCGCATCTCCCTTTGTCAATGTTTCATTTTTGTCTGCGTGCCAGCAGCCTTCATCTGCCACAGCGTTTGCAAGTGACAAGTAAAAACGTCTCCAAAACGCTCTTCTCACAGCGTGCCTCACTCTTTTTCAGCCAGTATGCCTTTTCTTCTTCTGCATTACCATTCTGGCAGCGCTTCTTAGGCAGTTGGACCAATCAGATTCCTTCACCTTGTTGTGATGAGTTGTTGTTGTGCCAGGCGGATTGGCACACAAAACATTCTTGCTTTTCATTGTCAGAACTCACCAATTCAAAACTATGACATTTAAAGAAAAATCTCTGTCTGAATACGATTGTCATTGTCAACAAGGAAGTCTCTTTGGTCTCATGGTGATTTCCTAAGACACTGCTGGGGGAAAAAATGTCCAATTTTCACTTTACGATGTTTAATTTTTGCATTCCACCATTGTCACTTTCTCCATAGATTTGTTTGGAAAATTATGGCGTCTCATATTGGGTGTATGACATTTGTGCTTAAAATAGCACCTAAATAGCACCCCAAATGTATCAGTCTTGTACCTTTTTTTTAAGGATTCTGAGCTTTGAACCCTAAAAATACTATAGACACAAAAGGGACAGCGTCTTCTCTTGCATAAATGAACAAAGGTCCAATTATTATTATTATGAGAGACCAACAGACCCGGTTAGAACCATGAGGCCGTCCTTCCGTGGACCCACTACCTGCTGGAGGAACCATAAGGGGCTGGTGCAATGTGATATAGCAGCTGCCCCAACGACCCAGCAACGGAAAAGTGGAAGAAAATGGATGGATGGATGGATGGATGGATGGATGGATGGATGGATGGATGGATGGATGGATGGATGTATAATGTGTAATATGAAGAAGATTAATATGACAGGTTTGAAGACATACAAACCTAACACGTATTGATCACATTAAATATTTGATGTGTATTTGTATGTATGTACAAATGTATGCCAAATATGGAAAAAGAACAATTAAACTGAATGCTGAAATGTGTGTCAAGTGTTCAATTACCAATTAAAAATGAGCCTATACCTTAAAGACTTGTCCGGCCCTGATGTCAGCCAAGCATGAACTAAATCCCACACCACTGGGCCGCTCCCAAAAAATAAAAATAAAAGTAAAAAATTGGACATGCCTGTGTATGACAACTTTGCCCATCCGTGTTGTTGTGAAAAACCACTAAGATGAGTGAAAGCGCACAGGATACAAACATGGAGGGCTGAGGAGGAAATGAAACAGGCCACAGCAGGAAGGATTAGAGCAGATATGGGCAAACTTTTTGATGCGAGGGCCACATTGGGTTTTTGAACTGCCCTCGAAGGCCAGACCAATTGCGAATTTGGTTGCTTCAAAGAAATACATTTCTCAACTAGACTGTAAATGCCTATGCAAATTGGTTCAATTTCAGACTCAACAATTACATGCTTGCTGGCTGTCATCAAAATATTAATTGTAATTTTGGCTGGTTTAAAGTTTTCTGGTAAACACCTTGTGGCTATCCTCTTTCAAGCATTTCACGTGTCGATGTCGAGGGGGAAATGTCGGAATTGCTTAGATTCAGTTGTAGAGTGTTTGTTTTGCCATGTTTATTTGTTCGGCCTCTCCTTCCATAAATCCATGAGTACACAACACAGGGGGTGCCCACCTGCCAGGCCTGGCTCTGTCTCTGCCTCCTGGTGCCAGCTGGTACCTGGGAGTGTTCTGGATGAGTGCGGCTACAATCAGACTTATTTTATCACTGAGACACATCTGGTCCTCTATCTGTCCTTCAAACAGACACTTGTGTTTCCCCTCACCCATCTTCTCTGTGCTTAGATAAATCATGGCCTCCGTTGGGCCTGTAGAGCTCGTGGTCCAACTCCATGAGCTGTGTGATGAGCACAAACAGGTGATGCAGAAGAAAAAGTTTTATGTGTTGCTCTTTTGCTGTTTAGTGCTCGCAGTTGCCAATCGGTTAAATGTGTATGATGTCACTTTTGGGGATTGGATAATTGGCGATCGAAATGGGATGAAACCACGCCTTGCTGTATCAGTCGCATGGGTCGATAGGCTAAGATTGGCGTCACATGATTTGCCCTCAGCATGGATCCTTCAGTAATCACGTGTCTGCATATGACCATTAAAGCAGCTGTTCTCAGACTGTGATACAAAGGCTACTGGTGGGCTTAAGTTTGTTTGTTTGTTGTTTGTTTGTTTACTTTATTGTCCCCGTAGGGAAATTTGTCCTCTGCATTTAACCCATCCTTCAATGCCGCTAGGGCAAACCCGTAAGGAGCAGTGGTCGACGGCAGTGCCGCGCCCGGGGACCCATCTCCATGATGTGGTGCCAGGCTGATGGTCACAATCACCTGGCTGGAGGATTCACCTATTGCACATGTTTTTAGTGGTAGGGGAAACCGGAGTACCTGGAGGAAACCTACGCAGACACGGGGAGAACATGCAAACTCCACACAGAAAGACCCTGTCCTGGTGGGAATCGAACCCGGTTCCTCCGCTTCTAGCTGTGAAGCGGAGGCACTAACCACTGCGCTACCGCACGCCCAAGTTAAATTTAATAGAATTAATTTCAGTTATGCTTCAGTAACACATTGAATATTTTTTCCACTTAAGACATGGATTGGTCTATTTTAGATCTATTTCACTTTTTAGCCCTGATTTGATCTTGTGAAGTGGTACTTTGATGGAAAGTTTTGAGAATCACAGCAATAGAGTACTACATACTAATTTATATTTAGAAAAATAATGTGAAATAATGGTACTTTATTTGTTGGCTAATATATGCCTGTCATATCAAAGCACTGAGGAAGACTTAGCACGTAAGTAAGTGCTTACTGTGTGCTGCCACTGTGGGCCATGTTTTTGGAGAGAGTGGAAACCGTAGCACCGGGAGGAAACCTGGCTGGTTGCCTTCAGTCGCCTCTGATGCTCTGAAACAGTGCAGCGCCTCCTGGGTTTGTCCCTGTTTCAGAGCGTGGTGTCCTGCACTGATCAGCTCCTTCCTCTTCTTCCTGCGCAGCTCCCTCCGCTCCACAACAGTTTTTCAGCATCTTATGGGAAGAGCTTAGCAGTTAAACTGTTTTATTCTTCAGTGAACGTCCATTAGCCGGAACAATAGTAGGGACAGGAGGCATGTGTGGCTTAGCTTTGAGTCTTGCCCGGCTACCTCCTCGTTTGTCCCTTCCTTGTTTCATGTAGCACCTCTTGTGACGCCTCCACTGTGCTGCAGGTGTGAGGGCTCTTTGTGCCTCTTCAGTGTTTCAGAAAAAGAACTTTGTAGGTCTCAAATGTCTTTAACTCATAAGCTAGCTGTTTGACTTTTAAAAAACTACTTTCTTAAGAACCATTATGGACTCTCTGCAGTAAACACAAAATGCACCAATCCCAAAGCAAAGAAAAGATGTACAAAAGCATCTAGCAAAACAGTGAGGAACAGAAACCACAATTGCAGCTTGCAGAAAAAGGCCAAAAAAATCTGCTGTACCGAGAGAGAGGGAGGTTGCTGCTTGTTTACACGTTGCCATGACAGGTATTATTGATCTTGCTTTTCAACAACCAAACAAAGCATATTTTCTGGGCTTTTTTTCTGGAAATGTTTGAAAATGTTAGAAAATCAATGTGCACATCCCCACACTATCTATTATTATTATTATTATCTATCTTTGAGGCCAAATCCATGAGAGGAGTTACACTGAGCAGGTGGATATGGATATGGTGTGTGCCTCTTGCAGGTGAGATGAGCCGCTGTGCTGCAGGTGACACAGGCACGTGCCAAGTGTGTGTGTGTGTGTGTGTGTGTGTGTGTGTGTGTGTGTGTGTGTGTGTGTGTGTGTGTGTGTGTGTGTGTGTGTGTGTGTGTGTGTATGCCTGTGCACTGAGCAGGAGTGACAATAGGATTAGTTGGATTACAGAAATACAGGCGTCTTACAGGCGAACACCAAAGAAGAGCTGCCGAAGACAGCACCCATGCCGTTTTACATAACACCTAAGCCTCATTTTACAGAATATCCTGAGCCTGAACACACTCTGCGGGCACAAAGCATAGTTAATTCAAAAGTCAGGACATATTTCAAAAGGCTGTATATGATGATAATGTCGAGTTATATATGGTGCTATTACTGTAGGTGCAAACAGGAGTGAGCCAGGACACTTATCCAGATCCACAAGAATATCTTGGTCAAGCCAAATATCTAGCTGACCTTTTTCACACTATGCAGAGTGCAGAACAATTTACTGAAATGTTTTCTCGCTTACAGTATCGTCTGCATGTCTCTCCCAAATGGCTCTACTGTTGCCATGACACGTACAATTTCTCTGTGAATTTCTTTCGTGAAATATGTGACACTGCACCAAACTTAATAGCTTCATCTTTCAACCTGTCGCTCTAGACTTTTGAAATGAAAGGAGCTTATTCCACTTGCAGCGAGAGGCATGAAGCTGTGATATGACATGTTTGGATGTCTTTCCCTTCTGTCTGTTCAGGTTGGAATAGAAGAGATGCTGTCAAGAATGTGGGAGTCCCAGCCCAGAGTGATCCGGTTCCCACGGAAACATCAGAGGAGCTCGGTGGCCAATGGGCTGCGTAGACAGAAAAGAGACTGGGTCATCCCACCAATCAATGTGCCTGAAAACTCCCGCGGACCCTTTCCTCACATGCTTGTCAGGGTGAGTGGCAGCTACTATCATCCTGCTTCCAAAGCTTTGATTCACACCGTTCATAATGTGTCTCCCCTGAAAGGATTGGAGTGGTTGATATGCATGGAAAATAGTCTGTGACATTGTGAAAAGGGCCGGTGAGCTCAAAACATTGACCAACCAAGGAAGTTTGCAAGCATAAAATTATCGTTTATTTTTTCCCCATACATGCAGTGGCTGTGATTATATTTATGAATTCCCATCCCAAATATAATGTACGTTTCCTTAAAACCAAAGGTACAGAGACAGCTCAAGGGAACATTTGAGATTTTATGGACATGAACAGAGGAGCAATAGGGAATTAATGGGCCTAGAGGAGATTTGTAAGGAGTAATAAAAGTGGACATAAAATTAGTTGTATTGAGTATGGGGCAGGTCACCTTTCAATTATTTTTCCCAATATACTACTGATTGTCATTAGAACCATAAACAGACTAATTAATCATTAAAGGATTATTTCTTTGAGCAAAAGCAGTAATCCTTAGCCTAATAATAATAACAGCTCTGTGCTATGGATCCATCAGACAAATATTGGTTTCATAAGAAAGTATTTTCAGTAACTAATTATTACTAATAATTCCTTTAAAATGTGCACAATTTCATTTTTAAAACATGTAACGTTTATCCTCACGCCTTCTTTAAAGGGACTATATAGAGTGTAAAAATGTTTAAATTAAGTATTTTCCTCCCCCTACATGTTCCAATAATGTCCTAAGGTGTAGAATGAGCCCAGACCTATTCACCCAAACTGCCTCTAAAATCCTGCACTGTCACTCAAAAAGGTCTTAATTTGTGCGAAGATTGGTCCGAAGTGCCGTCATGCACGAGCTTAATATAGAAGCTGCAGTTACACGTATGACCTGAGGTGGCAGTAGTGAGTATAAAATGGCTAACTTGCATCTAGCCCCTTTAAACATGTGGCAATGGGCTATATGCACAGTGACCCCAAGTGATTTCCACCTGGACAGTCAGCCAGACACTGTCCTTCCTGTCCGTTATCTCTTCCCATTAAAAATTAGCAGGTCCCACAGAAATGAAGCAATAGCTCAAGATTTGGTAAAGGACAGCAAGTAAATGTTATGATGTGACTGGAGCAGGTTAAAAAATATTACATGAGGCGTAACGACTTCACTGGAGGAAACCCTGTGTTCATAACAGTGGATGTTTTTGTCTTGAGGCTAACGCGGCTAACAAAATAAAAAATAAAACTAGTGCAAAGTTTTGAACGAGCCTGCGCAAAAAAGAATCGTCCTGTTAGTAGTTTAATAATATTTACTTGTTTACATGTTATATTATCATTTTTCAACACTAGCCTTTAGCTCTAAGATAAAAGCTCCTACCTTACGACAGCTGGCGTTTCCTTTGGGTGCTGGATTCACAGCGAACATGATGTTTGTAATACGTTTCTGTGACTGTCCATCAGTAACTCGTTGTCCTTAACCAGATCCTGAGCTATCTCTTTATTTGTGTGGGAACCTGCTAATTGTGAATGTAAACGATCGCTGACAGGAAGTCCAGCGTCTGGCTGACTGTCCAGGAAGACGTCACGTGAGGAAACTGTGCATATAGCCTATAGTTCATTTAATGGATAGTGATGATTTGATGAATTCAGAAATAGATTCAACCTCGAATGCACTCATACAACATATGTTCTTTACTTACCATACCAACTTTATTGATAAAGCACTTACCAGTTGGCCAAAGCGCTGTAGACACATCATAAATCAAGGAAAAATGAATAAACAGTCTTAACACAAGATGTGAAGTGCGGTGAATACAACAAAATAAAGCCCAAAATAAAAGACAAAGACAAATTCAGTAATGCAACAACGTAGGAGCTCGAAACACAGCTCACTTAGCGATTGAAAGCCTGCGAGAAAAGGTGCGTTTTCAAAAGGGATTTAAACCCAGGAAAAGACTGAGCTTGTCTAATCTCTGGAGGCAACGTGTTTCACAGCTTTAGAGCAGCAACAGAAAAAGCATGGTCCCCGGAAAGGTTCCTTTTAGTTGGTGGGACCACAAGCTGCAGCTGATCTGCTGACCTGAGACCATGACAAGGGGACATAGGGGCAAATCAGGAGAGGGGGCCAGGCCATTTAAACATGTAAAAGTTTTTTGTTTTCAAATCAACTCTAAATCGCACTGGCAGCCCCTGAAGTGAAGCTAAAATTGGTGAGTTCATGTGTTCATGTTGCTTAAAGCTATACCTTCCGCTCTACTAAACATAATAAAATTACATATTCTACTTGCATCATCTCCTTTATTTATTAGAGATTATAGCTTCTTTGAGCAACATGTAATAATTTAAGATCTTAATTGAAAACTGAAAGTTTTGAAGATATTGTCTCCAACTTGGAAAAAAAATAATAATTCCATAATAAGATCCAGATACTTCTTTCTATCATCTCATCAAGTGCACTTTAAAACCATTAATGACAAATACCAATGTAGGAAGAATTAGATACTTTCAAGATAACATATATCAGTTTTGCCAAATTGGTATTGAATATCGGGAACATTTATGTTTTGAATGCAGTAATGTGAAGAAATGTTAGGATGATTTATATAATGTGCCGTTAGACGATTACATTACATATTGAATTACGTGATATGAAAGAAAAAAAAGAAAAAAAGATATAATAATTTCATAATTGTCAGTAAATTTTATAAACATAAATGTAGATTTCTCATTGTAAACCCCAATTTTGTTCCTTTAATAATGAATAATGTCCATGTACAGTATAAGTCTCTTACAGTAATAAATGGTAGAACTGATGCCCTCGTATGATCATTATTATCATTATTTGTTATTTATTTTATTTGTATGTTTTGACTTTCCTTTTCTGCAGTCATTTGCATTACCTTTTTGATTTTGATATTCTGTAAAACATGTGGCATGGAGGAAGGTCATCACATGTCAGTAATATCGGTGTGTGAAATCACAGGCCAAAGTTTTCTATATTTGATTAGCATTTGCAGTGACAACTGACAAGCATAGTTGTGTTTTAAAAGAAACACCCTGGTCACAACATGAATGTTGTATCATCATGTACTTGTATGGACCAACCATCTGTGGCCAGCTCCAGATAAAACATGACCAGCTCTGCTCAGATAAGGCCAGACAACACAGGCCATTATCCAGTGCAAGGTCTGGAGACGCTGGAATGTTATATCAAGCGCCCGGCAGGCGAACAACTCTTCTCTCGCCCCCGTTTAGGTGGTGATGCAGGGTGATCTGTCAGCTACACCTTTAGGCACCTGCAGGTCGACAGATGATTGCTCAGAAAATGCTCATCCCTATGGTTGGTCTCAGTAGAACAGATGTGTGGATTACCCAGGACGCTGTCCTTTGGCTGTCGGTACATCAGCACTGTTCCTACCTGGACTGGAACAAAGGATTTCTTTTTTTTTCTGGTCCATATTCCTTCCCAACATTCCTTACACATTTATTCTGCAAATACAACATACTGAAGGAGGACAACATGAATTTCACTACTTTTACAAAAAAATGTGCCTTTAATTAAAATGTAATAAGATTATATTTTGTAGCAACATGAAAGGCATAAAAAGTCAGTTTCTTCTGCGGCTTCTCTGTGAACGTCCTCTGAGGCTGCCTGTTATCAGTCTCTGTGGCAGACAGACAGCTTTTAGTAGCATTTCTTCGCACACTCACACTGACACCGGCCTGCCCCCACACAAGCCCCTCACGCCCATTTGTCGAGCGAGGTTTACACTGGCGGATTACGGAAATCGCCTTTCACCAGTGTGCCGTGCGAGAGGGCAGATTTGCCACAGACGCGCGGAGGGCTGGCCCCCACAAAGAGAGCCACAGTGGGGCCGGTCAGTGTCAGGGGAGCGCTCTGTCATCCCCTTTCACATGTGGAATGCCATAAGTCAGGATTAAACTGAGGGGCTGCTTTTACAGGATATGTGTGACTGGGAGTGCGGGGCTGATCTCCTGTGACCACATGAGCCTGTGTGTTGTCAGGGATACGTTAGGGCTTGTGACTTCTTATATATCTTGGCTTTTCTGCTGTTTTCACTTTTTAAAATACTCCCTGGACACACAACAAAACGACTCTGTGCAATACCAACTCATTGATTTGAAGATAGAAATATAGTCAACTTTTATATAACTTAAAATGATCAGTTAGTGTATGTTTTTAGTTCAAGCTTTCTCTTGGTTGGAGTTTTTTTTTTTTCGTATTAATAACTGCAAAGGGAAAAGATGTGCATGCATGTGCCATGACTGCCTTTGAAAATGCAGGATGAGCCTTACGCCCTGTGAGCTCACCTCTCCTCCCGAACAGTCCTTCAGTCTGACAGCACCTTGACTAAACTGCAGCTGCTGGGACTCGAGCTTTATTCCTATTCCCTCACAAGTGGCCAAGTGCAACCTTTCGAAGCTCACACACTTCATTCTCAGACACATCCACACTCCTTCTTCTTTTTGCCGTATCTTTGGAGATGTTTTTAGAGTACAACTGGCCAATGGGCCCCCAGGAGTGTAATTATCCCCATGATCAGTGTCAAATGAGCCAGATGACTGGACTAAAAAGGTGTATGTGACTGGACTACAGCCTGGTTCTCTTTGATTCAGTGCAAGTGGAGGCAGGACAATCAGAGGCTAATGTAACTGCTCCAGGCACTGATTAATCCCAGTGACAGAGGCACTTTCAGTTACACACAAACAAAGACCTTACTCAGTACATGTGCTCAGATCTGCTTTAGACAATAGAGGCCGTTATAATAGAAACATGTATGGAATATATTTATATTAACCTCTTACCGAGGGCATTTTTGGCTTCACCCAAATCTTAAAGCTTCTGGACTAGAGCTTGCTGGAGCCTCATTTGAAAGCTAAGACTTGCAAAACTGATTGCAACTTTTTTTGTCACGTTGCCATCTCGTTTTTCGTTGCTTTTTTATCTCGGTTTCGACACATTTTCGTCCCGTTTTTGTCACTCTTGTGCTGCTTCTTTGTCGCTTATTTGTCACTTGCATGTCATTTTTTTGTGCATTTTTTCATAGCGTTTTTGTGGCTTTTTCACATTTTTTTTCTCCCTGTTGCTTTTTTGTCACATTTTTGTTGCATTTCCATTGTTGTTTTCGTCATATATCTATATTGACACTTTTCTTTTGATTTGATGAAAGGTTAACTGGAGAAAAAATGTGCTTGGTTCAGGTGGGGGTTAACAGGATAATAATGCAAACAAGGTGGGTTGCGGACTGTATGTTTTTTTTTTAATTATTGAAACCAGTGCTTCATTAATAAAATCTGTAGTTATAGGACATTTTTTTGTCTGATGGGACCGGTGGGTAGGGCTGGGTACCGTTTTATTGTTTCCTCGATACCACTACTTAACTACCTAACAATACCTGCTTTTCGGTACCGGTGCCTTAAAGGGACTATACGGAGTTTAAAAATGTTAAAACTAAGTATTTTCCTCCCCCTACATGTTCCAGCCATGTCCTAATGTGTACAATGAGCCCAGACCTATTCACCACAACTGCCTCTAAAATCCTGCACTGTCACTGAAAAAGTTGTTGATTCGGGTCCGAAGTGCCGTCATGCACGAACTTAATATAGAAACTGCAGTTACACATATGACCTGAGGTGGCAGTAGTGAGCATAAAATGACTAACTTGCGTCTAGCCCCTTTAACGGTACTTTTTTCGATACCAATGTTATTTTAATTGAGTTAAAATAATGTGTATAAAAAGTATCGTTCAGGAGAAACTCCAAAAACGGCACAACAGAAAGAACACAGGCCGCAGCTGCGTCACCTGTAACTTCATTTTGTTGTGCAGAATTCCCACTTAAGCAGCGATAAAAAGAGAGAAAGGACATTATTACCTTCTGAGCTGCAGAGACAGATCAGAAACACATCAGGACACCGTTTTCTTTCAGCTAAACCTTTCTAAACACACTGCGCTGTTCAACAAAGTGATAGCACTCCACACATCAAAGTTCTGTTACATAGTGGGAGCGCTCACTCTGTGACTAAAGATTTACCATAATTGTTCTAAAAAATGCTAATGTAGAGTGAGCGCTCACTTTATCCACAAACGATCTTTGATCCCAAATGCTCCGTTTCAGCCATTTGGTGCAGCTGGAGTTTAGTAACAACAGCACGTAACTTCTGGTTATGTGGGGCTTTTGCTAAAAGCAAATAGCCAATGTGTTTCTTGTTGTCACTACCGTATTGTCACAAATTTTCTCTCTGTCTAGAGCTCTAGTTTCTCATTCAGTGCTGGTTTAGTCCTAGTTTTTAACCAGTTTTCTGTAAATCCTGGTTGGGTCCTGGCTCAGACCGCGGCTCTGCCATCTCTGATAATGATTAAAGTGTTTGTAAGTTACAGCTTTGCTTCACTTTAGAAAACATTTGCACTGAAGCTACTCATGAGTTCAGGCTTTTTTAGACTCACCGCAGATCATTTATTGACGTTTGGAGAGAAAAAGTACCGAAAATTAGCACCGAAAAAAAAAGGTTTTTCGATACCGTCCCCTACCGGAGCTTTTCGGTCTGTACCAAGTAGGTACCCAGCCCTACCCGTGGGTAAACAAGCCAAAACTGCCCTGCACGTGTTTGTGTTTAGGTCAGGGGTGTGGTGGGGTGCGCTGTGAGGTGAGGGAGGTGAGGTGCTCACCTGCTTCTGCGGGGAAAAAGTCAGCTCAATGTTTCCAAGTTGGCAAATCTAGCAATGCAATGTGGGAATGCAACCATTCCGGTCCGGCAAGATGGAGCAGCTGAGGACGCCTTTAAACCATATTGTGAAGGTTTTCATGAATCCCATTTTCATGAAGATTATAGAAAGTCTAACTGGCCGTGGACAGAGCAATGATACCTAAAGACTGCAGTGTTTGGAGAGTAGAATAAAGCAAAAACCTCAATTTGTCGACTCACTGCAAGAAAAAAACTAAGTGGTTAGCAAGTATTCAGTTCTGTTCACTGATGCTTCAACTTGCATGAAATAGACTACAATAACTTCAGAGTGATTGAGAGGTTTGGTGCAAGGCTTGATTCACTGGCAGTAAGTCACACTGCACCTTTTCACTCCTGCAGCTCATAAGTAATTCCATAACTCAAGGCTGTGTAATATGCAAATGTGTTTTGTTGACAGCAGTTGAATTCAAGGTTGTGTGACACCGTGTCCTGGAGCTCCATAACAAGAAGCACCGCATCTCATTCATTCTAATTTATTTCACCACTGCTGCCCTCTAAGTATCAGGTAACAAGTATGCCAAACTCTATAGACACAGACACGTAATCATGGCGTTTTTTTTTTTTCTTTCTTTCTTTGTATTTAATAGTGATTGTTAGTGGTGCAAAGATACTATATGGGAATGGGAAAAAGAAAAAACAGATCATATTTCGTCATCTTCTAAATCGACAGCCGAGACATGTTGTCTGTTTTTGTTGTTGTTTGTCTGTTTTGTTTTAAAAGGCTGTTAGATTTCCCGATGCACGGCGTGGGTAAAATCATAAACTCGTGCTTGTCTCCACTGTGTGATGATTCAGAGATGCAATTGGAGTTACAACCAAAGCCTCTTTAAGCGTTTTAGGCTCAGAAGTCGTGCCTTTAGCACCATATGCTTGCAGTATTTATTTCCACGTAAAAGTTTCGAGCGAATGCCGTCCGTCCATGGCTGGGCACTGCTCCTGTAGCTGGTGGCGCACTGGTGTTTGTTTTTCTGTTTATCTCCGACACAGCGTTGTAGTTGCGGTGGGAGGATGACTCACTCTGTTTGATGTATGTAACTGCTCGTCTTTTTGGTCGTACGACGGTTCCAACTTTAATCCATATCTCTTTCTCGCTGTCAGGCCTTACATAGCCGTGGCCCTCCTGATGGCACTGGCTAACCATTGTCCACCAAATGAAACTGGTAAATGTGACAGATGTAAGTAGAGAGAGCTGACACTGGGCTAAAATGGATATCTTGGAAGATGGCCGATGCATTGAAAAGCACACACAAGGAGGCAGGTGGGCTGGGGGGAAAAGACAAAAAAAGGGGGGGGGTGACAGGCAGGAGGAGAAAGAGGAGGCTACATTAGTCCCAGACCATTTGTGTCTTTCTCATCTCGGACCCGTCACTGAAAGACCTATACTGGGCCCAATGAGGCTGCACTGATGTGAAGCTATCCGAATATAAGGGAGGAAAGGGACCCCATCCGGTTAACAGTGCTGCCTATCGTCGCACAAATGTCCAGGGCGACAATGCAAACAATGCAGCCAGGGAATAACTTGCAACTTTGTGGGCAGGCCTCAGAGAAAGTGGAGACTTTTCATTGAGCTGCAAGTGAAACTGTAAATGTATGACATAATACAAGAGAGGTGAATATTACTGTGACGGAGGCTAGCAACCTGATTAGCATGGGGATTGAATGTAGAAGAGACATTGAAGAGATTCTGAACTCTCACAGGCATGAGTAATGACGAGTTCTACCACATGCACATTTAGCAAAATTACAAACCCAGTGTAAGGTATGATAAAAATAAATATGGGCTTTACTCCACACTGCTCCTTGAAATTTCAGTTGTTCAGGAGCTTGGTGCTCTCTATTGATCAGACTGTGTTTGAAACTGCTTGAGCAGAACGGCATTTTTTACCGCCAAAAGGACCAATCAATGCATAGAGGCTGCCAATTTAGTGCAGCCCACAGTAATTGTCCAACTACTGTTTCTGTGTGCGTTTTTGTAGTCACAAAGATATAAAGGGACGTGAATAATGATCAAAGAGTGGAGAGATGTAACAGCATTAATGCAAGAAAAAGCATTTAAATAACACAGCTATCTCCGCAATGACAATCATGTGGTGCACATGAATGGTGTGATGTGTAGAGCTTTGGTAATCCTGCCCTAATTCCAAATAGGTCCTAAGGGTGCAAGTGACAGTCATCATGCTCATTTAATTCAATAAAATCTCATCTTGTATTGTAAATTATAGTGTTACGTACTGTAACTGGGTGTACTTCATCCCTCAACATTGACACGCTTTACTGGTGTAATATTCAAGTCACATGACCAAAGATCCATGAAAGAATTGAGTGTTCATGCATAGTTTCACTGATAAAACATTTGCCCTATTGCTTTGCTAAGTTAGCCCAGTCTTATTGTAATGTGTACCGCTGTTGGAGTGTTCCTCAAAATGAAAACTCTGCTTCATTTAGAGCCCCTTATTGTGTTTTGTATTTCATTATGGTTTATAATGAGATCGTAATATGCTTCTCGGATTTGCTTGTTTTGTCTGCAGTTTTATTGCACCCCCTGTGCATTGAGTATGTTTTGTCTCTTTCCCAGACTCGCAACAACAAATTCAACAGCAAAGCAATAAAACTTATACTGTGCTGGAATTAGATTATTCAAAAGAAGTAATATGATTCTTCGGATGAAAAAGTCTCATATTAATTACCTATTCCACAAGCTTTGCTCTGGATATGGAGATGTGGAGAATGATTATAGTTACTGAAATAGAAAGTAGCTGCACACAGACATACATCACGCTCATCCATGAGTTCACCTTATTTGTTGCTTGTTTGTCAGGAGGTGATTTTGAGCCAATGTGAAGAACTGGGATTTCTGCATGTTTCCATTGCATTCAGGGCGGCAGACTGGGGCGTTTTGTGACCGGAGGGTTGGCAGTTCAAATCCTGCAGGTGTACATAGTGATTGTGTCCTTTGGCAATACACTTCACACATTTTGCCTCCAGTGTCCGTGTATACTGTTTTGTGAATGGGGGAGTGGTTCCTTGATGTAAAGTGCTATATAGATGTGACCATTTACCATCCATGTTTCCAGGGTTTTTTGTGGTTTGCATTTACATTGTTTGAAACAAACAAATTAAAAAAAACGATTAGGAAGCCCCATATGGGGAATGAAATGTTGATGTCTAGTTGTTTTAATTTAACAATTTCATTGATCCAGTTAATAATAAAGATATCAGAGGAAAACTATAGGTGGCACTATATGTTCATCAGCAATTTTAGACTTTTTTTTTTTTATTTGAAATATAAGTAATGTAATTTTAGCTTTAATCGTGTATTAGACATCGTGTACACACAGTTTAAACATAATTTCAATCAACTTTGGGTTGTTTTAGACCCTTATTTAGACCCAGTTTATTCCTGATTTGATCTATATCTAGGTGGTACTTGGAAGGTTAAATGTTTTACGAGGTGGTACTTGGTGTGTGAAACGTTTAAGAACTAAATGAATAGAACATTTTGTATTATTCCAATTTCCAGAATAAATAGATATGGTATCAGTAAAACGTACAAGTATGGGTACAGACAGATCTTATTGACGGATCACTTTTTCCTGCTATACTGCAAGTGTACATTACGCACAACTTTCTTGGTTGAGGCCTCGATGAGTCACTTTTTGTCAAGCTCATAGCACAATTGCCTAAGCCTTTTTCTTTCTTACTACTCAGCCAATCACAAGGTTATGACCAAAAGACTTCTTCTCTTTTATGTAATCTCTAGAAGGATTCCAATGCATCCCATTGCTTTTGTTTTCTGTGAATTAGCCATTTATGCATGTTTGTACATGATACATATCACTGCAGCAGTGCTCAACGGTTTCCATTCAGTTTTTCATACAGTGCTACATAGGTGATCATGTCATTATATAATAAATTAGTAAGTAAAATATGTGCTTTAGAGGTAGCACTCTGTATCATTTAGATCCCACATGGTCCTTTCGATTAAAGTCTTAACGAGTAAATGATTGTGTGAATGGCAGCTTATTGGCTGTGTTGATATGAACTGCCATGTAATGGGAAATTGAGACTGACTTATTAGCACCATTAGGGATACTAAAAATGGTTATGGTTAATTACACGATCATCTGTACCTGCTGTCAATGGCTAATGAGAAGTTCAATGTTCATACTGATTGGTCCCAAGGCACGATAAAGGAAATCTCAAGGCCGTTGCAGTGCAAGAATATAATAGAGGTGTGAAGTGGGTACATTATACGGTACGACATATCACTGTACAGCCGATTATGAGGCACAAGGGCCTGTGAGGGAACTCTCTTCAGCTAAATAATGGCTTAGACTGGATTATTGCAACTCAAACTGCTTCACAACAACAACGAATATCAAGAATTCATTTAATGTATTTAATTATTTAATTATTTAATTATTTAATTATTTATTTATTTATTTATTTATTTATTTATTTATTTATTTATTTATTTATTTATTTATTTATTTATTTATTTATTTATTTATTCATTAGAACAGCATAGTAATGCAAAAACGATTTTATTAACTATTGTGTTCAAAAATTGCACAAAAATTGTATGTAAAGTCAGACGTTTACATACACTTAAAATGAATATATAGCGGGAGGAAAAAGTGAGTACACAGTTCGGAATTTCTTCCTTTTCTGCCTAAGTTAATCATAAAATGTGGTCTGATCTTTATCAAAATCATAAGAATAATCAGTCCTATGATTTCTTTAGATGATTTTAGAAACAGTGTCTGCTTAAAGTAATATCACCCAAACATTTACATTTATCCTATTTTTATTGGCCATAACATGTGAACTTTTGCAGGACAGCGTGGAATAAGTGAATCCAGGAATATCGCTGAACTGCAGCAGTTTTGTAAAGAGGAATGGTCCAAGATTCATCCTGATCATTGTGAACATTTAATCTGCAAATACAGGAAACGATGAAGTTATAGATTTGATGTTGATGTGCTGTTTCATTCATCCTCCACACATAACAGTGTGCGTTCAAACTGTTCAATTTTGGTTTGCGATAGAGCACTTAGATGCTCCACAGCACCACTGGCAAAATGTTCTATGGATTGATGAAACCAAAGCTGAATGACTGGTCAAAGTTTGTCATTACGCAGAGTGAAACAAGTACTGTTCCAACATGGGCTGAGAGGGTCCTCTGCCAGGAAGAAGCTCCAAAAGAAGCTTCAAAAAGCCAGATAGGAGTTTTCAAATACACACAAGGAAAAAGACTTTCAATTTTGGAGACATTTCCTGTAGTCTGACGGAAAAACATTTTTATTATGTGGCCAAAATGACCAATTCCAACCATCCCAACTTTGAAATATGGGGGTGGCAGCATCATGCTGTGGGGTTGTTTTTCGCCGGGAGGGACTGGTGCACTTCACAAAATAGATGAAATCATGAAGACAGAACACTATATGGAATATTGGAACAACATCTCAAGACATCAGCCAGACATTGGGCACAGATGGGTCTTCTAAATGGACAATGACCCAAAGCATATGGACAATACTGGTTTCAAAGTGGCTTAAGGACAACAAAGTCAATTTTTACAATCTATATCACGATATAAAAAAGATATATCACGATAATGAATATGTTTGATGATATAATTGACAATGGACAAACTATTTCTATACTTACACCTATTACAAAGATTAATTTAGTGATATATATTTAATGGTATACTAATTTCCTCGCAAATATGATCTACTCAAGCAGTTTACATCCTTCATTTAATTTTACTTTTTAAGCACCTGTCCCCTTGTTCTACAGTCAGTGTTTATGCTGCTCTGATGGAGCTGAGCGTAACATAAATTATATTGCGTCCACAATGATATAAAAAAATACAACAATATCACAAAGTTATATCGTGATAGCGATATGCGATACAATATGTTCCACCCCTATTTTGAAGAGACCATCACAAAGTCCTGATCTCAATCCAGTTGAAAATGTATGAGCAGAGCTGAAAAGGCATGTGCACTCAAGATGGCCGACAGATTTGGCTCAGTTACAACAGTTCTGTTTGGAGGAATGGGCCAGAATTCCTGCCAACTATTGTGAGAAGCTTGTGGAAGGAAATCCAAAACATTTGACACAAGTTATACAGTTTAAACACAATGCTGACAAATATTTATAATTTGACCTAAAAAGTAAACGTTAAGTCTGGTTTCATGTCAGACAGTGAGAAAAAATGCAAATGTGTCTTTTCATGAAGTGTATGTAAACATATGGTTCCCGCTGTATATTCACTTGCCTTTTGGGGTTGTGGCAAGCTCCTGACTGTGTCCCAGAATTGTGTCCTTCTCAGTGCTGAATCACCCAGAATAATAACATTGAGGTTTCCAGAAATAAAGTTTGTTTTAATCCTGTTCCACTTTTCCGGCCGTGGCCAGATGAGTAATTCTCCTAACCCACCAACTCCAACAGAGCCGAATTATTTACTTCTCTACTTTTCCTTCTTCAGAGAGCCTAGCCCAACTGCTGCGAAAGTGATATATTTAATGTGTCAAAATGGCAATATGTACTTGCGATCACATTTTTACTTCTATTCGTATTAAGTTAAAACAAACAAACAATATACAGTAACAAATTATATTAAAAAAAACAGACAAGATGATGAACTGTGGGACTTATTTCATGAGGTCCCCCCATAAAAAAATGTTTATCCTTGACATCATGAGGGTTTAAACAAGGTGTCTTTGCTGAGAGGCAGAAAGAGAGTGGCTCAATATGGTACTTTATACATCTATTCTCTCTCATTGTTATTGCTTAGTGAAATTTTGGTGGAAATGCTACTTTTAACTGTAACTGTGGTATTAAATTGCTTTTTGCTAGGTGACCTGTAGACGTCTGGTGTTGTTATCCACAGTGGCCTTCAGGGTCGTCCAGGCTGTTAGAAACAATTATAAAGTGACAGTCCCATTAGAGCTGCCCCCTGTACACATTGGACACTGAGTGCTGTTGTGACTGACACGGCTCTGAAGCTGGATCACTAAATAACTGTCACTATCCCGCCTGACCCCCACTGTCAGCTCCTGCGCTCCTTCTCTTTCATGTGCCTGGACACCCCCCTCCCACAACCCACCCTTTAAGCCTGGGGATGTGCCGCTGGGGCTCTCTGCTGGCCTCAGGGTGCTGCTGATTGGCCGAGCTGTCAGGGCAGTGACGGTCCTTTGGGAGCGCATGACAGCGAAGTTTAGGTTCCTCTATGACATTAGCTGGAAACGAAAGTGCATGGCTTGCAAGAAAGCTTCTTCGCTCCAACAAATGTCCTTTACTTTTGCTTCATGATTTAAATATGCTGAAATGTTTTACATTGTGGTGGCTGAATTTTGGAGGTGCGTACAGAAAGAGTTTTTGACAGTATTTTTATTTTTTTCCTGTTGAGAGTGAGGAGTTTTTCGTCACAGTACAGAGCCCCAGTATGTGCACGGAGGTAAATGGTCCAGGTCTCTGTGCCGTTCAGCTGCAGGGAGCTCGTATGGGTCAATGTTTTGGATGTCCACAAGCTTCTCCAAACACCGCTGTGTTCTGTAATGTGAAGAATGCGTGAAATTCTGAGGGCATGTCACTAGTGTAACACCATCATGGCCGACCGGCTCAGAGCCCCCCCCCCAAATCACCCCAATTAGGCACGTGACTCCTCATTCTCAGTAGATTGTTGCAGCTGGCTCACAGGATTTTTGAATGTATACAATTTGTCTTGTTTTATAACCCTATTATTTTTTGTAATTAGCAGAGAAATGTCATGTGGATGGGGAAAGTAAATTTTGGGTGGGACGGCATACACAGTTTAGCTGTGCTTCACGGCTAGAAAGTCCGGGTTCGATTCCCACCTGGACGGGGCCTTTCTGTGTGGAGTTTGCATGTTCTCCCCATGTCTGTGGGTTTCCTCCAGTTTCCCCACCACTAAAAACATGTGCAATAGGCTGAATGAATGAATGCAGTGAGTGAGTGAGTGGTTGGTGGTGGTCGGATGGCACCGATTGGTAGCCTCATTCCGTCTACCCCAGGGCAGCTGTGGCTACATTAGTAGCTTACCAGTATGGAGTGACTGAATAATGACTACAGTGTGGCTTTGAGGAACTTTGTAATACAGGCTTGAAAGTGTAAGCCATTATTGTTATTAAACGTTGTCTGTAGTGGACTGGAACGTAAAACATTTTGTACATTTGGTTCCTTGGGATATTGTCATATAAAAACACAAAGTATTTGACTGTCTTTAGGCTTTTTTCTACTTCTATTCTCACAATGTAAAACTGCAAATATGGCAGAAATTGCTTGACTAGGTCCTTCCTGTTCCTGAGGTCTTCCCGCCCTATCCTGCCCCCTTAGGCATGCTTCCAGCTCCTCACCACGTCTTCATCACAATTATCTCCTGGGATGTACCTTTGTGTGCCCGTGACCATGCCAAGTGCTGTGTTGGGAGAGAGCTGCGTTTTTAATGAGTTGCGCCTCTCCAGGGGTCTGTGGTGTGTTTTGGCAGCTAAGACAAGAGCGTCGCCCTTTGTCCCCCACTGTTCCATTTCACAATTGTGAAAACGTGCTTTCTTTTATCCAGAGAATTCCTTTATTCGCGCCATTCAGTAGTGAACCAGTAGGGTTTCTTGCTTCTGCTAATTCTCCTGTTTCTTGCTGTGCAACTCGTTGCACGTGTGTCACCTGGCGAATGTTTTTAATTGGCTTTGTGAGTTTCTCTCTACTTTTCTGTCATATTTACAGTCTCTCTTATTGTCCTCTGTTTCATGCACATATTTTTTTTTAATGTATGATATCTCTGAAAGGTTGTCTGATATGGATATAATCAATGCTAAAAATAAATGGGATAATTAACATTGGATCCTTACACATGACCCGGAGTGGGCGGAACCGGTGAACCCTATGGTTCTTGCATGACTTTGATCACCGCTCCAAATGCGTGTGAAAATAATGCAGCTGCAAGAAACAAAGGTAAAACTAAAATAAAACACAAAACCAGGCGACAGCTGCTTACTGACCTGAGGAGAGCAGCTTCTCGTAGCGTAAAGGCTGCTCCGTTTTGTTTGACAAAAAGAGAAGTAAAGTCTCAGGAAAGTTTCTGCTCCTTGTTTCCTGATAAGTCCATGAGCGATTTCAAAGGTGTCCTCAGCGGCGCAGGAACAAAACAAAGCATCCCGTTTGAGTGACAGCAGCAGCAGAGTGGCTCATGCGGAGGCTTTTTAATGTGTGTGGGTTCGGGTCGGGTTTGCAAATTTGGATAAAAAAGTTTTGGCTCTGGTTTGATTTACACCGGGTCAGGACGGGTCAGGAAAAAAGTCGACTCGTGCATCGTTATC
Organism: Gobius niger; assembly: GCF_951799975.1. NCBI lineage: Eukaryota > Metazoa > Chordata > Actinopteri > Gobiiformes > Gobiidae > Gobius > Gobius niger. The sequence continues at coordinate 15,822,809 of NC_136871.1, forward strand.
CTGTGCATTTTAAGTCTTCAACTTGGATTGACATATTTTGAGCTCCTGCTTTGTCAGAAGGCAAAGTGAATCGGGGCGGAGTGCCATAGAAATATATCGTGCTGATGCAGACTGTTAGTTCTCAATAAAATAATTATTTAAAATGTGCTGTATTTAGATCAACTACGTGTGGGTTAAATTGTTCAAAATTGTGCTTACAATACAGGCCAATGTTAGTAAAAGGAAGCTGTACTTTGAGTATATAAATAAGTAACTTAGACATAGCACGAAAGTTCCCTAAACCCACAAACATTTGCTGTTAAGGTTGTTCACTCTATTTTCTTTAAATTCAAAGCCACTTTGCAGGAGACGCAGCCTGAGGAAACCTAAGAAACTCAAAGGATTTAATTCAATTGACCAAAGCAGAAAATAGATGGGAATGTCTGGGTAACACTGTCAGCAGTGCAGCAGGCAAACCTTCCTCAGTGTCAGTATTGATGGGCTTCTCACTGCTGGAGTCCCACTGGGAGGACGGGGAAAGACAGAGAGATGGAGCTCCATATGGCAGCACAAATGCAGAAAGTTAATGAGACGGACAAGCATAAAAAAGTGTCGAAATACACATTTTGGACAACCTGGTGTTAGAGAATTTGAACTGGGTGGAGAGTGGGACGTGGGTGGCCAAATGTCTGAATCGTGACTTGTTGGATATTTGAAGAAAACTTTGTGGGAAAATTATCTCCAGTAAAAATTAACATCCACTCATAAAACTTGCTTATCATGATTTTTTTTTATTTTAAAGTTTTGGTTTCTGTCCTTTTTAATCACTGCAGTTGTGGTTGCTGCATAATGTACATTTCTGTACATTATGAAACGTATACATGGGGTTGATTTCAGGTCTCCAGCAGGAGCTTCCTTCATTTTCCATTCTGTTTGCACTCCATAATGGACTGTCTGGGCTTTGTGCTGTGTTCTTTATAAGAATAGGGATGAGAGTGTGCCACGCTGGCTGTCACTGCTTCTCACTTGAGAGATATTCAACCTGAGCTCTCGCAGCTCCTCTCCAATGTGACTATTTTTAAAACCCATCCCTTCTTGCGACGCCTCAAAAACTGACACCTTTCCCCACCACACTCCAGCGGCGGTTATTGTATTTTGGAAAAGAAGAAAAGTTGGAAATGACAAAAAAAAAACCTGCCCTGCCCCCTTTTTCCCTAATTGGGAGTTTTGTTGCCATTTTGTCAGCCCATCACCCACGCCCAGTCCTTTCATCCGTAGCCTCTCCATACCCCCTCTCCATTTTGCCATTTTGCCATTCTGCGGGCTGTTTGCGTGGACAGCATCAGATTATTTGAATTTCGCTTCCCCCATCAAACGCAGGGCACATCAGCTTTGAAGAGTGACAAGCGCACAGCAGGAAGGATCAAAGACATGCAAAACGGAAATTTAGGAGCAAGTTAAAAAGCATGTCGTTTTTGCCTTTTTCCTCATGTTTGACAAAGAGAGGGAATAGGTAGAGTGGAGCTGCGGGGGCAGTGCAGGTACTATCAAACACACTGCTTTACAGGATGTAGTGCGGCACAGGCTTTGATAAGGCTTTTTAATGTTCCTCCAGTTACATTTGCCTAGACTTCAATTGTGTACTTTGACTTTTTCAACTGATAGTAGAGGTAGTACCACCAAAAAGTTGCCTTTCTTGGAAAAAAAAAAAGTGAAAATTAAAAGTCCTTTATTGTGCCATAGATACAGACGACATCACATCATAGAAGGGGGTGTGGCCTCGCCAAGGGGGAAACACAAGTTTTCCCTTTTTCATTTTCTGGCCAACTATAAACATATGTATCACATACAAATGAAGCCAAGTCTAAATTGGGTCCATACGGATTCACAGCAGATTGTTCAGTGGAAGTGAAAAAACGGCAGTTGTAGCTACCGCTATCTAGTGTGAGTGTAACAGGGTTACATCACATCAGCCACATGAGCATTAGCATTCTCGTTATTTATGTATTTATGGGCTGTTGAACCACTTTGCTCCTTTCCAGGTCTTTGTATCTTTATTTAGCAGAAAACTGTGATCATAATTTAGCCTTTGTTAAAGTACTTTATAAATAATTAGAGAAAGTTTAGATTTTTCTCCAAGTTGTTTTCCCCCTTAACTGTTTTTAAACATGACCATATATGGGCCATATATTGCGGGGACGCTGTCTGTATCTATTTTGCTTTCGCATTCGTGGGACCAGAGATGTTCTTAGTGTGGAATCGCGTGATCTAAGTCACCTGAGCCTAAAAAAAGACAGAAAACACGCAGACAAAAGCCAAGACATCATGTACCACTGTAGAAATATTAACAATGACAAGTGGTCATTAATAGGAGATATACCAATTACACAACAACAAGACCTGAAATTTGTTGTAAATAGTGATTGGGTAGACCCATGATAACCAACTGTGCTAAGGAGACATCATTCAAAATCTACATAATACTACTACCTAATATAACTACCTTTTTCCTGGGCGGATGCCGGAAGTCGCTCTGAGCCATTGATTTCAGCGGTTTCCAGGGCGAGTTTTCGTTTCACATAACTGTTTATTTCAACATTTCAAGATGATTCTCTAAACGATCGGCCTCCTCAACATTTGAAAAGATGTCCTCGCCCAGTTCAGGAACATGTTTCGCTGTTCACAGTGGAATTGAAAAACAGAGAAAGTGAAATGTGTGGCTCTGGAACAGGCAGTGCTTGTGGACGTAAAGATGGGCTTAAACTGTGACATGTTTGGGGCGATTTTTGAACATGCCAAATGTGACTGAGTCTCATATGTGGAGAGCCTTAACCAACGGAGACGGTTTAAACTGTAAACAGCTTTCTGATGTTTTTTGAGCAAAACCTTTGACCTAAACCACAGACATGGTGTGTTTCCGCGTAAATGCGGTGCATGCAATGAGGCTTCATAAACAGACTGTAGCTCAGCTGTAATCCGAAAATGTGAAGATCTCCGCGGATATTTAATCAATCAATGCAAAACTGCTCCTCTGTAACCCTCCCGAGGGCACTGACGCACCACTACATTTTGTTGATCTGATGTGTCGTTCAGTTGGGGAATTTTGGCACCCCAGAACCAAGTTACTGTACTACATGGTCCTGATAAACTGAATCTAGTTTATGATCAAGTTATTAATAACTTGATCATAACTATAAGTTATTATCATAGTCTACAGTATGCACCGACTCCCTATTGAGAAAAACTAATATCTGAATCTTAAAGTTTGTCTCTCAGCATTTTATTTTCTACCATTTGAATAACATTATGAAACAACATGAATGAATATGTGTCATAAATGAAAGTAATACAGACTGCAGTAAAAATACCTCTGCTTAATGTTGAGAAATTAGATTTGGAACAAGTTTGGCATTAGGTGCCTTATCACATGAATATGTGGGTTTTTGATTGATTGATTCACGTCGGGGGTTCGAATCCCACCTCCTGAAAGTGCACACTGTCGCTGTGTCCTTGGGCAAGACACTTCACCCACATTGCCCCCAGTGTCTGCGTACATTGGTGTATGAATGAGAGTATGAATGGGTGAGTGGGTCCTTGGTGTAAAGCGCTTTGAGTGCCTAATGTAGGTGGAAAAGCGCTATATAAGTTGAGACCATTTACCATTGACCATTTTCCATTGATTGATTGATTGATTGATTGATTGATTGATTTGTCAATTTGTTTAAATTAAAACATTTTTTGGAATATTCAGCTGTATCTCGATTTAGAGCTAAGACAGAGTTAACTTTTAGGTAAGCGTTACCGTACCCTGAATATGCCTCTGTGATGGTCTCAACTTCCAAAACAGCCCATATTCTCCGGGGTTTAAATACAAATATTTAAGAGAAGATTAAAACATGTGTAGCTAAGCTAATAATTGGTTGACTCTACTGGAGATATTACTGCAAATGATGAAGCCCAAGCAGTGATTAAAGGTACAACACGAATGGTATTTTACATTGCATTCTTTGATCAGAACATTTATGATGGTTACTGTTGAAAAAGTGCCATAAATTTGCTATAAAATTCCTCCCATAACCATGAGAAAACCGCACAGACCTTGGCTATGCCTGCCTTGAAAAGTCTTTGATCTGACAATCTAATTCTGAGTACTTGTTTTTAGAGCAGAACTTTATAATCCTGTTCTCTCCGCCTCAAAGTTAAAGTGGCTCAAAGTACAAGACAGAGCGACAAACAAAGAGTGTGTGGGGCTTCTCGTCGGCTAGTGGTTTCTATTAAAAGAATCCAGATATTTGGCAAACGCTGTCTAAATGCTGCTCGACAACTGTGACAGCCAAAGCATGACTGAAAGACCTGTCTTTCCTCCAAGTACTTGGCATCATTTCACCCACAATCCGCTCGAGTGTGCAAATGTCGTTCATTTCACTTATTATATTAAAGCTCGATTCCACAAACTTTAGCTGCAGCTGTGCTGTAGGTGTGTTCCATATTTGGCCTCCATGACATTTACTTTTCTGCCTGCAGCCTACCTAAACCTGTCTCTCACAACACTCACAATGCCTTGAGTGAAATACTTTTAATCTTATCTTATTTAAAGATCAGAGCACAACGAGCTGTAATTATATTCAGTAAATGTCAGTGAACGTAACCTTTAGCCTCAAAGCAAGAACAGATGCAGTTTTCCCATGCTCTGTCTGGCAGTTTATTTCTCTATTACATTTTCTATAAACAAATTTTTTAGTTAATTACAGCCTAATGATTATGTGAAAATCTTGATTATGAAGAAGCCCGGTTATAAAGGGGGTCATCTTTTTTCAACAAGGCTGGAGTAGACATCACCTGCATGGTATGTAGTGTAGTGCTGCTTCAATTTTGTTCCTTTTCTGTGTGTAGTAATGATACTAATACTAGTTTATACTGACAAGTTTCCAAGCAGGACTACTGTTTAGTCATTAATCATTTATGTCATAAGCTACTATTGTAGCCACAGTTGCCTGGGGCTAAACCATAGACATAATATTAATAGACTCCGTCTCCTCAATCCTCCACGTTTGCCATAATAACTAAATTCAGGGGGAAATCATGGTGGATTTACAGACTCCTCCAACCCAGCTCTGACGGAGCATGTTCGTAAAAAGGGCATAAGGGCGGGATCTTTATTGTAGACTCGGTCCTCGGTTGTAACCGCGCCTGCGCCATTAGCTCTAATACTAACGGCCTGTCAATCAAAGTCTGGCTCTCATTAGTATACAAGATTTCTAAACCAGCCTGGTTTCTTTAATTGTAAGTAACCCAGCGTTAGCACAGGAGCAACATCTAGGTGTAGCAAGTTTAAAAAAAATTAAAAACCAGGCTTTACAGTTGCTTACAATGTGTGGAAAGTGCAATGGTCACTAACAGAAAACTAGCTTGATTTGCCGCTCACATATGGAGGTACTGCAGCAATGGCGGCCCCTAGCGTCGTGGTCTTAACGCAGTGCAACCAGCGGCCATTGGGGTAGACTAACTCTCCAACCACTCATTCACACTCACACATTACAATCCCAATGGGAAGATGGGAGAAGTGTCTTGTCCAAGGATACAACGGCATTAGTTGAACCAGAACCTCCCTCTGCATCTGCATCACACTCATGAACACTAAATAACCCGTTACCCTTGTTATTTGCAGTGTTATATTTGCATTACGAGGTTGTTCCCATTCACTTCTGCTGTCTATGTTGTGTATATTTTGTATATTCAGAGTTAATTATACTATATCATGTTGTCTGATTCTGATTTAAACATATTCAGATCCATAGTCAGTAGTGAGTGGGTGTAAAACATCCACACACTGTCACTCAATGTGGGTGGATAGGTTACAATCTTATGGTTACTATTAAAGGAAAATGAGCGTTGCAAATATAACTGACTCGATCAATATAGACCTCAATCAGGTGTGACGTGAATAGGTGTAGGACAAGTGATACAGACAGCACTAATCATCCTTGTTCGCTCGTTTTAATTGCCCTATGAGGGTGCATAAACTGACAAGACACCAGCACCGTGGCCCTCGAGGTGCCCATCAAGCTGAATGTGTGCACTTCCCGATGCTTTTGAGCCGATCGTGAAGATGCGCGTGTCCACTGAACGCTCCCTGCCTCCCCATTGTGTGACCTATGGGGGGTGTTTGATGTGCCCTAAAGGCGCACTGAGGTAGCCCAGCCCATAAAGAACTATAAAATAGAATAAAAAAAAGAGCGGCATGCGAGGGGGGGGGGGGGGGGGGTACAACAAAGGCCCAAGCCATTAAGCTGGTACGAGACATAAAAAAAAGGCTATCAAAGAGTGTAAACCTCACTTCGCCATTATCGTGTGACATTAGCCCTTAGCACACTGTAACCCATAATGATCCCTTGGGTGCTTGCAGCCAACTGGCCTTTAATGACTTCCTGCCTGACTGATTGTTGGTTCCTGCGAGCAAAACGCAGAGAAATACCAAGAATGTCCATTTAGTAAAGAATTGCTGGGTGCTTCTTCTTGCATAGTTCTGCACACAGCCCTTAATTTGAAGAGTAACGTAAAATTGTGCTGGGAAAAGTTAAATTTTTTAAAGATGAAGAAGACAAGTAGAAATTGTACACGTGACTGTAGTTTTGCGGAGGTGGTAGCAATGGCAAAAAGATTTTAGTTTGACATTAAAGCCCATTCGTGTCATGTCTGTCCTTGGGCAACACTCATATGACAGTTTTTTCACCATAATGCGGGCCCAGAGCTTTGTTTTTTCCAAACTTTCCCCTTGGACACACAGCATTAAAACAAAGCAAGCATCCTTAGTCGTGTGACGGGGAAACAAACCAAAGAAGCCGGGGTCATTAGGGAATAACGTTGTCAAGTATACAAGCCTGTGTTTTTTTTACTGCAAGAAAATGACAATAAACTTGAATGTCAACTGAATGCATCAGTGACTTAAAAAAGGGATTTGCTGATTCACCTCGATATTGCTGAGATACCCTTGAGCAAGGATTCCTCTATAATCCCCCTATTGACAAAACTGTATATTCTATATCTAAATTGTGCCAACTTTAGGGATTCCTATTTGGTCCTAAGCTGCAAATCTATAACATAATACCTTATTATCCTTTGTGCCCTCCGGTGATCTCTATGAACATTATATCTTTGATCAAAGATAAATGGTTTCTGAGCAGGGAGTGAAATTCTGTTTTCATGCAGCTCAAATTACTCAATCGAGCAGTCGTCACTCTTGAGACACCCTGGGCCCAGTGCGGGCGCATGTCTTCATCTATTCAATTTATCGATATAAAGAGTGTTCATTATGAGAACAGAGGTGGATGTGACATGTGCTCTCAGGTGTCCGCTGTGTAGAATCTTAAACAGGCCGCTGATGATGAGGAATATTGTTGTCTTCTCTGGGGAATAACGCTGTGACAGGCAACTCTCTTAGGGCTCTGTCAAACAAACAGGAGACATGATAACCATATAGTCCAAGTAATAAAGATGCACATAAGCTCTGCCTTTTATTCAGTTCACTTTTGAAGAGATGTTGTAATGGTACAACTTAGCATTTGTCAAGAAAGGGAATAATATAACTAGGTCACGGCATTTTATGCTGCAGTTTGTTGTATATTTTTGTAACTTTGTTCTTTTAAATATTATTAGTTTAGCATCACACCGTTATCCAAGTTGTTTTTCACGTTGCCAATTTACTACTTCCGAGAATTGCTATTAAGAGATGACAGGTTTGTCACAAGGAAATTTCCACAGCCACTGAAAGTCTCTCGCTCACTCTCAGAAACATTTCTCATTACTAATGGAGCATATTACTCACAGAGCATAACTAATATAAGTTGAATAATGTGCTGATTACTTTTCTCTTCCGTGTTGTTTTTACAGTTTTTATGGTTACACTAAAACAAAGCTAATTTTGAATTTGCATATTTGTGCGCAATTTGAAAAACTATAACCAGCAAACTGAAGATAATGCCGACTACGAAAGCATTGCATAAACAAAATTAAATTAATGATTTTTATATTTTTTTGTTGCTGAATAATTGCAATCTTGTGTAGTGCATTTTCCCAGGTCTGTTTCTCTCTTGGCTAGGACTCAAAACCTTTGCAGTGCAGAAAACCATAAAACAAAGAAAGAAGTGAACAGGGCCAGTTCAGATTACCATGACTGTGGCAGCTGAACAGTTTTTGTGTATCCCACACGATGGCTCTGCCGCCTGCTGTCCACTGAATTATTGAACTGAGCCGAGCTTTTTGATCTGAACTTTAGTGAGCCCACGCCGGACCTTAACCTGTCAGACACTGGTATAGACACTGGTACAGTCATCTCCTGTGTGCTTAGCCTACACAGTCAAGCATAAAGTAAACTGGCTGTAAAGTCATCTTTGCAGACAAGGCGAGAGTAAAATATAATGTGTGTAATATGAAACGTGGTTGGTTTATTTGAGCATTTATTCTCGTTGTCCTTTGCTCTTAGTACTTTATGGCAGAGCCTGATAAACAATTATGTGTAGATTGTTTATCTTCTTTTATCTTTTTACGCATCTGAAAATAACTCTTTACACGCCAAGAATATTTTTAATCTATTCATTGCATATCATAATGCCGTTTTTAAGCTTTCGTCATGCGTTTGCTGCATTATAGAGCATTGGGAGGCATAGGGTATATTAAATAATCCATCTGCTCCAGCATATTTTCTACCAGATGACACATGATGTGGATAAATGATGGCATTATGCTATTATTCACACAAAAATAGCAGTCGATGGTGGGTGAAAGGTATCAATGCAATTAGATATACTTGATTATTGTGCTTTGGTAATTACACACGTTCTGATTACTGTAATAACAGTTCCTGTGTGTTCTGGCACGGACTGGAAAGTACAAGCAAAATTACATAAATGCATAATGTTTTTACTTGTATTGTTTCAGTCGATTTCAACAGCATAAGCCGTGAAGTTCAAGTTTCTAACTGACCAGCATTTATTTGTGTAATTAATGAAATTATTTAAAGTAACAATGCTATTTTTCTTGCTATTTTTTGAACCATGAAAGGAGAAGGTAGCAGAGTTTAAACCGCTAGCTGCAGCTCCAATGTGTTTGTAGCTCTCAAAACACGTTCTGATTGTTACTTGAATTAAATTGTTTGGATTTTTACCTCAGTGTTTGTGATCAGTAAAAATGTGCCTATAGATCAAACATGTTTTGTACAGTACCTGTGTTGTACGTTTACCTGTTTATAAAAGCCCATCTATGGATAAATGCTGCAAATTAGCTTTGGGACAACATACATGGGTCTCATGCATGTAAACAAGCCGCACCGGATCGTAGCTTTGGGCTAATTTCCATCCATCGTCCCCCATGCGCACTCTCAAGCACATTCTCATTCGTCCTGGCCTATTGTACATGTTTTTAGTGGTAGGGGAAACCGGAGTACCCAGAGAAAACCTACGCAGACACAGAGAGAACATACAAACTCCACACAGAAAGGCCCCGTCCAAGTGGGAATCGAACCCGGGACTTTCTAGCTGTGAAGTACAAGCACTAACTGCTGCGCTACCGTGCCAGCCAACCAACGTTTCAATCAGTCAGTAAACGTTTATTTCTATAGCACTTTACAACTACACATGGCAGACTAAAGTGCTTTCCATAAACACAGAATAGAAAAACATCAACATTAAATGACAGTATATAAACGGTATGCTGCAGGCTTCTTTTGAATATGCGTTCTTCGTGGTATGAAGAAATTCTCTCCACTGCTGACGTATTTAGTAATATTAGATCATGATATTTGTTCTAACGTTCTTCTCTTTGCTGATCTCAGCAACTAATCAGAGTCCCTGACGCCGTAACTTTGGCCAGTGAGACTTCCCAGTGGAGGGAGCTTGATCGTTGACTTTTGACATTTCTGTCTCTCCCAATGTCCAACAGCTAGATACTTCCTCTTGAGGATGTTTTGATGGGAAGCGGCAGGAGGAGATGCACATGTTGAACCTGGAAATCATGCCAAGGAAAACTCTGAATAAAACCTTGTCGGACAATATGGCAGCATTTTGTGTTTGAAGCCTGGCTGGAGGCATTCAGAATCCTTCATGACACCATACTGTCTGGTTATGAATCTGAACTGATGTGGGAACTCCTGTATAATGAATAGCATCTCTGAACTGTCCTTGGACCTGGTGCATAATAAGATCTGATCAGAAAAAGTAAGTGTGCTGCAGCGTGGGAGGAATCGACTGAAATTAAGAGAGAATGTGTCATGCTCAAACTCAGAGATGTTTTATGCATGTCACTGCTCAAGTCCTTCTACATTTCCCCCATTGGATTACCAATCATGCCTATAATGCTCCGGACATGCTTGAAAATGCGCTTTCATTGAAGTTTATGTAAGACCGACCAGACGGCAATGTTCTGGAGCAATGTCACGTCAGTTCAGTCTTAATAATTGTCAGGGGTTGACTCACCAGTGGTCGAGTCTGGTCAGAGTCGACATCAACTACATTTCCAGAGCGGAACATACGCAAGCAAACAGGAAGCAGAGTAAACCAATCAGCAAAGGGTGGGTGTTTGTCATTGAGGGGTTATTGGTGGTTATGCCTTAAAGTAATACTAAGCAACTCATGCCCCTAGAGGCCATAAGCGCCACTGCAGGTGTCATAGCATGTTGCGTTTTTTACTCATTAATTGTCTGTGAGAGTAACTACTATGCTGACAGAAAAGACAAAGGGAGAGAGGGATATTGTACATCCAATTACACAATGGAGATGATTTTTTTCACTCAAATTTGGCTGTAAATACTGTTTAAGTGACGCTAGGCCGCTGTTTGCTTTGCCCGTTAGCCTGCTAGCTTCTTCTTCGAGATTCCATTAGTGTGCATTGTGCCTCCGACCCAGCGCATGGAAGTTGCAATTGTGGTTTTCTGGCCAGAGACACCAGGGGGTGATGAAAGCCCCCCCAATCATTATAGCCAGATTATAGCCAGTGAAACCGTAGTACCCAGAGGAAGCCTGCACAGGCAAAGGGAGAACTGTCTGTCCCGCGGATCAAACATTGGAGCTACAAGCTGTGAACATCTGTGAATGTAAGATCAAGCTCGCGAGATCGAATCTGTTCAGCAGCTCTACAAAACTCTCTCTTTGTACTAACCAAAATCTGTGGAAAAGAAAATGTGATGCACTGAATAACACGTCACTGTGTGGCTGAAGATACTGAGGTGTTGGTGAGGCTGACGGTGAAACCTGCTGCCCCCCCACACCACCTGCACTTTCACGAAGTTCAGTGAAGAAATAATGAGGGAGAAAGACACTGCATCCATTTTCAGTTTTGCGTTAAATATTTCAGGTTCAAGTGTTATGCAATGTAAGAAATGTGAAATAATTGTGGAGAATTAGCTGTGATTTTGAGCGAAACCTTTGTTCTGGACACTCAATACGTCAATACTATGTCAAAAGTAAAGCTTGTAATAATTCTACATAAAGTTTTGAGAAGTTTGTGGAAGAACCTCTGAATACTTTACAAAACCTTAAAGCAATAGTAACTTGTTTGCCTTTTCATCTCCCCCTGGTGTCTCTGGCCAGAAAACCACAATTGCAACTTCACTGCACCGGGTCAGAGCCACCAATGCACACTAATGGAATCACGAAGAAGAAGCTAACAGGCTAGGGGACAAAGCTACCTGCGGGCTAGCGCCACTTTAGCAGTATTTATAGCCAAGTTTGAGTGAAAAAAATGATCTCCATTGTGTAATATCCCTCTCTCCCTTTTCTGTCAGCGTAGTATTTACTGTCACGGACAATTAATAAGTTAAAAACCACAACATGCTACGACACCTGCAGTGGCGCTTATGGGCTCTGGGGCATGAGGAACTGCTTTAAAACAGATTATTGCAATTATGACACACTAGCAATAAGTGACTGTCATTCCAGTTGCGATAAATGATATTATAATGGGGGAAACATTTTTTTGAGGGAAAACAAGTCAAAGGAGTAAGCAAAAGTGGTAAGTTTCTATAATGATTCCCTTTCCATTGCTTTTCTTTGCCCATTCTTGCATCATTGTTTCTACAAAACATATAAAAATTTTTTTTTTACTGAACCCCTGTCATTGTTCATGCAATAATTCTGAAAAACTAAAACCTTCGAGACAATTGTTGGGCCTTACCTTCACCACTTTTGTCACAAACCTGTCTTTTTTTTCTCTCTCATTACTGTTCTATATCCGTCACTCTTCATTTTGTTTTCTCCTTTTATTCCTCAGATTCGTTCAGACCAGGACAAAGACGTGGGAATCCGATACAGCATCACGGGAGCAGGAGCCGACCAGCCCCCCAGTGGAATCTACAACATTGATCCCATAAGTGGCAGCATGTTTGTCACGCAGCCCTTGGACCGAGAGGAGAGGGCGTCATTCCATGTAAGAAAGACTCTTTTGTTTTATCAAGTATCAGATCATAATTCCATCCCGTCTATCAATGCATTTGCGCTTCTTCTACTCTGATCTATTCCCTCAACACGCTGTCTATTCTGGCATCATTACCTCAGTATTCCACAATTATCTCTGCCCAAACCAGGCCGGTCTTTTTATCCCACCATTTCCCTCACTATATGAAATCCAAAGGTGCCAAGAAAATATCAGCGAGAAGCACGTCTTGAAGGACTCCCCATTCTGTTCGCATCAGCCAGTCCCCTGTCTGTTGAGAAATGAAGAATGCCGCTTGACAAATACACACAGACTCTTTGGGCTGTCATTCGGATTTGAGTTTTACCTGCAAAGAGGAGTGTGAGATGGATGGATGAGGAGATGGGGGGGAGAGAGAGACGGGGAAGTTTTGGAACTAATGAGGTGGTCCAGTACTTTGTGTGCGAGTCTGTCTGCCCGTGTCATTAACTGCTACTATGAATATTTATGTAATGAAGTGAGTGCCTGTCACTGCAGTTTTCTTTGAGAGTCAATAACTTTATCTTTATCTTAGCATTAAAGTTGGAACTCAGTTTATATAATGAAAGCTAATGAAAATATCCCTAAAAATACGCAGTAAAACATTGCTTTCCCCCAGTTGTTTGTTTGTTTTATATCAGTATATTAATTGGTTCCATTAATACTGTAATGTTGATTTGTAATGCTACAGTAGGAAATATGCCCTTCACATGTAATCCTTTGTTAAGGTGGGGTATTATGTATAAATAACTTTTTTAAGCTTTTTATCATGCTGGCTACCTCTAGTGTTGCTCAGATTGATTCATTTTGAGTAATCTTTGACTCTCCTGCCAGCAGCCATTTTCCTGCTGTTTTCCTGGAGGGGACGAGGCTCCACCTGGGGACGAGGCCCCTCCCACAGCAGTTCTTGTCCGTGCCTGAAAAAAACATAATATCCCACCTTTAAATGTAACTGCATGTATATACATGTTCTCATTCATCAATTCATTCATCCATCCATAGTACAGGTGAAACAGCCCAAAAGTTGAAAATGTTTTCTATGTGTCGGCCAGGGCGTCCTTATAGTGTGGGTTGTCCCACCAATCTCACTTTAGTCTTATCTACAGCAGAGGCACTTTACACGGTGATAACATCCCTTTAAAGGTTTTGATACAACCGTCACGCCACACTTTTTGGACAAAGTTTATTGATTCATATCAGCGCTATATGACAACCTCATAACATGCTGTCCTTTTGTCCTTTATAGTTAAAACCAATTTACGACAAACAATATTAAAAGCCAAATTGGTTACTGATTTTGTACAAAGAGTTTATGTGGATAGTTTGTGAATGGATAACCTACGATTTCCTCTCCGGTTCAGTTCTTGATCCTTGTGGTCTGTTGTAGATTGTAATTGTAAATATATTTGCACACATTACACACACAAAGGTACACTTAAAGTACCCTAAAAGACAGTTGCAGTGATACCAGGGGAAAATATGTTAAAATGACGTCCACCTTTAGAGACTCGAACTTGCAAACACAGTAGACATGGGATACAACCGTTCATACACTGTCGTTATGGGATCCGCAGATACAGGCCGGCCTAACGCCTGGGCTGGTGCACGCTGGGTGACAGTCTCACCGTGCAGCTGCCTGTCAGCGTGATAGATGGCTGTCTGGCTCATAGGCTTCATTCAAAAGCATAGGCGTGTCTCAGAGGAGGGATTGAGTAAAGCTGTGATGTCTTCATTGTCATACATTATCAACACAGCGGCAGCCCCACATGATTGTCAGTGTGATGGGTTTGTCTGCAGGGGCGCAGTGCATTCATGTTTCAATAAGCCTCTTGTTCCAGCTTTACAGGAGATTACACATACAGTCACCAGTGTCTCGAGTCTCCAGTGTTGTGAGTTATGGAGTTGTGATGTACAATAAGTGTTTTAAATGTTTTTGATGCTTGTGAGGTGAGTCTTTTGGGTTTTATGTATGACTGCATGAAAGGGAGCACAACTGCGTGTTACAGCACCCGTTTACAGCCTAGGTTTGTGTTTGTGGGCCTTTTTTGTCTCCAAAGGGGAATTTACTCTCTGCATTTGACCCATGTTTCTGCAGGTTTATGTTGAAAGCAGGGTTATTACGGTATGCATTTAGTTTTGGTTTGATATGCGTTGCAAATCGCCTGTGTCAGATCCTCCCCCTCTCGCTCCCCATCAAAACAAACCTTTACTGCCTCTCCAGCTGTGTTGTTTTGTAGTGGTGTAAGCTGTGCTACAAAGCAGGAGACAAGGGTAGCGCCGGTTGTGTATGGGGCTCAAGGGAAGCTCAAGGGAAATTGGCGGAGCTATATGAGCAGGCACCACTTTGAATGTGGACTTTTGATCAGGGAAGAACATTGTTATTTTTGCATAAGATAAGACAGATAAGATAAGATAAGACAGGGCTTTATTGAGCTCACAATGGAGAAATTCACTTGTTACAACAGTTCTCATTGGCACTCTAGTCAGGAAAAATGTGCAATAAAAGAAGAACGTTGATGTGTAAAGTATATATTTATGAATTTGTTTATTTGGGCAGGACAGTGCATGTTAAAGGGACTATACAGAGTTTAAAAATGTTCAAACTAAGTGTTTTCATCCCCCTTCACGTTCCAGCCATGTCCTAATGCAGGGGTCACCAACGTGGTGCCCGCGGGCACCAAGGGGCCCTTTGGGGCATGTCCAGTAGCCCTTGGGACTTTTTCTAAAGTGTAAAACACTTCATTTTCTTGAATCTAATTCTTAAGATTACAGTTATTTCGGTTCTTGTGACTCGGTATGAGTTTAAAATGAAGCTATTTTAATATAATATGGGGTCAATATCCTATAAGTGAACAGTGTACGTTTAAGTCTTTAGGATTTGTTTTTAACTGGTAGCCCTCGAACAACTTAATGCTCTTAAAGTAGCCCTCAGCTGAAATAAGGTTGGTGCCCCCTGTCCTAATGTGTAGAATGAGCCCAGACCTATTCACCACAACTGTCGCTATAATCCTGCACTGTCACTCAAAAAGTTGTTACTTCCGAAGTGCTGTTATTCAGAAGCTGAATATAGAGATTGCAGTTACGCATAAGACCTGAGGTGGCAGTAGTGAGCATAAAATAACCAACTTGCATCTAGTCTCTTTAATGAAAATACATGGATACATGTGAACATGCCACGCCGGATTGAGGAGGAGGGCAAAGAATATATATAGAATCAAATTAGAATCAAGCGCATTGAGTTGCCTTGTGTACGAAATGCTCGTTTTAAATAAAGTTGCCTTGTCTTGCTGAGAACAGAATATAAAATATCAAGATGTCAACATGGCAGTGCAAGGTTTACAGTCAGTGCAGGTGACTGATGAAGTGACACTGTTGTCGAGGTTATGTCCTCCCACTAACATCCTCAGTGTTTATAAGAAGGCTACTTTGTGAGAGATTGGTAAGTTATCAGGGCCATGGGAAACCACCTCCAGATCTGTAGAGAAGAGCTTAGGTCTGGAGAATCAAGCACAAGGCCTACAGTGTAGGTGCATTCCAGGTTTCAGAATACAAATGTTTGCGTTGACATCTCTTGCTCTGAGGCTGCAGATTGGGATGAATGAGCTTGTGCTGTTCAAGTTCCCAGAGGACAGGCAGCTGCACAGTAGACAGTGCCTTGTGATGTACAGACAGCGCATTAGGCTTTAGGCACTGCACACAGAATCACTCTCCTCCTCTGACGCTGCGCACCTGCCGCTTGTGATGTGATCCAGGATTTTAGAGCAGGAGAGTGCTGTGTAGCCGCCGCTCGACCCGTAGGAAATATATTGCGTAGCCTGCTTTCTTTCAACTTTGGCAGGACATTCCCATAGCTGCTACTACATCTCACAGGCCAAACTTTTGCTTGTTAGTTTGTGCTCAAGTAAAAAAGATATGAGGCTGGTGTTTTTGACAGGGGAGCATCAGGGGATGTGGTTCTTTTGCAAGGTGAAATGTGTAGGAGTAGTGAAAGAAGACATACAGCAAAGGCCACATTTAGAACACACAGTGCAATATTTTAACACAGCGTACAGTTTTTCTGTCTTTAAATGCCTAATTGTGATTAAACACTGTACACTCTTCTTTGCAAATTTGTTTCCAGTTCAATTCTTAAAAAAAAAAAATGTAAATTATACTTTTCTGAATTCAAACATAACTGGATAGTAGTCAGGGTTTCAGTAAACACACCACCACTACCCTCACCATTTGTGTCCAAAGCTTGGAATGTTTCTTAATGTTTACGGGCACAGTATGTTTTTGAAAGTAAAATCAAAAGATAAGCCAAAAGGCAATACACATAATGTATTGCTGTTTTCAGAATTAGCCGAAAGCACATTTTGTCAGAGGTCTCTAATAAGTGCGAGAGAGTGTGGTTATTTATGGTTATGTGTGTGCTAAAGGGAGCAATGGGCCAGATAAGAAGTGCACTTCTCCTCTGCAGTTGGTCCAGTTTTACTGCAGAATACTGATGTGGCCACACACATACAGCTCACAGTCTGTCGGCAGCACGGCCAGCGCTCCGGGCCTTTAGATCACATTTCCAATTTCTCTATCAAGTGCACATTGCACAAACACACAAACACTGGAGTGTGCAGGGGATGTAGAGTGCTTTCTGAGCAAAGACATCAGAGGTGCACAAACTGGGGAGCTCCAAGCTGTACATTTCCAAATGTATCAGAGAATGAAAATTAACACAAACCCCCTTGCCAAGAATTACAGGATGTTTTTCACCGTGCGCCCTGACTCTGAGTTGATGGATAGACACAGTGGTGTAGTCTACGTGATACGCAGGTATACGCCGTATAACCACTAGAAGGCCTGCAGAATTACCGTATAACCACTACAAAGTGGGAAAAGATACGTATCACTCATTTGCGCAGTGTTATTTTTGCGTTTTCTGTCCGTTTGGAGACCAGCACAAACTCCACCACAAACTATTTCCTCCCCTGAAAACGAGAGATCACAGGCTCATCCCTCTATCTATCTTTTTCTCTGTCCCTACCGACAGACCGACTGTTCCCTCTCAGATGTGCTCGTGCGCAATTGCGCACAGCTCCGGTGTGCATGAGCACAAAATAAAACCCGGCCTGAGAATAGCTCATAATGACAGAGGCTTATTAACCGTCCTCACAGCGCTGGAGGAGTCGCGTACGTCTCAGCTCATAGACACTTTCCCTGTTCATCCCCGCTCTGGGAGTCCACATACCGAACGCTTCTCTCCCTCCTCTACAGCAGCGCGTGAGAGCGGGTTTGGGCAAAGGCAGTGACAGGTGCAGGCGGGAAACAATCTGTATTACAAAGCGCTGAAGTCCACGGGAGAGACCGCGTAGACTGTTCCAAGTGTGCGTTTTACTCTCAGACACTGAAGCTGTCCCTTGACAGAGACTGAAAAGTAGATGTGCCCCGCCCACAGTGCTGACCGAGCCATGCGCGCTCCTGTTCATAAAAAAAAATGTCCTAAAAGAGTTGTTCTCCACAAACAGTGCGCATGGTTTTGTGTGTGGGGGAGTTTGCAGGTGCGAGAGCCCGGTGGTTGACTGGTGGAAGGGTTGGTGAAAGCAGGCTGGGCTTTATTCTTTGAAGTTTTCCTTTTGGCTTCAGTCCCACAGCCTTATAGTCTAGCTACAGCCTTTGAATTTCTAGAACATTCCTATAGGTCTATTGCTTGGTATTTCAATAACATTTATATTCACAGTTTGGTTTATAATCTATTTAATTCTCTGATACATTTAATATTAGTAATAGTATGTGACGGGCTATTTTTTTCAGCGCATATAATTGGCTATCCCCCACGCCTGATAAAAAATACAGTATACCCACTAGAAAATTGAAGACTACACCACTGGATAGACACCCAGTTCTCCCTGATCAGTTCAGTAGAGAGAGGTGAATACAATTGTGCAAATCACATGTGGCACACGAAATGTTTCTGTGACTTGCTGAGAAATGCATAAACCAGTAAATCATCTTTTTTTTACTAGATTTTTACTAAAAAGACAATTTGATGAAATGCCCTGCCAGTCCAACTTTGACCAAAAATAAACTTTTATCACGGTCGTCCGTCTGTTTCAGAATCTGACAAAAAAGATATACTATTTTTTTCTTGACAATAAACATCAATAGATCATCATATGATAGATGATCATATGATCTATTGATCAGCACTGATGGGAAATGCATACAACAATTCAGCTGCTCTTCGACAAAGTATGTGAAATATAATAAATAATAAATAAATAAATATTATAAGCCACAAAAAGCGTGTTTTTATGTGTCAGCGTAATGTTGTGACTGGTGCGGACTTACTGCCTCTCAGTTCTCTTAGTAACCATTAATAAACTGTATGTACAGGGAAGTGCCAGACTAACATATGACAGCAGAGCATAAACAAAGACAGAAAAATGTTCCAAACAGGCAGAACTACACCACAGAGATTTTCACACTGTCACACAGGAGCAGTCTCACATCTCAGCGCCACAAACCACTCACAGCTGAGGAAACAGATTGGCCTTGTTTGTTTGTTGGGACTCCTGTGTGTGTTTGCCATGCTTCAGCCAATGGAAAACGAGCATCGCGAGGATCATTAAGAAGGTAAAAGGGGCCCATTTTGATCGGCTACTCGTCTCCTCAAGGCTGTTATTATGCAGCGACATGCGTCTAAGGGGATGTCAGGAGAGGGCGCGTGAATGCCGATGCGTGTTTGGGTTGTGTTTTGGTTTTCCCAGACAGACGTACTCTGAGAGCCCACATGATGAGTGAGGATTCAGGGAGAACAGGTGCTGCCGATCCGTCTTTCATGTTGGCACTTGATATATCAGAGCTCCCTGCCATGATGCTGCCACGCTCTCAGGTTTCCAGCGTGGCACATTTACTCACTATACGAGGAAGCACATAACAATGTCGCTGTTGTAGCACCATTAGTAAGTAACAATGAGATCCTTTTGTTACTTTGTTAACAGGTAAATTGTAGTCTGTATAATACATTCTCAAACTGGCGTGTTCTAACTTGGTAATTGGCTAAATTAGTTGCACTCATAGACACAGACGGCATCTCTGGAATCGCCGATATATGGTCAGGTTTGAAACAGTTATGGGGGAAAACAAAGAAGAGAAAAATCTCTTTCTCCAATTATTCCAAAACTACTTTAACAAGTGCAAAATGATAAAGATACAAAGACATGGAGAGGAGCAAAGTGGTTCAACAGCCCATAAATACATACATAACGGAGAATGCTAACATGATGCTTCTTGCTGGACTTGTGTGAGCAGTAAACTTACTAATATAGCTTACCCAATACTTGCTAATATAACTACAAAGAACTATCAGTAGAACAACTGTAATAAAAGAGGCAACGTGCTTGAGTTGACTTACTGAAGGACCCATCACTGGCATTTATTTGAACCAACAATTTTTTGAATATTGGGTGACAGTTTTCTCATTGGTAGAAACTATTACGGGAGATGGTTGCTGTAGTATAGAAGCCCTATAACAACGGCATGCACAGATTAAGACGTCCCGCTGTAGATGATGATGACTTCAGTCAGCTCTCCTCCTCTGCCCTGTTCCTTTTTGTGTCTTTAGGCCTCATTTATTTGCACGAAAGGCACTCCCATGCTTTTCTCCTCCTCTCTTTTCTCACACAGCAAGGTGTCAAGGAACATCTCATCAGTCACAGAGACGTTCATCCAAATGCTGGTTTTGTCAAACAGACTCAGGCAAACATTCCCTTAGAAAACAGAGGAATCGGGCGGGGCAGGTTGAAAGGCAGCACCTCGGATATTTGTGGGGACCCCTGGCTGAGCTGGTACAAAATACTGTAGGTGTTGTGTTTGTGATTCTGGAACAATTCATTATTTCACGCTTCATTCTATGTGATTGACTGTGGTCTGTGCCAACATGCCTACAGGATTTCTGTGTCAAGCAGAGAATTTACCAAAACAAATAAAGCAGCGGATGAACAGAATGCGAGAAGGATGGAAATTTGTGCCACGTGAAGAGCACGTTTCAGGCTTTATCTCAAACCAGTGGTCTGTGGTTGACATCTTGCATTTGAAATATGCATACGCCCAAGCTGAATTAAGTATAGAGGTAGAAAGAAAGTATACAAGTATACTCTGAACAGAAAAAGTTCAAATAATCTCATTAAAGATAAGATAGCAAGCACTGAAGCATATTTTAGCCCACGACCTTTTCCCCTCAAGTCACTCACATAATTCTTTCTCCCCTTCATCATCCTCTGGTCTCAGCTTTGCGCCTCAACCCTCTTTTTCCCATCACCTTGTACAGTATTTCTAGTTCACCTCTTCTCTAGTGCTATAACTTGTTGGCTCTGAATCTTCCTACGTTTGTTGTGTGTTCAGCTGCGCGCCCATGCTGTGGACATGAATGGAAACCAGGTGGAGAACCCCATTGACCTGTACATCTACGTCATCGATATGAACGACAACCGGCCTGAGTTTCAAAACCAAGTCTACAACGGCTCTGTGGCTGAGGGCTCCAAACCGGGTACGTACAGTTTAAAGGAATAGGCCACCGTTTTTGCATACCGAGATATGTTCTTACCTGAGCTTAGACGACTTGATGCGTACCTGTCTGGTCTTTACGTGTGCGCTCAGTCACGCAAAAGCACCAAACATGATGTTAGCATTTAGCCTCTCCTCCTCTCCTCTATGGGGCCAAACAGGGGAGAAGTTATAAGCGACTTCCACTTTCACCCTATTTATATATGCTCAAGTATATCCATCCATCCATGCATCCATTTTCTTCCGCTTTATCCGGGGCCGGGTCGCGGGGGCAGCAGTCTCAGCAGAGATGCCTAGACTTCCCGATCCACACACACTTCCTAAAGCTGTTCTGGTCAAGGATAGTCACACAAAATTAAACATGTCGACTTTATAGTGGATAAAAAGAGGTGCTATAATGTAAGGCGTAATAACACCTTAGGAGCACTTCGACTTTACTGCACGGATGTCGAAGTGCTTCTATCACATCCAAATAAGGAAAGTCGAATATTGTACATTTCTCTGTACATGCAAAAACCTCATTCAGAGAATGTACTTATTCTCGATATGGAGCTTAATCACAATATGATTTGGGTTATCATTATTTTCAAAGTTGAATTGTAGAGTATGTACAAACAAGGTTTTCTGTCTGCTAACTCACTACACAAAGTCCAAGGCTGCTGAAATGGAAACTTGTATTCTTGTGTATCTGCCTGGTTCAGCTGGAGGTCGAGTGGTTTGAGATCTTCACAGTCTTGCTTTGGCCACGTCATTATCAGATTCCACCAAGCATGGACACACACACAGACACATAGCACAGAAGAGGAGACGGGAGCTGGGTGTGCATACTCTTCCCGTGTCTGAACTCTTGTTCTAACAATCAAACCCCAAGGATTTTGTTTGTCTTCACATATTGTTCCAACCACAAACTTTAATCTCCGGGGATTTGTAAACAGTATAGAAAAAGGCTTGAGCTGTGTGCAGAGATGCTAGCCATGTTCCTCAGTGAAGCGTGAGTGTATGTACCAAAAGCTCTAATTAACAAGAGCAACCATACAGCACAAAACCTCCCTTTTTCCTTTTTCTTTTTTTTTCAGCTCGGTACACTCTAAAAAGAACATTTATTGATACCAATTAACATGTTGCATTGTTCTTCATTACAGCTGGCAGGTAGCATTTGCAAGTATCACAACTTGAAAAATAAACATTTTGTTTTTCTAAGTAATTGTATTAATTGATGAATTGTAATTAAAAAAAGGGGCAGCAAACAGTGCCGGTAATTGCCTGTTTTGTGGAAGAAAGCAAGGCTGGCTTTCAATTCATCTTCGGTCTCAGGTTGAGTACAAACTTATGTGGTCAATTTAAGGCTTTAATACATCCCGGCTCCGGTAAATGGTGGATCACTAATAAGCTAGTCAACACATCCGGTAAGTGGCAGCGGTGGACCTCAAGTGTCAGCAACATTTGGAAATGCGCTTGCACCACTAATTTGGATGCACTCTCCCGAGACTTCTGAGTTCTTCATACGATTTTATTGCTGCTTTGCCATTAGAATATGTTTTTTTTTTGGTCATTTTAATTTTAAGTCTTTCCCTTTCATACAGTATCTACTGCTCAAAAGTTTTCATACCCTTGCAGAATTTTGGATTTTTTTTAAACGTTTTTTTCAAAGAATATGAAAGATAACACACTCACACAACACACACTCATAGTTAGTGGTTGCCATTTATGGTGAAACAACTGAGCTTATTCTTTTTAAATCATAATAAAAAAAGAAAGTACCAAAATGACCCTGATCAAAAGTTCACATACCCCAGTTCTTAATACTGTGTATAGCCTCCTTTAACATCTATAACAGCTTGGAGTCTTTTGTGGTAGTTGTGGATGAGGTTCTTTATTTTTTTTTATGGTAAAGCGGCAATAAGCCTCCAGTTCCTGTAAGTTCCTGGGCTGTCTTGCATGAACTGCACGTTTGAGCTCTCCCCACAGTGGGTCAATGATATTGAGGTCAGAAGACTGAGATGCCACTAACGGGACCTTAACTTTATTCTGGTGGAGCCAGTGACATCAGCGAACCAGCTCCATATTTCACAGTAGTTATGGTGCACTTTTCATCATAGGCCTTGTTGACAACAAAAAAGTGCATGTATCAGTCTTTCGAATACTGAGCATGTTAAGTGCCTTATTCATTGTTAACTGAATAAGTGTGGCAACACGTGATTATTGTCACAGGACGGTGCACAAAGAATGAGAATGAAACAGGAGGTGACAAGTAGAGGTGACATCCAAAATCTAGGTACAGGTTTCTAAAAATAAAAGCAACAAGAATAACACATGGAAAGACTAGGCCTGGGATTCACACCAGGAACTGACACATTAGCAGCAACTGCAAATGCAAAGGTAAAGTATATTCACACCGCAATGGCGTTTGCACACATGCCCAACTGTGCAAACTCTGTACTAAGGAGTTAGCTTGGAAAGCTTTTAATTAAATTTCAGGATTTACAACCATAAAAAACATATTGAATTTCTCAAACTTAATAGTTTTTTATGAATGCCATCGTTAAGCATAAATTATGGTGTCATACAGTGAATTTGAATCACAGCTCTGATGATTAGCCACATTTTTCTGCCCATTCTCTTTTCCATTTTCCAGTTCTCCCTAATCTCCATCACCTCCATGGGTGCTTGGCCCACACTGATCAGACGTGTCAGTATATCACAGGCTGCATATCCACATATCAAAGGGGCTCTGAAGTCATACAGCACAGGACTGCGTTACTGTGCGAACGCTATCAAGCACGCCTGCAGGGAGAGTTCTTATCACATGCAGATCAAACAGTCAGGCACCAGCTTATAGCACTGTCATTGTTGTCACATAGAAATACAGAGTCTGCAAAAGCAAAACAGAACACCTGGAGTAAGTTTGGTACATGCATTACTAAAGTTGCTGTGTTTTGTTATTAGATCATAAGACAAGCAAAATGAGCGATGTACATAATGATATTTTCACGTGTTTGCTGGTTTTCGACTTCCCATTTGACAACTTTTTCTTTGTCTGTTTGTTTGGTTGGTTGGTTGTTTTTTGTGACAGGGTGAAATAGAGCATGCTTAAAGATGTGGTTATTCCATAAAGGTCTGGACATTGCATGAGTTTTAGTCTGCTGAGCCAAAACCTCTTTAGACAGACATTTTTAAATGCTGCCTCTCCAAAAAGGCAGCATTTTCACCAGAATGTTACATCAGACCAAACTCTTTTGCTCAGGCTTGGTAAAACGTACATTTATCAACAGTTGTGAGAGTTTTTTTTTTGCTTTGTGGGGATTGTTGGAGTGGGATATAGTGAGAGGCAAATTTAAGGGTGCACTGCTTGGTCATTTGAAGTGTTGGGGTAACATATTACAAAAGTAACGAGCTACAAAAATATATTACTTTTTTCAGTAACTCAGGAATATAACGTATTACTTAAACTAAATCTGGGAATAAATGAGCCATTATAATTCAAGTAACTCATGCTACAAGTATCAACGTAAAAAGGCCCAGTTGCTTGCGCACAGTTAATGTAATGTAAACACGAGAGAATGGGGATAATGAAGGAAAAGGAAATTGTTAACTGCACTTTTGCTCGGTGGCATTATATTATTTTCAGTTTATATTTTGCCAAAAGTAACTCAAATGTAACTCAAAGTAGTGTAAATCAGCTACATTTCTGAAATAGTAAAGTGTAATACAAACATATAACATTTTTAAGGCTGTAAATACTAATATAGAATGTATTACATTTTTAAAGTAACTTGCCCAACACTGGTCATTGTGACAACTTGTAGTGCTGTGGTTTAGATGCATGTGGAATTGGCCAGTGTCGTGCACGAGTTCAGATATCTGCTTATGGAATAAATCAGCCTATACCTTTGTCTGATGTCTAGTTAATACAGTATAAGTATATATTGTGCTTCAAAGGAATGACTTACTGTATGCTTTTTTTTAGTATCCATAACCACATTTAAAAAACGTCCCTGGCTTTGTTGTCTATTTGTGAAAAATGTACTGTATTGTCCATTTTACAAAATGAACAAAACGGTTATTGTTCCTCCACATAATTACTCCTGCTCTCTATCTGCAATGTAAAACGCACTTTGTTTTTTCCCCAGTGCTTGTTACACAGTGCTGTTGTTGCACTATTGTTTGCCGTTCAATAGGATTTCTTATGCAGCAAGGCGCAAAGAAACAAGCCCACTGGAATAAAACTTTAGCCGTACAATAAAGATAATGGGCACAATCATGCACAAAAGAGTGCACACAAAGAAGCAGACAGCAGTCTAAAGTCAGAGGCTTTAGTTTATCGCAGCTGATCTGTGGAATCAAAGCGCCTTCCATTGTTTTGTTTGTTTGTTTTCTCTGGTGAAATTTTTAATGTACGCACGGGGAAAGGGAATGTATAGGCTGCATGTGAGAGCAAATAGGATGTCAGTGGGGGAAAAGGGGGCATGCAGGGGCGCAGGCTGGAAGCAGGGATAAGCAGTTCATGCGTCGCTGAAAGCCCGAATATAACAGCCCCGCACGGCCACCGAGCGCACGGAGGGAAAACACAATTGCTGACTCCCTGTGCAGAAGGATCGGGTGGACACATGTAAGAAGGAGAGGGACTAGAGGAAGACAAAAGGGACTGGGATGAAAGGTTACCCCGACAGCATGTGCTATCGCCGGCCTGGCCAAGGAGCAAGGGAAATGATGGAACTGATCTCATGGGTTTCAATTGGAAAACGGGGCAAGGCTCTGGTGGTTACTCACTGGTATTTTTGATTCATCTTTTTTACATTAGTGACTCTTTTTACTTAAAGTTGGCTGCTACTTTACTCTTACGTGTTCGGAATCTTTGCACTGTTGCTTCATTTTGACTTTTGTACTGTGGCAACGCACTTTTTTTTCTCCGTCAGTGTTACCTGCGGAAGTGGCACATTGACAGATCATAGCTGTGATTATTATTAGTAGTTTGAATTAGCATTGTATCTTTCAAAACGGCAGCAGCAGCACAACTAATTGCCCTTTCTGCGCCGCTCTTTGTCTTGTATAGCTGTGGGCATTGTGTGCAAACGTCACCTGACATGGCCTTTGAATCGCAGTGATGAGGCTGCCACTCTGTGAAGTTATTGGCTGGAGGTGGCCCTCGGAAATGGTACAATAGAAGCCAAACAGCATGGCCCTGACTAAAACTGACCTGCTTTGAACCTCTCAGCTATACAGACCTCACCTGTTAACCTTGTGTACCTTCCTACTGCTCACCTCTATGAGAGAAGAACAAACTGCCTGTAGGCACAAAACACAGAGGTGGGTCGTGTATCTTAAAAAGTGTATCCTTACTTCTCGAGATCATTTTAGATCCTTGTCTTCCTAATACTTGATTTATGTTTTAAATTCACTCAAATTGAAAGGTATTTAGAAGAAATCAATGAAGTTTCAAACTGATTATTGTCTTTCTAAATGCACAGGTGTGTGTTGTAAAAGAGAAACACATTTTTAACTTCCATAGACACTCCCTTACATCCCAATTGTTCATGTGAGTTAAATAGATGCGCATTTCAGACAGGGGCTCAGAGAAGTGCCGAGAAGTGAGCTGGGCGATCCGCTCAAGAAAACACAACACTAATTTAGACTCTTGATACTCTTTCACAAATGCTGCGTTTACAGGGAAGAATTTTGCTTCCCAACAAGTACCAAAAGGGCAATTCATTTGAGTTCTTGTTCGTCAATTATCTGGATGCATATTATTTTAGGCCGAGTTTAGCTATCTAGCTGTTGGTCAATTTGCCCCTAATTGGTACCCATTTGTTGACGGAAGCAGCACAGCATTTGGACACCTGACAGCTCCCGCCAGTCAGCTGCAATCACGAGCACACAACACACTCTCTCTCACGTTACTATCCCAGACCCATTTTCAGCCCCTGCAGATTCGTTTTGGAAAAGCAATTAGGATTTTGAATTGGTGATGAAATTAGAGGGGTTGTAAACAGGCTTTGAGATTAACCCTTTCTCTGTGGCCCATTATCTACTCATGCACCAAAAATTAACCAGCCATCTGCCATTGGGCTGATTGTGTTGCACTTTATTAGTTTTGCCAAAAATATTTGTCTTTCGTTTGTTTCTTTTCATTACCAGTGTGAGTAACAAATCCCGCTTTGAGATGAAGTTCAGAATAGAATTTTGAGGCCACAATTACACCACCCGCTCTCTTCGAGAGACTGTTGCCAGCAAAAATACACCACATGGACGTGGCAGTTCATGTGGATGTGGATCCTTATAAACTGTCCCACACCTAACTGTGGAAAATGTTATTCCTATCATTAATGTTCTTATTCTTTCAAAGCAAAAAATATTATTTGCTACTATATTGATATTGATCAATTATAAGCCCTTTTAATGTAACTGCATTAAAGAACTAAAGGCCTATTCGTACTCCACAAGACGCGAGAACTTTGTTCTTGAGGCAAAAAGAACAAGAACAAAGTTCGTCTGGGCTGACATTTCATACTCCACAAGACGTGTTGCTGCCGAACTGCCACGCCCCCTTGTTCAGCAGCCAAAACAATCAAGGAATTACAGAAATAAAATGAGCCATTTCAGTTCAAACTTTTATAAAATGTATCAGTCACGGTATTGCAAACATTTTGAAGATTGACTTCATGTTTAGCACACATCTCCTGCTGGTATATTACGTTAGATAACGTTAATGTCAAACGAAGACGAACAAAGCTTACCTCAGTTTCACTCGGTGAAATCATGTTTGACGTCTGTGTAGGCTCTCAGCCATACGGGCCTTGCCCATCCAAGAACATGTTGGTTTGACGTTTCCCAGTGTTTGATGAAGGGGCCTGAGGTGTACAAGCTTGGTATCCCTCTGTCCACAAGCCTGACCACTTTTTTTTTTATCACTCGCTTCTTTCATGAAGATCACGCCAGGCTCTTCTGCTTTCCTTTTCGTCCTTGCCCAAAACGTCTGCGTGTTTCTCCCCAGGACTTTTTTGCCATTTGTGTGTCCTTGTAATCCTTCAGCAAGTATTTTACTGCCTCAAAACTATCATGTTGCATGTTATACATGTTGTCTCCCGTTTTCCGCACCGGTGTTAGGAAGTAAACATTCGCTTCCCGCTTCCGCCAAAATATCCCCGCCCACTAAAAATCCAGCCAATCACAGCCAGAGTTCTCGCAGCCCTGCCGAACAAAGTTCTGCTGAGCCGAAGTGTCAGCAAGAGCTGCCGAACAGGAGCTGCGAGAACAAAATGATATAATTTTGTTCTCACAGCTTTGGGTGCGAGAACAAAGTTCTCACGTCTTATGGAGTATGAATGGGCCTTAAGTAACTTGCTTACCTTAATAAATCCTTTTCCTCTGGGGAAAGTGTTAATGAGATGATTGGGGGGTCTTTCATCTCCCCCTGGTGTCTCTGGCCAGAAAACCATCCTTGCAACTTTCCCTGCTTTGACCCAGAGGCACATTAGTGTGTATTATACATTAATGGAATCACGAATAAGAAGCTAACTGTGGGCTAGCGCCACTTAAACAGTATTTACAGCCAAGCTTGAGTGAAAAATAGTATATCTCCATTGTGTAATTGGATGTACATTATACCTCTCTCCTTTTGTCTTTTCTGTCAGCGCAACATGCTACGACACCTGGTGCCTATGGCCTCTAGGGGCATGAGTTCCTTAGCACAGTATGACTCGCTGTAGCTTTTTACACAGTACTTCTTCATAATATTTCCACATGCTTTTAGAGATGGGAGGTGATCTCTCCTCTCCCTAATACAAAGTGCTCCTAATTGCCCACTTGCATTAGTCAGACTCACTGACAAACTCTGCCAATCAATACTGCTGCTCACACTGGGAGTACATTGGGAGCACATTGTTAAGCTATGAAATAAATTGATATTGATAATAACAATAAGAAATCAATGCTTCACACGCTAACATCAGCAAGTGAGAGCGCATAACTGTGAGGCGGAGGGGGCAGGGGTCATTGATACATTTATTAATTTGATGGGGGAATGGCCGGGAAAATCAAGACCTGATCGGTTCAAAGTGCAGATCTCAGCACATGAATTCATACCGCTTCTGTTCTTGCTACTCACACCTCTGAGCTGTGCATTAAAGGCCACTGCTTATCCGTGATTCGAGGACAAATAGAAGAGAGCACAGGAGCATTAAGAGCATCACGGCACCCTGAAGGCTGAAATAATGGGCAGTGGAAAAGGCAATGTGCTGCTCATTACCAAATGGACTGTGAGGCAAAAAAAAAAAAAACATTATTTTCTCTGCACAGAAGGACAGGATCTGAAAGGTCTGAGGCCATCTGAGAATGTAGAACATTCACTCTTTGTCTTTAATAGTCATGTCACATCATTATAAATCAACCTTTCTTCCAGAGGTTGTTTAGGAAAGCGAATAATAACATGTTTTTATAGTGATTTCAGATGAGTATTTTAGGACGACCTTGAATAGCTTTTAAATAGATTGGGGTTGTTTGTGTTTTGACATGACCTGACCTCCATTACTGCTGCTGCTTGTTGTAAACATGAAAGCGCGTGAATTTGTGCATGCAGCATATGGAGTTTTTCTAATCAGTCTTTGCCTTCCTATCCATCTCATTCCTGGGGCCGCTGAGGTAGAAATGATTATGGGCCCAATTTCCTGTGAGATACCGGAAGTTGCACGGAGCCATTCATTTCCATTGGGTTCCAGGGTGAGTTTTTGTTTCATATAGCGGTTTATTTCTAACAAGCGGTTCTGGGCCATACCAGAATTAATTCATGGGGCGTAGGAATAAGGTGTTGTCAAAGTAAAGGACGAGGTTTGATACATTTTCCTGGTTTTGAATGCATTTTAATCAGGGTCTGTCTATTCAGTCAATACTTGCTCTGTCCACAGGTTCATCAGTGATGCAGGTAACTGCAAGTGACGCTGATGACTCCACCACAGCCAATGGCATGGTTCGTTACCGTATCCTGTCCCAGAGCCCCCACAGCCCCATACCCAACATGTTCACCATCAACAGTGAGACCGGGGACATTGTGACGGTGGCAGCCGGCCTGGACAGAGAGGTCAGTCACACGTCTGCTCAGACAAAACACAATACTCCACAAGATATGTCATGAAAATAATTTAAAGATGTTTTCTTTGAATTGTATTTACTTTATTGTTGTAAAAAAGCTGAAGTGTTTGCTGTACAATAAGCGGGACGCTGTCATCTGCTCACACTGAGGCAACTGCTCCAAGGCAGGGTACATTAGGGAATCGAAGCATTTGTAGTAGAATACACGTCTATACTTTATTCAGTCAGTGCTGATTCAGCCAAACGCTGTGTTGTAGTTCTCGCTCCATAGGCTTCCCACGGCCATGCACCACATGAACGTGCTTGGATTGAATAGAGAAATGAGCGAGATGCATACACATTTATTTATACGGGCCATCAGAAAAGCAAATGACACCCAATGTCCTAGATTGTGGACAACAGTTCAACGAGGTTCTAGCTCATCCCAAAAAAACAACAGCGCATCAAGCAGGTCCCCCTTGCCTCATCTGTGAGTTGCCTGTTGAAAATGTACATATAACATCTTCAGAATATATCTATTGTAAACCATGAAGCACTTTACCACCAAGCAAAAACACTGGGCCAATGACAAACAGTGACTCACATTGAGCCACTAAAACACTTTGACACATTAAATCACGACACACAGAGCAAAGCTCTCAAGCACTCAATCCGCTTCAGGAAGACTGATACAAACTCCAGCGCTCTGGCATTGCTCACCACTTTTAACAATCAACTGCCCATAGATACAGATCAGACTTTGTAGGATTCAACATTTTGCTGTCCTTCATTCTTTAAGTGGAAATGGACTATAGATCTTCCTCATAATATTTGTTTCGCTGCATCGATGCATACATGCCTTCATATTTCACATCTGAATTCAAATTTGTTCATAAAATATTTGTCTGAGCAAGCAAATTAATCCTGACAAACTTAATAACAGACTTATTTGCTTGAAAAGTATGACAACATACTAATCCTTAGTTAAAATGATTGAAGGTGTCTGATGTTGGATATTTCAATTTCAAAAGACACATGCCTGACCATTTATTAAGTTTGATATTGGCAATGAAATGACAATATGAAGAATTGCATTAATGCACTGATATGGTTTTACCTCAGACCGTCTTCATTAAATGCACCGTCTGACTCAGAGTGAATATTTGGTTCATTTATTTATCATGGTATTATTATTTTCAGTTTGCTGTATTGTTTGTAAAACGCATGCATGTGGATTGTGGGCTGGTTGCCTTCCCACACATCTGTGCTGGCACATGTTCGGAGAGCGTATCTTCCATCTTCCATCATTATTTTCGACTAATGGGCAGGTCACGCAGGGTCAGCATTTGTTGATACACAGCTGCATCAGGTGACTGTTTTACAGAACACAACTATTACACTACTATTCAGTCACTGTAAGGCAAATCCTACAGAAATAACTGGTTTCTTTCATTACGGTTTGCTGATACAGTATGTTCTTGGTTTACTCTATGTGTAAAAAAATATATTTCATATTCCTATTGATGAACCGTACAAGAACGATTCTATTTGGTATCTTGAGTGAGTTAATAAGTGATGGAGCTGTCACATTTATTTTTCTAAATGCCCCTAACTATTCACTTACTGTTTGTTTCTGATAGATGTTTAACACTTGGCCACTTACCTACATACCTCTCTGAATACACACTGCTCAACCATACCTTCCTTTTGTGTACAAATGGCTTTCGGGAGGAGCCCAATGTAAATGTGTGCAATGGGTGCAGGCCTGGCCCAGCAGCAGCCACTGACAAAAGCAAGGGACAACTCATTAATCTACCTGGTCCCACCTGTCTCTGATCGTCCTGCTAAAACTGGGACACACCTGGGAGCTCACCCACCTGCAGCTGTGCGGACATATGCAAATGTACATGCTCCACAGCACAGAGTCAGAGAGAGATCTGTCTGTTTGTGTGCTGCTTTAAGTTTTATGTTTGTACATGATAATGCACATGAGACAGGTGCAAGATACTCGGTGGTTGCTTTCCATTGTAATTTAAAGAAATGTCAAAAATAATCAGTAAGTTGGGGTCATACAATGTAATGATTGTTGATGCATTGCGTCTGAGTTGTATCTGAGCATGCTGTAGGGTTTTTTGTAGACTACCAAATTTGCGTGGGAATAGGTTTTGTCTTCAGGCACTCTGAGCACATGTGTAGGCAGCACAGGGCTATTTAAAATAAACTAAAAACTAAAAGACGATTGTTTAGGATTACTTATATTCCAATTCTATTCCATTTCAGCTGCACTACCTGAAAAAACCCACTAAAGTTGGAGGTTGATCATCTAAGGCTCTGCCCACACGAAGTCAAGCTCAGGACTCAACGCAAAAATATTCCATCAATCCAGCGTATCATCCATATGAAACTGCCGTTTTGGGAGTCTGTAAACAAACACTTTCCAAACTAGGTCCTAGAGTGGAAAGATC
This sequence comes from Gobius niger, assembly GCF_951799975.1. Taxonomy (NCBI): domain Eukaryota; kingdom Metazoa; phylum Chordata; class Actinopteri; order Gobiiformes; family Gobiidae; genus Gobius; species Gobius niger. The sequence continues at coordinate 15,855,298 of NC_136871.1, forward strand.
TCAAAACGCCAGTTCTATTGTTTACTAAAATGTTATGGTATGTTATCTTCTGACCTAATGAGATTTACTCAGCTCCTCTGCGCTTGAGTAAAACCATTCAGTCTGTGTTTTTGGACTGACAGTAAAAGTACATTCACTGACAGTATTTCTGCTTTAGTCGCGTGACATGTTAAGAATAAGTACCACGGCATGGTGACTGAGTGGTTCGTGCTCTTGCCTCATAGCTTGAAGGTCCCAGGTTCCTTTCTGTAGAGAGTTTGCATGTTCTCCCTGTGTCTGTGACAATACAGTTCTTCGTCTTCACCTCCTCGTCTTTTCTGTAGATTGTAAATCCATGAAGCCGTTTCTTTATTATTCATCATTCATGCTTTCCAAAAAGTTTACTGCTCATGTGCTATCTACGATCTTGTTCTATTATTGGTGGTCGTGTCACAGCACCACACACAGGCCAGCATATTACTGAGCTGGCTCTGTGTCTGTAGAGAACATTTTTATTATATATTTCTAACTATACATGTTTTGTCTTTGTATGGATGTAGCCTAAATGTGTTTCTAGCTCTCACACATCCCCATTGTTCATTCAGAGTAGAAGCTTCACAGAGTTCATAGCGAGACAGAGTTGAGACATGAAGAGGGCGGACCGCTGTGCGAATTAATTGCAATGTAGATTTATATTACCAAAATGTTCACTCTGCTACAAGAAAATCATTTGATTACCCCTGGTTTAAAGGAACAGGCCACCGTTTTTCCATACAGAGATATGTTCTTACCTGAGCTTAGACGAGTTGATGCGAACCTGTCTGGTCTTTGTGCGTGCCCGTGGAAGAGCGGGGTCGCTTCTAACTGCACCCCGTTTGGAGCTGTTGGAATATACTGGGAGAGGCCAAATGCTAACAAGATCTTTGTTGCTGTGTTTATAGTGCAAGAATATAGCACTATAGGGTGCATTTATTGGCATCTTACATACTTTAAAATATATGTTTTGAAATGCTTTGGACACACGAAGGCCAAAGCAGGATTGAAAGCAGGATTTTTAAACCTAAAGCTACGACTAGAGAAAAGGGACCTTTTTGCTCCGCTGCACACTACGGCGCAGACTTGCACCTTAAAACTTTTCTTCTGCATATTGGCTCCCCTTTTTAGCTCATCTCACTGCAATTACAATATTCATGCACTAATTAAGAGGTGAGGCGAACCTCTGGAGTGGAGCAGGCCAGCGGGTGTGCAGAGGTTATAGCCTGTTAGCATTTGCCTCTGACTCCACTGAATACCCAATTACACCGCTTTACCCACAGTCTGCCGAGCCTGTCCCTGCTTCACCTCACGTCTCCGGCCTGGCAGCGATATACATACACAGACTCACAATCGTCATATTGTTTTATAGCAGTGGAGGTGTGTCCGGCTTATGCTGTGACATGATGTAGAGATTAGTAGGTTGATATTCAATTCTGGCTGCCACTATAGGGCCATGTTAGAGCGCCTGATTCATATATTCATGCCCTTGGCGTGGCAAAACGGAAACTGCGTACTGTAATATATGTTGCTTATCAATACGACCACGGCCATTGCTCCACCAGCCTTACACCAACATTACGTAAGTTGGAGTTGCAGCTTACCTTGATGCCTGTTGAGCAGTTGTCCATGGGCCCAGCTGGCTTGGATGTCCCCTTTTGTCCAGTCTCTGTGTGTCTCTGGCAGGCAGTGCTCTTGTCTTTCATTACCCCAGGCTGTCTCCATCTCCCGCGAGGCTCTGCACTGGAGCATTCCAATGGACGCTCGCCAAAAGTGTTCCAGTGCTACTCTCCAGCCAGCTTGGCATTGAACTGGGTGAGCAAGCCATCGATTGGGATGCACTGTCTGGGCCGTCTCAAGGACATAGGATAAAGGCATGGCAGCAGAATCCTGAATAGGCGCCGGGTTGTATAAACTCAAAGGTGTGTGAGCAGAGGGGTTTGAGGGGCCAGGCAGCTGCCCAACAGAGGAGAGGAGCTGGTTTCTGACAAAGGTGTTTTGATGCCATTGTGGTGGATGTTAACTGCTTTTAGATGCTGCTTAGACTATAGACTCCATAGACAGATTCTTTATTGATCCTTTACAGGAAATTACACGGCTGCAACAGCTCATACAACATCACATTCAATAATTAATCATTCAAACCCACTCAGTGTTTATCTGAGATGGTGCGCCTTTACTTCAATGAAGGTTCAACGATTTGATTGTTTCTTGATAATATTTGTTTATTGTGCTTTTAGATGTGTTGTTTTATTTTCCATAAGATCTCCCTGAACTTTTAAGTAACAGCCCACAATAATAGAAATGCAGAATCCATCTTGTTCTGCTTGTGCTGACATGTTTGAATCCAAACCACTGGTGGCACTAGCCAATCATGTGGCAGAAGTAGAAGAGCTTTAATTACATGGGGAGAACATGCAAACTCCACACCTAAAGGCCCCGTCCAGGTGAGAATCGAACCCAGGACCTTCCTTCGTTACCGCGCTGTCCGTAAGAATTGCAGTAAGACAGTGGGTTTTGCATAGACCACATTTATCGATAATGTTAGCAAGTTAATGACACCGGAAAACAACACATTTAAAAGCACAAATCATTTGCAGCTAAAACAAGGTGCTCTTGATCCAATCAGAGCAGTAAATGCAGAATCTTCCTCACGATTAATTGAAAATACCAGGAACATGAGCTGTGAATCAGCACCAGCTAGAAGCTCTTTATGCGTCGCATCAGCTTTAAACCTGAATTGTAGCTATGTTGATTGCATCATCCCTGATGCATAAATAAATGAATAAATAAATGAATAAATAAATAAATGGGAATGATTCCAGATTGATGTTATTTGCACTGTAAAATCAATCCGATAATAATAATTACTGACAAGGAAAGCAACCAGGCGCTTGTAAGACACAGTGAACACAGCAAACTATAGCATCAAGCATTGTACAACAGATACAAGGTCACAATTCTTCTTGATTAAAAAAATTAAAATAAAAAATGACAGGATTTTATTCCCAAATTCTCTATATACTGTAGGTTCAAGGATTGGTGAAAGATGTTTAGTTAAATTTTCAACCTGAGAAGTTCCCTTTTAATCACATGCTCAGTCTATATTACCATATGAATTGATAATCACTACAAATGAAAATAGCTTTCAGCCAAGTCTGCATTGGTGCGTTTTACGTAGAAAAACGCTATAATTAATTATGTCGTGCAAGTGCTACCTGTGTGTGTTGCACTCTTGTTTACAACAGAGCCAATTACTCCAATTGAGTAGGAGCACGTTTTGAGCATGTCCACTGGAGCAATGTGAGCTGTGAGTCAGTAAGTCCAGCGCACGAGCAGTGAGTTTTTGTGCATGAAAATACAGCAAATCAACAAAGCTCATAGTTGACAGAATAGGCTCCACCACATCAATCAATGAAAATGTGTGTTGTTTCCATAGGAGGCAGATCACTCATTCATGTGTGGCTCCCCCGCTGAGGCCGCTGCTGTAAATGCAGACGGAGCCTAAGGAATATGTTCAGACTAGTGCTTAATTTGATCTCCCGTTTGGGGGAACGCATTCCCCCAATTTACAGTTTTTCAGAGTAAAGGATCAGGGAAATATTTAGGGGAAACCGGCAAAAAATTGATCTGATATAATGGTGTTTAATGAGTGTTTCGTAGGACATCTCGATATCGATACGATACGACATAACTCTGGGTTAGCACTTTTCAGTAAAATGGAAACATAATAAGGAGTGCAGTTTTATTGATGAAAATCTATATTGTTTCTTGCTTTTTTCGGTTTGAATGTTTTGAATGTTCCTATCTCAATATCAATACGATAGCGATATATCGTTGCTTGTTCGATATTAATATCTTGAATGTTCATATCTCGATATCGGTACGATAACGATATATCTTTCAGCCCTAGTGTTTCGGCAAATGTTTTGGCCTGTTCCCCGAATCCATCACATGAGACCAAAAGTGTTCCTGAGAATACAAATTTACAAATCAAGCACTGGTTCAGACTAAATGTTTTGTAAAGAACGTGAACGTCACTATTTGTTCACTTTGAGAACTGACTGACTGTTGACAAAATATGCGCAGCATTATTGAAGGAAGAATTAAGATTATTTAGTGACAACTGACAGAAAATGGAAATCCATGTAAAGTACTTGTCACTTTCTTCTTCCTTTCATTTCACTTTAATTATCAAAGTCATTGGAGAAAATAGTTCAAATATTTCAATGAAGAGCATTAGATAATATTCCTCTCACTTTTGTGCCATACTGATTGTTATTGTTAAGGTTGTCTTTCCATTCTTTACGTGACTGGACTGATTCTCATTGGTTTACCGTTCTTGCCTTGTGTTCATCGATAGTTTTGGGTTTATTGGGAGGTTTTTTTTTGGAAGGACCACAGGGAACAACATTTTTCTATAAATACAAGATTCAGATTGAATTTATTCTGGCATTTAACCTCTTAACGCCCACCTGAACCGAGCACATTTTCTCCAGTCTGTCTTTATGCAAATCTAAAAGCGTCAAAATAATAAGGATGAATATGCAATGTGACAAAAAAGCGTGACAAAATTGTGACGAAAAACACGACAGAAAAGCAACAAAAAGAGCGATGAAAAAGCCACCAAAAAGCAACAAAAGAGCAACAAAAACGTGCTAGAAAAGCAGCAATAACGCAACAACAAGGTGACAAAAACACGACAGAAAGGCAGCAACAAAAGTGATGAAGAAGCCACAAAAAAGCAACAAAAACAATGCGACAAAAAAGCCATCATCAGTTTTGTAGGCCTTCATTTTCTCAGTTCAGGCGGGGGGGGGGGGGGTAAAGAGGTTAAACATTTTCAAGATAGAGAGAGGAAATATTTCTACATCTACATCTGAAATGGAACAGGCAGAAGCTTATTGCGCCTATATCCCAGTGTAAATACTACACCGACACCATAAGAAATAAATGAAGAAACCAAGAGAAAAAGCTGGTTTACTTCATTAGAAGTTGTTGTAAAATGTCTGAATTTGACGTGGGAGCTGTGAGGCATTTGTGGCAAAAAAAAAAAAGAAGATGTGCACAGATTTGTAGATGTAGCAATAAGAGCGGACTGGATGTAAAGGGCTTTTGGATTGATCCGGCAGATGCGTAGAATGAAGCGTTGTGAGGTCTAAGAAGGCCAGCACCAGAGAAAACAGGATTACTCCAACGCAAGGCTGTCTTTTGAAAACATTTTACATTTTTTTTTTACCCTTCAAACATCACAGACTCAAAAGAGAGAGGGAGAAAGGCTTAATTGAGTTTCGAGCATATCATCCAAATACGTTCTGCATAAAAGGATTGGGTCCTTGCTATATCAGACACAAAAAGATAAGCACAATATTTTAACCAGCCTCTGTGAAATTAGCAATTGAACACTGCAACAAACAACATTCATTCAGTGCTGTGGGGACTTCGCAAAACTAAAGCGAAAGGCGGTCAGGGAGCGGCAGTAAGGAGCACATTAGCCGAGACAGATTGTAAGTGACAAGCTAATGACTGTGACTGCCAGGACACTGCACCGTACACATGCGAGTGCTGTGGCCGCGCCGCCCCCTCTTAGCACCGAGTAGACATGCCCAGTCAGCCCGGCCTGGTTTAACTCACTCCGTCCCTTCATTGGCTTGTTTGACATGCCCTGAACACTTATTTCTTTCCATTTTACTCTCGCTGGAGCTTGGAAACAGCTTCAGCAGCAGCATGGAGTCAACTTGTACCTGTCCTATTTTTGGCTTGACTTGTTCACTCACAGCAAACATCGCTAGCCCCAAGCTGTTTTTCTCTTGTAGACTCTCGGACAATAAGGTGCCTAATTTTGAGAAATACAAAAAAACAGCTGTTGGCAGTAGTTGTTGCACAGGTGTTAGCAGGGATTGCGTTTTAGTTCTCGTAGATTGCATCTGGCTGCGGGTGAGCGTGGTTGGGTGAAAGGAACGGTCTCTTGCCAATTTTGGAGTCTAATAGCAACATATTGTAAAAGACGTTTAATGGTTGTTTCCCTTGTTGATTGCAATGATTTGTGTTTGTGTATTGTCAGGGATGCTGCCCCAAGCCAGAACCAGCTACTTTAACACCTTCACCAATGACTCGGTTAAGGGTGAAATGTAACCTCGGCCTGTGGCGCATCCTTTAATGCTAATAGGGCAACCTGGCAGGAGTGCTGCATAAAACTCTCTACAGACATTGAGCTACATTTTGTTAAGACCTAGCTGGTTTTACTGTACTGTATATGGTTTGGGTTTGGGGTTGAAGGCAGAGACATAATAAATAATAGAGTCCTCACTCCTCCCCGTTTGCCATAAAAGTCACGTTGGAGAGGGAATCTGTGGAGGATTTCGACTCCCCAACCCTGCTCTGACATAGCATGTTTCTATAAAGGCATAAGAGCGGGATCTTCACAGTAGACTCGGCCCTCGTGTGATGTGTAGTTCGGCCGTAACCGCGCCCGCGCCATTAGCTCTCATGCTAACCAACTGTCAATCAAAGTCCGGCCCTCATTAGTATACAAGATTTTCAAAAGATAAAATGAGATAAGATAATCCTTGATCCATTGAGCTCACAAGTTAATTTCTCAACTTGTTACATTCTACACTTAATAAGATCACTCAGGGTGTGCAAAATTGACAGAAAATGTGCAAACAGTTAAATATATATATAAAAAAAAAAAGAGGTATCTTATGTACAATGAGTAAAAGCAGAAATCTTAAGAATAAAAATTAGAACAGACTACAAAAAGTAGAATCAAGGTCAGCATGCAAAGTTTGCAGTCCTAGTGCGGGTTGTCAACAAGTGGTGCTGATACAGAGAATATTGCGTGTAGTTTTGCAAGGGGGTTATTGCACATGTTACTTTACTGTCTTGTACAGTCTAACAGCAGTGGGGATTAAGAAGTGCCCCTTCTTGCACTGAGGGTGTCTCAGTCTACTACTGAAAGAGTTGCTCAGCTACTCTACAGTCCCGTACAGTGGGTGGGAGGTGTTGTCCATGATGGAGGTGAGTTTGGCTAATACCCTCCTGTACCTCACCTCCTCCACAGTCCAGGGGGCAGCCCAGGACAGAGCTGGCCCTTCTGACCAAGTTGTTCAGTCTGTTCTTGTCCCGCTCTGTGCTGCCCGGGGCCCAGCACACGGGAGCATAGTGGATTGCAGAGGCTACCACAGAGTCAAAAATGTACCTTTCAAAAAACAGCCTGGTTTCTTTAATTGTAACTAACCCAGCATTATCACAGGAGGAATATCTGGCTGTAGAAAGTTCCAAAAAATTAGAAACCAGGCTTTGGCTTAAAACATCTGTGAAGCGCAATGCTTTCTGATGGAAAACTAGCTCATTTTGCCGCCCACATATGGAGGTAATAAAGTAATGGCGGACAATGCCGGCATCTAGCGTCATGGTTATAAATCAGTGGCCATTGGTTGATGGAGGAAACCGGATCATCCAGGGGAAACCTATCCAGACACGGAGAACATGCAAACCGCTCAGTCATTGTGCTGCAGGTAGTTCCAGCTATAGGTCTGGGGTTGAATTACATCCTTATACAGCTGACCACTTGAATCCGCACCCCACATGCTGTCCGAGTTAACTCATAGCTTGTTTTTTTTCAGTTTAGACTATTAGCTTCATGAAGCAATCTACCGCTTTTTGCAGATTGATTGTACACAACAAGCTTTTAAATGAGCGTGCAGGGAGAAGCATTCAATACAGAATCTGTTTACTAAGGCACTCTGTGAAGGGAGATGTTATTGATATCTAATTATGAATCAAATAAAGGCCAGCCGCTATCGAGTTTTCATTAATAAACGTTTGGGGAGCAGATTAACTTGTCGCAGCTCTTCATAATGACTTCAACTCTAGTGGTGTTGTAAATGGTTTTATATGAGTTGGACTCTTTGAACAGCGAGCCGCTGCCTTGACAGAGAGAGAGACAAAGAGATAGAAAGAAAAGTCCCAGAGACAGAAAGATGTACATGGTAGACATTGAAAGCAGATATTATGAGAGATATAGAAGCAGATCAAAAGCGGCTCAGTGGTCGAGGACACAACGAGCTGCCTGGAAAGAAAGGGGAGAAATGCTAGAAATGAATCAAAAAGCAAAAGCTTGCACCGGCGCAGGAAGCAATAACGGCTTCTTTACCTGAAAGATCTCCGCCTGAGTTGTCCTTGGTGTCTATTGACTGTACAGAGGAGTGGATTGCGTTAGCAGGAAGCAATTTCAGATTTTTATGAAAAGGTCACACTGGCTATACCAATTAAATGAAAACAGAAAAAAAAATGTTTTCCTTTTACTTTACTTTTATATACTCATAAAATTGAAGTGTGGCCTTATTAAATCTTGGTCCCTTGCTTTATGTATTCGAGTTGCTTTTAACACTGATATTATTGATTCCCATCTCAAATTCTTCTATTGAAGAAGAGACACGCAGCCGACTAAGTTTGGACTTGTCTTTTTTTTTTTTGTAAACTTTTTTCCTGTACCATACAGTAAAAAGATAACACTTTTGTCCAGAACAATGAAAATGATGTAAGTGCAAAAGTTACCTTACTTTCTTCCCACTTTCAGTATTACACTATACATTCATATTTCTGAAGGGTCTTTAAATATAACATGAATTTTAACACATATTTTTATGTATTGTCTGTTTACACTTGCCTCCATCGTGTGCCAAAGATGTGTAAATGAATGGGTGCACTGAACGTTGGCCTGTCCTTGACACACATTCCCGTCTTGCTTTGCCTCCCTAAACACTGACATAATGAGACAAGTGGATTAGGAACAAGTGAGAGGCTTACATTGTTAGCATGAATGAACACATAGACACAATGCTGATGCACTGGATTAAGCTGTGTCCAAAGTGTCTGGATAAAAGCTACAAGATAAAAACTATCCAGGATATCATTGCTTATCTCTTTTTCTCAAAGGGGAACCTATTGTATATATCTTAAGTGGTAGGGGAGCACCCAGAGGAAACCGGTGCAGACATGGGGAGAACATGCAAACGCCACTCCAGGCCAGGGAACACACCTTCTTTCTGTGAACACTGCACTGGTACTACAATCCATAACGAGACCTGTGAGTCTGGTCAAGTAAAAAACAGAATAATATAAAATGATACGTATTTTGTGGTAGTACAGAATTGTCTATTCTGCTGCCTGTGACTGTCCACTGTCTATTATCGCCCACATGGGAAACCACACTAAGTTATTCTACAGAGAGACAGTCTTCAACAGACAGTCTGCCTCTGCCTTTCACCTGTAAATAAACCAATGCCTCCAGTTGTATTTCTTGTCTTTCTGCGATATTGTGTTGGGTTTTCATATAGACTGTGGGGACTTCTCTAAAATGAATGATGATAGGGCTGGGTGATTTGGGGGAAAAACAATAATTACAAACATTTTCCCCAGTATTGGCCTTTCCTGCACCAGTAAGTAAACAGACGCTGCGGTCGGACTCGAAACTGCGCGCTAACTCTGTCTTGCTGCAGAGGCAAAGACAAGCTAGCACCTCTAAACCTCACAGTACAACATCCCCATCTCACCCCTCACCTGCCCCCGCACCAAACAAACACACAAACATCTGCAAAGGAGCCGCAAAAAAAGTGGAAATGTCTGAACACTGTCAGAAGCTGACAGTGAGTGTGTACTGTGCAGGCGCCTCACAAGGCCACGACTTCAAGGAGTTTAGCCCTAACAACTTAATACAGCATGTCCATAAAGAAATACTAGCAAACAGTGCATTTAAAAGCATAAGAGATGACTCAAACTTACAATTCACTGTCAGAAGTCCAGTTAATCCACTCTTTATGATAGATTTCCTCTTTGAATGTGAAACTTTTCGTCTGAGTGCACACGTCCTGATCCTCTGACGGTTCCTCTTGAGTTTCTGTTTTGCACATTAGTCTATAGCACATTAGTCTATAGCACACTACAATGATGATGAAACCTTCTGTTGGTCTGTAAATGCAGTAAATTAGAATAACTGCCTTGTATAAAATTGCTCTCAAACGCTCTTGCAAATGTCTTGAAATAGGCCCCTGTCTCTTTAAGAACCTCTGACCCTTTCCGACACGCCCCCTCCACACGCTGTCTGTGGCATCAGTGGGGAGGGGGTTCTGCTGAGGAGCAGTGGTTGGTTACTCGGCTGGTGACGAAAGCTCGGAGGCGTCTCCAGGAGGTGGGGGCGTTTCTAGGAGGACTCAGGCAAGGCTGTCCCTAAAATGGCTGCCATCAGAGTTTTTACAGATTACTCAAAAATACGTGAATGTGCCAAGGCAACACTTCAGGCATGTTTTTAATGAGGGAGTGACATAATAACATAATGTAAAGCTTGAAAAAGTCGATTTTGCACAATTACCCCCCCTTTAATTTCACCAGATCCTCTTCATTGCTGTCGCACGCTCCTTCCTGCTTATGATTTCCTGGGCTTGATCTGACAAAATTCCATTCATTTCCCAGCCCTACCAGTAGACCTCTTCTATGGAACAAAAGCCTTTAAGATGTTAATGAATAGGCATTTTACAGACATTTTCTTCTCACTGCTGCCGTCAATCTTTGTGCAGCAAGAAAGACTTTTACTGTCATTTTAATGTGCATTGTATATTTTTCTTATCAGTTACTATGCATTATCATTATTGTCTTTACAGAAAGTCTCCCAGTACACCATCATTGTACAGGCCACGGACATGGAGGGCAACCTGAACTTTGGTTTGTCCAACACGGCCACAGCTCTCATCTCTATCACGGACATCAATGACAACCCTCCAGAGCTGACCGTCAGAACTGTAAGTATTTTTGTCATTGACATTTTGTTCGAATGGACATAGGAATTTTCCATCGTAGTGGAAATTGTCATATCAGCTGGACCAGGTTGTTTGAGTTGAGGACATTCCACCACTCTTCTCTGAGGCTTTTCTTAACAAATCTCAACCCGCCCATCCCGTTGTGATATTAAGTGTTTTGAGTTGCTGTTGAGTGGGTTTCAACATTGAAACCTGGCAACCTTGGTCTACATCATTTATTTGTTGCTCTAACAGTGGAAAAGTTAGTGGTGTTACAATGGCAGCATAGCAACCTAATCAGAAAGATGAAACGAAAAGTGCCCTAGATACCTGTGTATGAAGCAAAAGCGTTTGTGTCGGATGGACGTATAGCTGTGTGGAGATGTTTGAGGGACTGTGATGGCCCTATAGTGGTCTGACAGGGTGCAGCTGGCCCACTTTCCACAGTGCTGCATGTGTGGCTTGAATCTCAAAGTGCTGTCTTTTATGTGAAATGTTATTGGGAACTGCTTTGAAAGGCACCCTCTCTTTTATGCCCCGGAGCGTGCGAGCACCGCATGATGTGGTGCGATGAGCAGCAATGTCTTGTTTTTCCAGTCCAAATTCCGTAAACAGCTCAGTGTGTGTGAGCGACGGGACACAGGAGAGGACATTGTATATTAAAGGGGAACAAATATTGAAGATCTGTGGTATAGATATTGCATGATGGGCTGATTATAGGTTGTTCTCTGTGAAAGGTCTCCTGCTTCATTCGAGGTTTTTCTTTTTTCTTCCTGATTGAATGTGAGATTCACACCACAGTTAACATATCTAGTGTTGATGAGACACACAGTTGCACTTACACTTTAATCCTACAATAGGAGTGTCGTCAGGCTTGTTCCAGAAAGTTACTTTGAAAACAACGCCGTCTCAGCAATGCTAAATACTGCATAATACAGACACTGGTTAGCCTGTGTACTGTCCTTGGTTTCAAGTCCTTTTTTATGTATTTATTTAAATTAGGACAGTGCACATTAATCAACACATCAGCAGCAAGCCTCAATGTAAATGTTCCAGAATTAGCATAATAGCTAAATTACATTTGTTGTCCTAGGGCGGGTAAAGAAACATTAATTGACAGAAGAGAAATACAGACATAGTACATGGAACAGAACAAAGCTACTGTCACAGGTGAGATAACATGCCCAAGAAGTTACATTGATAATCTACCTGTGAGTGCATGATTGTTTTGTTTTTAACCAGATTTTTTTATTCCAAACAATATGCTCATGAGACTACAATGATCACTTTTCAAGCAACGGCTGTGTAGAGGCAATGTGTGGTAAATAGATCATTATGTTGCAGCCTCAGTTTGTCTTTTCTCTCACAGGTTTTTGCTCCCTAAACACCAAAGAACACCTTCACCACTAAACTATTATTTTACAAAAGCAATCTGAAATTTGACCTTTTGAACTACTATGACTTAGTTTGGTTCTACTTTCACTGTTTTCTGCCATGTGAGTCGCTTCTCCCAATATTCATCAAAAATAATGGAGACCTGTGAAGTTGTCCCAAACAAAAATGAACAAAAATAATTCTAAAGCCATTTTGCCGGCTGTCAGAGATCAGCTTTCACTTCCTTAAAGGGACTCGATGCAAGTTGGTCATTTTTATACTCACCTCAGGTCTTACACGTAACCACAGCTTCTATATTAAAGGAACAGGCCACCATTTTTACACACTGAGATATGTTCTTACCTGAGCTTCGACGAGTTTATATGTACCTGTCTTTGTGTGCGCCCTTGGAAGATCTTGGTAGCCTCTAACTTCACCCCATTTGGAGCTATAGGAATACATTGGAAGAGGCCAAATGCTAACAATGTCTTTGGTCTTTTTGCGTGACTGAGGGCACACAATTCTTCCATACTGTGATATGTTCTTACTTGAGTTTAGACGAGTTGATACGTACCTGTCTGGTCTTTGTGCCCGTGGAAGAGCGTTTTTTTGTTTTTTTGTTTTTACTCATTAAGTGTCCGTGAGTGTAAATACTACGCTGACAGAAAAGACAAAGGGAGAGAGGGATATTGTACACAGTGGATTTTTGTGTAACAGTTAGCCTGTTAGCTTCTCCGTGATTCAATTGGTGTGTGTTGCGCCTCCGACCTGGTGCTGGGAAGTTGCAATTGCGTTTTTTTGGCCAGAGACACCAGGGGGAGATGAATGACCCCGCAATCATCCCATTAACACTTGTATTACTCCCAGAGAGACTCTGGAAAGGATTTATTAAGGTAAATTACTTAGTACTGCTCTAAAGCAAGGACATTTTTGCTTAAGATTTGGGGAGATATCTGTATCTGTTTTTAGGATCTCATGTGCAGCACTTTGGAAACATTTTTGTTGGTTAAATCCACTTTATACAAATAAAGTGGATTGGATTGGATTGGATATCTGTTCTAATGGGTGAAATTGAGGATTGGAATATGGCTTACTATCTACATATGATATAAGAAAACATGTATTGTGTCTATAATATATTGTATTTTAGATGTATTAAGCTGGGCTTCCCTGCAAGAAACCAAATGCCGCTTTGAAAATCGTTCGAGCACGGCAGAAGAACTCTCTCCTAGTTTTGCAGTTCGTCACAATGTGGAGCAAAACACATCCAAAATAATCACATCCTCCAGTTTTCCTTCAAAATCCATGCTGGAAAAAAGGCACAGATGAGGCTTCGCTGTTTGTCAATCTCTTTTTTGTTTTTGCTTCCCACACAAGCAACTCGTCTCCGAGCGGTTCAGTAATTATTTGTGTATGACAGACACGGGGATGCTCTCTACGGGAAGCATTCAGAAAACATAAGCGCGTTAATTAAGTGAAATTGCTTGCGGGGGCGTCAACCAAGCTGATATACTGCTGCTAATTTGAAAAAAGGAGCCGCATGTTTTATTCATCCCCCACATGGGCCCTAACGAGTAATGTTAGTGCTGTGTTTGTGCTTACGTGATAAACAGAAGGAGACAGGACGCGGTCTAACTCGACGGAAAAAAAAAACTCCTCCATGTCTGAGGCTTTCTAGTGATTTGTCATTCAAAACAGTGAGCCGGGTTCCAGCTCGCACACGCAGACACACTCCTGTCAATACCGCGCTTTTCCTGTGGAGAAGCTTCTAAAAAAGCCCTGAGAACATGAGATTATCACCACCTCACACTTCATTTGAGATTCTTTATACCTCTGAGTAAATTTAGAGGTAAAAAGTAACTTGTGCCAGCTTCAAATCTTGTGCCTTAACCAAACAACCTTTTTATCTTCATGGGACAGAGTGCTCCACTTGGCGACTCAAATGCAAAAGGCGCCACACTTTGCCTAGATTTCATGTTAAGAATCCGATGGTTGCCAGTTGAGGATTACCTGAACTGCATCACAAACACAGGAGCTACATATAATCTTTATTTATATCTTTATTAAATTATATAAAGGTGGTGAAGTTTCATATTTATTTTTTCCACAATAGCACAATCTTCCAGCTCTGTCCTCCTGACCATGAACCTCAAGTTGCAAGGAAGGTTCCACACTAGATTCGTGCACAAGGCAATTCAAAGTGCTTCACATAAAATTTTCAAAAAGGCAAATGAAATCAATCCATAAAACATCAATATAATATAATTAATTAATTACATTAAAAGGACTAATCTGGTCAACAGGTTTACAGATTTGCAGGCATGACCTCTATATAAACCAAATCAATTTGAGTGTATATTTTCCAAGATGTGATACTGAATCGAGTGACGAAGCCAAATAATACAGAGAAACGAATTAGAGACGTTTGAAGGAGGAAAAAAAATACTCATATACTTTGTATGCGTAAACATAGGCCTAATGGTAATAATAAAAGAATAGAAATGGTAGAAATACTACTAAAGCTAAAATCGTCTCTTCAGTTCCCTGGGCCCAGTTAAGTTAGCATAGCTAGCTTGTAAACTATGCTTGTAAACACCACGTGTCCAGTGTTTTCTTTTTGTAGTCGCTTCACTTCTTCTAAATCTGTGAACAGTCACTCTTATTTTGCGGCCAAGAAAAGCTAACATTAGGAGCATTATTTGTGCCGTTGAAAATACAGCACCATTACCACTGTTACCACTCAAATGTTTTGTAGGTACAGCGCAATTACTGTTTTTACTAACACTACTAGTCTGCTACTAATACTACACAACTTGTCTGTATAAAACTATTAGATCACCTAGTTGTGTAACTTCAAATTATTTTATGGCTTGTTTCAGTGAAGTTTGTACAAATCATGCACTGACACTGCTGTTTTGAAGTATCAACAACACTTTTCCCCCACGTATTTAGTAATAATTTATTACCATTCAAGCAAAAATGACGCCAACTGCGGGTCTTTTGTTCTACCCAGTGATTCTCTCAACATTTTCCGATGTTTACTCAGGTTCTTTGCCCACGCCGAGCAGACTTTCACCTTTTTTGTCGCACTTCAATAAACTCTTTGTTTCTTTTTCTTAGTTGGGGTCTGGGCTGGAGTTTTGCCGGTGCTTGAAGCCGGGGTTTTCTTTGGAAGTAATACATCCTTAAAGTTACCTCTCGCTTGGTGGCTTCAGTATAGAGAAGACGTGGCGCATGACGTCATTTCGCTGTTTGCTTGTGGCACTCTCTATTCAAGTGAATTTACAGGCATATAGAGGCAATCGCAGTTAAGAGGCCAGGGCTCATTCTTCTCACCAGGGCATTGCTGGAGCATGTGTGAGGAAGACATTTTAAATTTGTATATATTTATTTGTGATTAAACTTATGAATAGTCCCTTTAAAAGTGAAGAGTGTTGACAAAATACTTCCAGTTCTCTTATGCACAGCTAAAAATAACTGGAAGATTGAACAATACAATATCATGTTTTACTTGGGTTTGACAGAGCCTTCAACAAACAGAAACTGATGACATACAGTAGGAGTTGTCCCTTGAATGCTTTCATGAAAAATAGCAGCGGAGCAGCTCAGTTTAGACGTAAGAACGCGCCTGGTGCTTGCTGCCTCCGGCTATAGGTTTATTGCGTCATAGAAGAGCCATAAGAGCCGTGATAAGTGTACTGATGTTAGCACCATATCATCCTGGTTCTGTTTAGAGACATTCCCAGCCCATAATGCTGCTGTTAGCATTTTCTGTTGTCTATGAAGAGGCTCATTTAGTTTCACTGAGGTGCACAATGTTCTCATTTGCCTTCAATGGGTGGGCACTTGTGCTCATTTCCCTCCTGTAGCCCTCAGCGCCACCACGTAAACACCACTTTAGCACAAATGATCTGCACTGATAAGCTCTAATGCCCGGTAAGTATTTGCACAGACAGTGTCACCTTGTGTAACCTTAACTTTAAATCACTGATCCCACAGAGTATGGCTTGCATTCAAACATGGCATATCAGCTAACACACCACATATATTCACTTTGAATTCACTGACATCTTTCACATGACAGGACGGCCATGCACTATACAGACACTTCTCAAGCACCCCGCTCAAGGCTCATATGATGGAGTTGAATTTATATTCTATTGAGCAGCGTATAATATAATAATGATGAATAATGTAGCTTCTAGTTAGATCGAGATCATTTACTTTGCTTTAATAATGTTTCCAAGCTTTGAGGTGGAAATGTAATGAGACTGAATAAAGAAACTTCCGACAAGATTGATTTGATTGTCTTTTAGGGACAACTGCTTATTCAGGTGCATCTTTTCAATTAATAATCTATTTGACAGGGGCATGTAGAGTAAATTAGGCATGGTCACAAATTCTACATAACACCAATTGAATTAAAGGCATTTTATTGAGACTAGATTGCACTGTTTTCCACAGAAAGAAAGAAAAAATCACAGCAAATCACACATTATGCTATTTATACTCTGCCCACTCCATGGCCGCACCTATTTCTTTTGGAAGCAGTTTCACTAAATTAAATAAAAAAATCTTTGTTCTGGATGTGAAACTCAGTCGCTACGTCCCACTTACATTAACAAAGCCCAGCTGCTCCTGCGTAGTCCATTTGTCCATTAATGTAAACAAGGAATAGGTTTGATTATGGCAGTCCTGACCCCTGCCTTCAGTGGACAGAGTATGAATAGGCCTAGCTTGTGTGTTACCATGCTTACATCTGAAGAGTGAGGAGTCCTGTACTCCAGTCGACAATATTTATCTATAGAAAAATCGGCAACACTTTACATTACGGGTCGGTAAGTCCGTGGTACTTATAGTGGCAATTACTAGTAATGACAGTGTTACTTACAGTGGTAATTGCAGTGGTAATTACAGTGGTAAGTACTAGTATTTACAGTGGTAATTCTAGGTTATTATTGTGGAACTAAAAGTCATAATTACTAGTAATTAGGGTTTGGGGGTAGGCAGACACAGAGTTACCACTGTATCTCTCATTACTAAGAGATGGTAACTCTTAGCAATAAAGGTCACTTCTATTTACTTTGGTACTTTAAATGATAGTTTCTAGTAGTTACAGTGATACATCTATGGTACTTATTGGTAATTCAAGGATACTACAGCAGCAATTCATAGGTAGTAAATGTGGTACTTCTACATATAGAAGTAAATTCTAGGATTGTGTGACTATAAAACAACATAAAACAGCATTAGGGATAACAAGAAGTACAACCTGCTACCACTGTATCTAGAAGTACATAACTTGTAATTCTCACTATAGTGTCCTTTAAGTACCACAATAAGTCCCTAGAATTACCACTGTAATTACCACCGTATGTACCACTGTAAGAACCAAAACAAGTCTCTAGAATTACCAGTGTCATTTCCACTGTAAGTACCACTGTAAGAACCAAGGACTTACCGGCTTGTAATGTAAAGTGTTACCGAAAATTCCTGGACAGCTGAAAACCTAAACAAATATATTTCTTGTGTGACTCCCAGTGCCCTATGCGTTAAAACATGATCAAGGCTTTATCCTCCATAATCCCCAAGTCTATACAGGTCATAAATGTGCCATGTCTTAAACATATCCCTGTCCCACTCGTGTCAGTAGACGGTGAACACACTGTGCTACCCAAATTCCCTTACAGTAGTTTATACACTTCCTGACCACATTTGCTGACTGCTCACCACATTTTTGTTTTGTTCTGTTTTTCATTGTTAACAATTGGTTTACATTTGGCTCCGACTCCCTCCTGCACGTTTTGTAAATGCAAAGAGCTGAGGAAAGCGCAAGTCTCTTGTGGCTAATCAATGAGTTCACATTGCATTATAGAGAGGCTGTCCTTTTGGAAGCATCCCCCCTTAACATCCACGGCCATTGTCTACGCCCCCGGAGACGAGCGTATCCCATTTGGCCGTCTGACAGCGTGACCAACAAACGTGGATGGTTTGTGGTGGAAGCTTTGGGCTTTGGAAATGAAATAGAGCAGCCCACACACCAGAGACTATGGGGGAGAGAGCATATTTAATTTGCGCTGAGCTTATCAGGCCCACTTCTACTGCAGGGGCATAAAAAGAGGAAAGTAATGGGCTGGGCTTTGGACGCCACTTCAATACTGCTATGATGAAGCCATTAAAGAAGGCTGCGGCTGCCAGAGGCTTCATGAAAACAAATTGTCATCTCATGCGTGTGTGTACCTCTGAGTGGCCAGTCTGTATATTAATCAATTAATCCTGCAAAGATTTCAGGATGTTTCTTCATGGGGAACCTGTATTTTAACCAAAAGACTCACTGCTGTTTAGTGAGGTGTGATGAGAGGTGCCAGTAGCTCTTTGGTAGAGCGCCAGCCCCAGTCAGTACATACTTCTGATGTGTCATCAGCAATTCAATGAATGAAGATTATGGTTGGGTAGTTGGTGGTGGTGAAGAGGAAGACGGAACCACTTTTTGGGACTGTTTAGCATTCAAAATTGAAATTACAAAAAGAAAAATGTACAGTCTGAGGCAGTGATTTGTGACTAAACCTGAAGGGATCAGGCTTGATGACTCGGACCTGTTTAGGACTTGGACTCAGATTTGACTGACTTTCAGATTTGACTGTCTTTCACAATGCTGACAGTGATTGGTCTGTATTTTACTCAAAGAAAGCTTACTCAGACATGCACTCAGAGGATCTGATTGGAACTCAAAAAACTAACTGGACTACAATGCTGGGCTGAGAAGTGTAGGAACCGGTAACGCAATAACGGCCAATAATGTTATAACGGCCGATAAGGCCATAAATTTGGCCAGTTTCAAAAAGCTGATAACGTAATAACGATTTACCGGTTGATAATGTAATAATAATACATAATATAATATATATTACATATAATAATATGTAATTGGTTGGTTATTATATTACTGGCCTGACCATGTATTAAATTCAACCAATAATGTAATAATACCTCAATCTGAATTTATTTAAAGCAAACAAACACATTAAACATAGTTTTTGTGCTGGGTTTTCATCAGCTTTTGCATGTACTGCTTTTTGTTTGTTTGTTTTTGTCACAATCTTTTTTCACTTGAAATATGTCGTTGCTGCTCTTTTGCATCTTAACAAGACAGTATCCCAACCCATGCTCCTACAAGTGAATGGTGTTGCTGTGTCCTTGGGCAAGGCACTTCACCTTGCCTGTGTATGAATGTTGTGCATGTGAGAGCGAGTGGTTGGTCCATGGCTGATGGGACTAATAGTAAGTTCCTGCTCCTGTATCTGAGACTTCTTCCACCGCTAAAGCACACTTTGGTACAATGATAATGGGATAATGACTGAAAAGACAACATTATGATTATGTCCTAGTCCTTTTGACAAAATCTTTCCCTTTCTGCTACAGACCACTATTGTCCACAGCTGCCCTGGATAGGCTACCAAACTGGCCTCTCCGGCCACTACCAAGCACTCACACACACCCCACATACATTATGCCATGTGAGTGAAGTGCCTTGCCCAAGGACACGGCGACATTATGTACTTGTTGGAGGATTCGAACTGGCAACCTTTAGTCATAAGACGATCTACTGCACCCTCTGGGCCCACATCGTAGGAAACTTCATGTAAGATGCAACAAGCTTCCTCAAGTGAAAAAATAAAACAGTCAAAAACAGCAAAATACAAAAGCTGATGATTTTTATTTTTGAAAATAAATTCTAATTGATGTTACATTATTGGCTGTATATATTGCATTTGTGAACAATGTTCATCTTGTCAGGCCAATAGTTTAAAAACTATTACATTATCGGTAGGTAAATCATTATTACATTATTGGCATAACAGAGTTATTACATTATTGGCCTATTATCATGTTATCGGCTTATCACATTTTGAAACTGGACAAATTTATTACATTATTGGCCGTTATTACGTTATCAGTTCCTAAAGGAGGCTGATGACGAGGGTTGCAGCTGAAACATCTGAAGCAGTAGAATAGAGACTGCATTTATGGGAATTATTATAAAATGTGCAATATTCAGCTCAACTTGTGTTGAAAGCCAATGTATAAAGTCGAGTTTTTATGAGTGACTTAAATCTCTCAATGGCGGAGGCAGATCGAATTCTCAAAGGAAGCCTGTTCCGAAGTTTGGGTCCAGCGACTGCAAACGCCCTGTCACCTCGGGGACAGGTTAAAAGAGGGAAGGTTGAGAGGAAAAGGAAGCGGTTGGTACTGACTCTAATGTATAAACCAAGGTGGTGAAAAGAGTAGACAATACAATACAACTTAATTTGTCAATGCAACATAATGACCATCATCCAAAGATTATTGCTAGTGTTGCCTTAATTAACATCACTAATCTAATTGCTTATTAAAACCCAGATTTGGAGAACGAACAGATTCAAATTAAATGGGTAAACACTTAATTGAACAAATCCATTAGTTGAGTTTCATATGAACAGGCAGGCTCCAGGAACTGCATTAACATAATGGAAGATGCAATTCTCTGTTTTACAAAAAAAAAAACTTTA
Source organism: Gobius niger (assembly GCF_951799975.1). Taxonomy (NCBI): domain Eukaryota; kingdom Metazoa; phylum Chordata; class Actinopteri; order Gobiiformes; family Gobiidae; genus Gobius; species Gobius niger. The sequence goes on from NC_136871.1 coordinate 15,876,032, forward strand.
TTTCTGCTGCCTTTTCATTTACGGAAATAAGTGCTATGTGTGACCTCCATACAGTTTGTTTTAATATGGGCAATTATGGAAAATGCTAAATGATCGATAGTGAATTAACATCTCAATAAATCATCTCATTAGGAGGCATTAGGCCATTTAAACCCCCACATCTGTATAATTGGACCGTTCTCACCACGCAATGTGTCCTTTCCTGTGGCTTTTTTTCCTGTTGCAGTTTTCGGGGGAAGTGCCTGAGAACAAGGTGAATGTGGTCGTGACCAATCTGACTGTGGTGGACCGAGACCAGCCGCACAGCCCCAACTGGAATGCAGTGTATCGAATTGTCAGCGGAGACCCATCCGGCCACTTCACCATCCGCACCAACCCCGTCACCAATGAGGGCATGCTCACGGTTGTAAAGGTAATAGCGCCCAACATAATCAGTGTTGGTGGAAAGAGAGGAGATGAATGGAGGGTGAAAGCGGTCATTGTTATGTTTTTCGATGATACATGTTTCTTCTTTTCTCCAGCCGGTAGACTTTGAGATGAACCGCGCCTTCATGTTGACAGTTGTGGTGTCCAACCAAGCGCATTTGGCCAGTGGTATTCAGTCGTCACTGCAGTCCACCGCAGGAGTGACCATCTCAGTGCAGGACGTGAACGAGCCCCCCGTGTTCCCCGTCAACCCCAAGATGATCCGTTTTGAGGAGGGCGTAGCAGCCGGGACCACCCTCACCGTGTTCTCTGCGCAGGACCCTGACCACTTTGTCCACCAGGTCGTCAGGTAACACGACTGATTTTATGGTTTATATATAGTTTTGTGTTTGTGTAGGCTTTCGGTCGTCCATGAATTTTTTGATCACTTCCAGGAGGCAGGAAGTGATCAAGAGAAATAAGATTAGACTAAAACTTGCTAGGTATATATAAAGTTGCCTTGCCTTGCCTAAAACTACAACAAAACATGTGGTCCTGTTGTGGCTTACGGTGCAAGAACAAGAGGAATGATATTTGGGACAATAAAATAAGGTTTATCTGATATATTTCCAACAGCAGATAGACATTTGTTCATTACTAGCAGCTACAATACGTTTGTTAAGAGATGTGTGAGAAACTACAAAAAAGTCTTTGATAATACCACAATCAATATTCCTGAAACTCAACAGAGAGTTACTGAACATATGAACTTATTTATCAGGCACATTCGCCAAAAATGCTGTACCTACTGCTATAAAAATGAGAAAAATGCTTACCGGCGCTGCAGCTACGCTAACCTCGGAAGCACCGACTTTGGTAATTAATACTTTTTTAGCAGTAGGTGCGGCATTTTTGGCTAATGAGTCTAAGAAATAAGTAGGTTCAGTCACTCTCCGTTGAGTTTCAGAAATATCGGTGGTTGTTGTTTTTTATGTTTTTTTCTCGCATACTTGCCGGTCTGCTAGTACCCGGAAGCGGAAGTCGTGACGTCACACTTGGCAAATGTATAAGCTTGATATATCAATCCCTACTCCGACCATTTAACACTATTGTGTCCATATGGAAAACATTTTACTTACTTTTCCTCAATGAATGGAGAGGAAATATTGTATGATAGTCTGAAAGGCAGCTTCTGCAGATTGGCTGTTACTACCGGTGCCATAGGGCATCTGTGGCTACAAAAGAGGCTCATTATGAGCAGTGACTGTGGACTTTGATAATGCTACGTAAAGCTCTTTTGGTATCTTGACATTTTATATATGCAAAGCATTATCATTTGGCCTATTACTACAAAAAGCTTTTGGTCAAAAGGTAATTCTGTGTCTATGATCAGTACATGAAAAACAGTCAATATTCCTCATCAGAATCCCTGATTAGATTAGAAAGTATTCGCAGCCCATATCCGTATAGGGTGAATCCAAAAACTTTTCCCTTTTTTCAAGTAACTTGTTTGTCGTGCCTGAACTCCACGCTCCTTGCCGGTATATTTCTCACCCTGTTCTGACCTTGCCAATGCTGCATCTGCAGCGTGAAGCGAGTGTGGCATATTTTTGCTTATGTTGTCGCCAGTATTTAATCTGCATTTATCCCATCTGTGTGACATTCTCCGCTGACCCTCTCCGCCCACATTTTGCAACATCCCCCATCGCCTGGCAACAACCAGTGCGATCAGGTCGGGCGCGTAATGAGTCAAACGGGCTCTGCTTTAGATCTTGGTGCAATGCCAGGCAGAAGTTGACCCCGTGTGGGACAGAAACTCCCACGTGCCCTCGCTCGGTCCGGTGAGAATGTACCAAACCCAGACGTATTGATTTTTTTTAATGTCACCGACTGAAGATGCCACTGAAATGTTAGTGAATTGATAGTGTGTTAAAGGTGGACTTGTATAGATAGTCCACAGCAATAGCTTTAGCCAAGGTTTCATCCCCCAAAGCAGTGGGTGGGTCTGTATGAATCTCAGGTCACTAAGCGATTTGGTTGGAAAAAAAAATCCCAAAATGACATGTGTGAGTCTACCTGAACCTATAACAATACGCAGACGATCAAAAAGGATTTCTTGAGGGGTAACTGAGGCACTCAAACTGTGCTGTTCCATGTGCCATATTTTCCAGACTTAGTATAAGTTGCTCCGGAGTATAAGTCGCACCAGCCTTGGCAACTACCTGGCATGGAGCTGTAACTGCACTGTTGACAAGCCTCTCCCGGCAGCACGTTGTTCAAGCTCCCATTTGTGAACTCGTTCCTCTGGCTGTGGCCATCTAGCTTTTGGTTCGCGATTTTTTTTGGTTTTCTTCATTGCAGTAAAAGTAACTCGCTCAAAACTTTCTTTCTGCTGCTCGATTACAGTACAGGAGCAGCAGATACTGATACACAAGCCTAGAGCGCCCTCTAGCGGCTGTCAGTGTGAAAATAACAAACATGGGAATTTATATATTTGATATATAAATTGCACCTGAGTACAAGTCGCACCCCAAAAAGTGTGACTTATAGTCTGGAAAATATGGTTATCATGCTGGCTTCCACTTTTGTCATTTTCAGCTATATTATACATATTATTCCCATTGAGTCCTCACTGGTTGTGATCTGAGACATCTTCATTTGTCTGTTGGCCCTTTATTTAGGTTTAATTATTATTATTTTCGTTGTTTTCAGCTACGTTGAATCAGACCGTCGGGTTTGAAAATGCTTTTAAGAATGTAATGTCAGTCTTCCGTTAAAAAGTATCTATTTACAAAGACAAAGATTTAACGTTTCCTATTCTCATGGCCTTTGCTTTGTCTGCACCGCCTCATTCTCTCTGACTCCGTCACTTTCTTCTTAATCTTTGTAATTGATCTGAGCACAGAGCCTCTGCATTCTCCAAAGTGGTCGTCTGCTTTCCGACAGCCGGCTTCATGTGTGCTATGGTGACCCCGCTCGACCTCAGGCACGTGCGCAAGTAGAGAGTGGGAACGCAGCCAGCAACGTTTCCTCACATTTCTCTCCCATTTGTATTTATTTTGGCTCTCTCTTGAGGAAAAGAAGAAATACAGATCTGAGGGTTAGTCCATTTGACAGCTGACTTTACTATTAGCTGTGAAATTGTGGAAGTGTTTGGAGAGTTTGAAAACATCTCTGTGAAGTCGGTTCATGTCTTACAGCCTTCATTTATGTTAAGACCTAAGCAGTGCATGAAAGTAAGATGATACCACTTTCATATCTTTATGCAAATTAGGAGCCCAGAAATATTTAAGGAAAGGTTCGATCTGTGGCAGTTATTGCTGGTAATATACTTTCTGAACTCTCAGCAAGCAGTTCTCAGTGGTGCATTACAGCGTTGTGATTATGTGAGGTCAAGCGAAGTGCTATGGGACTTTGGTAACGCTGTATCAGGGACACACTGGCCAATCTGTTCGCTGTCGCTAAATGATGCACTGCCAAAGCAAATCAGATGACTTAGATGCTCCTTACACCAGTAAAATACTTCTGTGTAGTGCTCCTAGACATCAGTGTTGGGCAAGTTACTTTAACAAAATCATATGTTTGTATTTCATATTACTATTTCAAAAATGTAGCTGAGTTACACTTCTTTTAGTTACTTCTAAGTTACTTTTGAAAGTTGCTGAAAATAGTAATAACGCCACTGAGCAAAAGTGCAGTCAAAGATTTCCTTTTCCTTTGCTGTTCCCATTCTCTCGTGTTTTGTTTTGTTTATGTGTTAACTGTCAGCTTGATATGGCATGCTGCATCTTATTTGGGGGGAGTTTGGCACTTTTTCGTTCATGCATTTATAGTTATATAGTATACTAGAGTGATAAACAAGCAACCCACTTCAAACAGGCAGCATCTAAGCTAAGTAGTGTCTTATTGTTAAATCAAATGCTTATACTTCACAAAGTAAATGTTTCAGTGCTGTTGCTCGAAGAGACTAAATCAAGGCAATGTAACGCATGCAATAAACATAGATAGATATGACCGCTTTTTCAGAATTGTCTATTTCACACAAAGTGAATTGAATCTGAGTGAGCCTTGGTAAATGGGGGGCACCACATTGAAGCATAGACGAGGTGGGTGCAGCGTTCTTAAAGTTGTATGACTAAATCTAGGGAAATTTCCGAGTCTACACCATGGATTTCAACTGCAGCAGTCACTTGTTTTTCCATGCAGTTTCTCACAGTCGGTTCAAAGGACACTGCAATAGTTGAGCGCATGTTGTTTTTGAGATTACGTTTTCACCGGGTTTTTTTCCGTGCTAATGAGGAGGCTGCAAGTAACGCTCACAACATGCCGGATGTTTCTCTCCTCACAGAAACAATTCACTCTTGTCTTGTGATACTTAAGTTAATTAACTTTCAACCCCATAAATAAATGTAGCTACAGTATGAGAGCAAAAGCTAAGAGGCCTCATTTTCATTTTTCACTTTTTTTCTTTCTTTTTTTCCTTTCTTTTTTTTCTTTTCCTAAACCTTAGTGTGAGAAATAGCATGAACCTCCTTTCTTACTTATGCAGTGAGAATACAAACATTATAAAAGGCATTTACGTCATATTAAGTGTGATTTTTATTTATTTTTTATCATCAAATTAATCATCTGAACTAGTTTAAAGCAGAACTAAGCAACTTGTTTACCTGAATAAATCCTTTCCGTAGTCCCTTTGGGGTAATACAAGTGTTGATGGGGTCTTTCATCTCCCCCTGGTGTCTCTGGCCAGAAAACCACAATTGCAACTTTCCCTGCTCCAACCCGGAGGCCCCAATACACACTAATAGAATCACGCTAAGCTAAGTGGGCTAGCACCACTTAAACAGTATTTACAGCCAAGATTGAGTAAAAAAAAATACATCTCCATTGTGTAATGGATGTACAATATCCCTCTCTCTCTTTGTCTTTTCTGTCTGCGTAATATTTACTCTCTCGGACAATTAATGAATAAAAAGAAATGCAACATGCTACGACACCTGCAGTAGCACTTATGGCTTCTAGGCATTGAGTTACTTAATTCTGCATGAGTAAGTCATTCACCCACATGGACAGCTTTGGTTTGTTTTCAGCTTAGACTTAACCCTAGAGATGAACGTTTTGAAATCAGATATGGCCTTAAGTGCAGTGGGTAATGAATGAAGCTTTGCACGTTTATAAGAAATGGTTGGCTGGTCAAATTAATTCCTACAGTGTTGAATCTGAAAGTTGTGATTTATGAAGCCTCTACTTACTCACTACTGTCCGTATGTTTTCTCTGTGTTACAATTGATCCAGTGGTTTGGTATTCCTGTCAGGGTTTACAATGATTGGCCTGGTTGATAGTGAGCTAACGAATCCTATGACTGGTGTGTTCACAGATATTCCAAGCTGTCAGATCCTGCAAACTGGCTACGAATCAACCGCACCAACGGTCAGATCACCACTATGGCCACGCTGGACCGAGAGTCTATATATGTCAAGAACAATGTGTACGAAGCCACGTTTTTGGCTTTCGACAATGGTAAGTCTGGTAAGTCTGTTATTCTGCTGATGTTTTCGATGTGCCCAGCGTTTCTGTGTCAATATGTGTCATTACTTGCATTATTGTAATTCTATCATCTGAGCATCCATGGTTTATTCGGCGATGCATAAAACCTGCACATCATGGGAAGTGCATTTTGTCTTTGTGTCTTTTTTTTTAAAATCTTTTGGAGTTTGGAAAAAGCCAGCATTTGAGTCATGTTAGCATCATACATAAACATAACATAGTAGCAGATGTTAAGATAATACATATTCATGAAAAGCGAGTTTGTCTTTTCAAGGGCTTTACAGAAATGGTTTGCACAAGGTTTAAACACTATTCAGTTTCTCCCTTCTTTGACTTTCCCTTTATATCACTGCATTGCTCAAATGCATGTTTTCGAAGTGTCCGAACCCGCTTTTCATTTTGAATTCAGATCCACAGACACCCACAATATTTAACTGCTAAATTGAAGTATATTGTAGGTGTTAATGTTCACCTCAAGGTCCTTTCCTTTCAATATTGTACACCATTCTGTCGGCACATTGACCTGCGCCGCACGCTGTTAAAGTACGAGAGTGCACAAACGGAGGAGCTTTCAGTCTTGTGTAAGTCGACTGGACCCAGGTGTTTTTAGCCGCTGAGAAATGAGACGAGTGTTGACTACATATTGATTGCAAATCCTACTGTCAACACTGAAAGTGGACTGAAACTCTCTTTACTTATTCGACTCAAGTCAAGCGTAAGTGAAAGGCAACAAAGCGCCGGCACAATCATAACCGACAAGACGGTCGATGGGCCTTGGGACGAAGGGTTAGCAGACCTTTGCGGATAGTGGAGGTTAGTGGGAGATGGAGAAAAAACAGCTGAGGTGTATAGAGCTGCTTGAGTGAAGTCTATCTCCACTGCAATGCATCAGTAATTTAGTTCATCCTACCGACACTGGGAGCACACTGGGAGTGCAGCTGAATATCAAGACTGCCATACATCACTGCAGTTTCTTGTCCAATTCTTTTAATATATTCCATTTTGTAAATTACAGTGAGTAAAATCAGGTCTAAATCTAGCATTTTCACTTGAGAGGCAAGTTAGTCCAGAATTAGTCCATGTCGTGGTTTTTATTGAGCCATATATTGATTGTAGCCATAAGGCTATTATGTACTGGTTGGAAAATATAAAAAAAGATAAAAGATAGTGTATCTTCTGTCAAATGTCATTCATTTGACAGAAGTTTTGTGTGGGTGGAATAGAAAACAAACTTGCATACATCTCATTTGAATGCAATCAGACTCTTGTCCTGTAATGTGTGAGGTGAACAATGTGTATGATTATAATTATAATCTGAGCTCACAGCCAGCTTCAGTCGTTTCCTTGATGTGTATTGTATAAAAAGGTAATTGATGTATTCTCATTTCTTTCTATACCAATCATTAGATCACAGCTCACTCAAACAAACAAAATAATTTTGGTTTCCAAACTCTGCCTGGAGCCAGCCAGAATTATGAGTTGTTTCTAATTCTGCACATTCAGATTAATGTAGAGGCAAGTGAAAATACTCATGTTGTTATGTTGTGCATGACAGAAAGGAAACTGGCAAGCAAACAGAGAAACAAAATGAACTTCAGAAATGTGCCTGCACTGTTTTGTATAATAGAATACATTCACTTTCAAGATAGAGGTCAAGTGTCTTACTGAGCGATGCACCAAAGTCATTTACAGCAGATAAATCCATAAATCCTTCTTGACAAAGCTTGTTGGAGCCTATACGCGTGGAAGAAACCAATAATATGTTCTTGAGAGTTTAATATATATTAACCCAGCACAATAAAGGCTTTTAAAAAAATGTAAACCGAGAATTATGATGTGGGAGGAGTGCTTTGGCTTGAAGCAGTACTAAGTAACTTCTGCCCCTAGAGGCCATAAACGCCACTGCAGGTGTCGTAGCATGTTACGGTTTGTTTTTCATTAATTGTCCGTGAGAATAAATACTACACTAACAAAAAAGACAAAGGGAGAGAGGGATGTTGTACCACAACCTGATTACATAATGGAGATATTGTTTTGTCACTAAAACATACTGCTAAAGTGGCGCTAGCCCGCAGCTAGCTTTGCCCGTTAGCCTGTTAGCTTCTTCTTCGTGATTCTATTAGTGTGTATTGCGCTTCCAGGTCAGAACAGGGAAAGTTGTAAGGGTGGTTTTCTAGCCAGAGACACCAGGGGGAGATGAAAGACCCCCCAATCACCCCATTAACACTTGTATCTATTATATATATATATTTATTAAGGTAAACAAGTTACTTAGTACTGCTTTAAGTTTCCCTATATAAAGATGTTTGGTGAATTTACGTATAATTATTGGTTTATGTTTTGTTTTGTTTAGTTTAGTTTAGTTTATTTAGAAAAACAGGGACAGTGTACAATAAACATTATTCTCAAGGGGAGACATGCATTGTACCAGGTTATAGCTCAAGTGCTAATTTCCACCCGTAGTCCCTGAGCAGGCTGATGTTATAGTACGTTATATGTAGTTCTGAGAGTTCTCTTTCAGATTAGTAGACTCCAGATATGCACAAGCTTGCTCTACGCAGTGTAAAAACTTTCTTTCTCGCTCTAACTGCACATCACTAACAAAACCAACACCGCAATATTATAAAGATGGCTTGCCTACAGCATTCATTCCTCCAATTTTGCCTGTTATGATATACGTTGTTTTTTTTATTTTCACTGCAGCCCAAAGCTCAGTGTTGTTAATTACATTATGTTGCAGCTACTTGAGACAACAAAAGTGGCTCATGTTTAAAGATGCAGAGGCACTTAGGAAACAATAAGTATCGGAGCTCTGAAGGAAGTGACGGGGAACAAACAGTTTAACGTGTAGTTGTGTTGCGCAGTTTTGCATAATCACAGAACATTAACCGTTGAAGAATAGTAAAACATCAAGCGTCTCACACACACACACACACACACACACACACACACACACACACAGCAGCATAAGGTTGTGGCGGGAGAAGAGTGTATTTCAGTATTACTCTCCAAGGAACATGGAAGAGTTTGAACAAAGTTTGGATGTGGGAGTGAGGCATCATTTGAACCTGACAAATGTATTGTTCAGGGACGGCTCACAAAATGTTTTACCTTTATTACAGCAAATGGGAGAACACCACAGTGATTTATGAGATGTCTTTTTCTAGCCGTCTTAGTTTGACTTTATTTGAGATTTAATAAACATTGTCCAATAGCTGGTGATCCATGTGTGGAGCAAACACTCACTCATGTGCTCCAGCTCCACAAAATGAAATATCGTTTTGAAAGTGGTCACAGCAAAATCCCTAATTTATTCATTCTTATTGTCCTAACAGTTTTCATATTTTCCCGCCTTAACCGAGGGCATTATCTCCAGTTCAGCTATACCAAAATCTAAAGGTTTACAGCCTATAGATACAGATGGCATCTCTGGAATTGCCCATATATAGTTAAGGGGGAAAAATCGAAACTTTCCCTGTTATTGAAAAACTACTTTAACAAACGCTAAATTATTGATATAGTTTTCTACCCAATAAAGATACAAAGACATGGGGAAGAGCAAAGTGGTTCAACAGCCAATAATTACACGAATAACGGAGAATGCTAACATTATGCTATATGTTAGCACCGTGCTAGTGCTAACGCTAGCTAGCGCAAGCTACGTCTGCCGTTTTTTCGCTTCTACTGAACAATCTGCTGTGAATAAACATCCATATGGACCCGATTTAGACTTGACTTTATTTGTATGTAATAAATATTTTGCCATAAAATGGCTAAAAAGAGTGAAAAGTTGTGTTTCCAAAAAGATTCTGCTTTCCCTCTCAGCGAATCCACGCCCCCTTCTATGACGCAATGTCTAATGCCTGATTTGAAAGCTAAGACCTACAGAACTCATCTAAACAGATCTTTTTCCTCACGTTTTTCATCACATTTTTGCCACATTGTCATAGCTTTTTGTCACATTTTTGTTGCTCTTTGTTGCATCTTTATCTCGTTTTTATTCAAGAAGCTTGTAGATTTGGGTAAAGCCAAACTGGAGAAAATCCACTTGGTTAAGGCGGGGATTAAGAGTTTGCATTGTGCTGTTTACTTTGTACGTGTTTGTTATATGTTTTCTCATTGCCTCAAAAACTGCGCTTAAAAAAGTTCCATAATGCACCTTTAAAGCTTCTCATCATTGCATCAAGAGTTAATTAAGAAATGTGGACTGTCTACATAACTTCACAAAAACATAATAAAAGTAAAATGATAGCTACATTGTGTAATCTGGCAGAGTGAATAGTTCTGTTTAGTATGAGTCTTTCCAAGGTTGTAGAATGGCGCCTGAGGAGTTTGCATCTGCTCCTCTGATTAACCGTATCACTAAAAATATGTACAATAGTTTCCTCTCTGGGGCCAAGTCTCCCCCAATAAAAGAAAAAATCTCTCTTAGTTTTTATATTTTTATTTGATATACTAGAATTTTAGATTATTTTTTTTGCTTAAGTAGCTTTACTGACCCACTTTTATTCCCTGGATTTTAACACTCCGTGAGTTGAGTGGCCCTATCTATTTTAATTTTTTTCATTATAGGCAGTTGTATTTATATATTTATGGGCTTTTTTTCTGTGAACTATTCATTGTGCCACTGTTTGCAAACTGTGCTTATAAAACTGCTATATAAATGAAGTGGACTTTGGATTAATGTACTGACAGTGAACTCCTTTCTTAGGCTCTCCTCAGGCCAGTGGCACAGGAACCCTCCAGATCTACTTGATAGATGTGAATGACAATCCCCCAGTGCTGATCCCGCGAGAGGCTCAGATCTGTGAGCACGGTCGGCCCAACTCCAGGATCAACATCACGGCCTCGGACGCAGACGCCGACCCAAACGTGGGACCCTTTGTGTTCGAGCTGCCCACCTTCCCAGCCATCGTCCGCCGCAACTGGACCATCTCCAGACTCAGCGGTAAGTCCTTTTCATTTGCAAATGTTTGAAAGGTGGCAGTGAGGAAAAATCTACTGTGCATGTTTAAAGGTGCATTTTGCAACTTTAATGTGAAAATAAAAAGCTTACATTTGTTTAATTTGACCTTGAAGTGACGTAGCGGCTGTGTGTGTGGTCAGCGTGACGCCTTTACTTTTGATCATGGTGGTCTCTACAAAGTTTCAGGATCAATTGTTTTGTAGTTTTTCTGGTGAGAGGCTCCATCAGCAATGTAAACCTTGATCAAAAGTAAAGGGGCCTTGATGACCACTCATACAGCCGCTGTGTCACTACAAGGTCAAATACGCCCAAATATAAACTTTTTTTTTTCCTCATAAAAAGTTGCCTTTAAACATTTTACTGTATGGATACAGACGGCATTGCGTTGTAGAACGGGGCGTGGCCTCGCCAGGGGGTAAACAGAATCTTTTGGGAAACACAATTTTTCACATTTTTTTGCCATTTGCTTGCGAAATATAAATTTATTTATCACATACAAATAAAGTCAAGTCTAAATCGAGTCTATATTGATGTTTATTCACAGCAGATTTTTCAGTTGAAGTGAAAAAACGGCAGTTGTAGCTAGTGCTAGCTAGCATCAGCTAACATGAAGCATCGTGTTAGCATCTCCATTATTTATGTATTTATGGGCTGTTGAACCACTTGGCTCCTCCCCATGTCTTTGTATCTTGATTTAGTAGAAAACTATATTCATAATTCAGTATTTGTTAAAGTAGTTTTGGAATAATTAGAGAATTACATTTTTTTTCCAACATGTTTTCTTTTTAAAGCTTTACATCATGTTTTTATGTCACTCCCTCATTAAAAACATGCCTGAAGTGTTGCCTTGGCACATTCACGTATTTTTGAGTAATCTGTAAAAACTCTGATGCGGCCATTTTAGGGATAGGTTTGCCTGAGTCCTCCTAGGAACGCCCCCACCTCCCGGAGACGCCTCCGAGCTTTCATCACCAGCCGAGTAACCAACCACTGCTCCTCAGCAGAACCCCCTCCCCACTGATGCCACAGACAGCGTGTGGAGGGGGCGTGTCGGAAAGGGTCAGAGGTTCTTAAAGAGACAGAGGCCTATTTCAAGACATTTGCTACATCCATTTTGAGAGAGCAGTTATTCTAATTTACTGCATTTACAGACCAACAGAAGGTTTCGTCATCATTGTAGTGTGCTATAGACTGGTGCTATGTGATTGAAAAAAGCATAAACCCCCCTCTTTAACTGTTTTCAAACATGACCATATATTGGGCGATTCCAGAGATGCCGTCTGTATCTATATTCCTCATTCACCACATCTAAAGTTTATCTCAAATGGGATTTTCAATAACGTGAAATAGCTTTGAGAAACATATTGCTTATAAGAAATAAGCGATCGGAGGAGTTCACCTTGACATTTCTTTAGATTTGGAAACTCAATTACTTTAATGTAAAGATGAAAGGCGTTGGGGAAGGAGCCATTCCCATCTGAGTGAAACCCCGGGCAAACAGATGGGGGACCCTTTCTCTCGGTAACTGCTGGGATGGCTGTGAGCTGTGAGCGAAGTCGAACAAAACGGCTGACAGAGCCCGCGGTGAGAGGCACAGCCGTTGTCCTGGTGTTGACGCACCATCTACGGCTCGTGACAAATGAGATCCATTCATCTGCACTCCCCCCCAGCAGCCGATCTGTCACCTGATCCGGCCCAGATGGATGTTTCGCAGCAGTTGTCTTCTGGAGGACAAATCTGATGCCATACCTTGATCCTACTCCCACCGAGCTTCTCGTTCTGAGCATGACTGAGTGATCGATGGAGGTGGTTATATTTGGTGTGGTTGTTTCAGATGCTTACACTTGTACATATGTGTCAGGGTGATTGCTAGTTCAAGGACTTCTCACTCTTTCTCACTCGTACTGGACGACAATGACACTATGAATACATGGAGCATTAAGGAAACAGGTTCAGACATGCACATACTGTATCATCATCTATTATCTACCGGAAAGCACAATCAGTTCATGTTTAATCGATAATCAGTCCATTCACTGGATTCTAAAGAGGTGGAGATTTACGGACAGGAAAACGTTTGAAACAATGGACTGTACCTACAGCGCAGACGGGAGGCCTCCAGAACACAAGAGCTGAATAATCAACAGGAATCTTGGGGGGGTTTTAATGTTTTAAGGCGTTCACACAAAGTTTACAGCATTTAGAGGCTATTTTACGCATCCGCACACATCCCAGTGACAGCGGGACAGAAGGCTACGCAGAATATATTTTGAGCAGGGCCTGGGGCGTTACAGGGGAACCACTGACAGAAAAACTGCCATAAACTAACAAAAATAAAAAATATTATTTTATATTCACATTTCAGACTGCAAGGAAAAGCAGCTCATGTTTGAAAGACTGTTTGAAATGACTGTCCCAGCCATTTTGTACATAGACTGGAGCATTTAAAATATACATATTTTGAATTTTATGGCGATTAAATATTAATTAGACTTTAAATCCAAATCCATGAGATTTTAAAAGTTTCAATTCAGTTAAATTCAAATATGGATATATATTCAAATATGGATATATCTTGGAAAGCACTTGTTATTCACTTGAGGTGACTTGCCAGCTAAAGCAAGACTTGACTTGACTTGACAAAAGCTATGACTTGACTTGACTTGACCCCATGACCGATTGACTTGGACTTACTTGGGACTTGGACCTTCACGACTTGGACTTGACTCGAGACTTGCATTTAGTGACTTACTCCCACCTCTGTCAATACTGTAAGTAGCACCTTTTTGTGATGCAAAAGACAATTAGCAAGAAGAGTGTAACACAGCATAACACAGGATACACAGGGGTGAGAGATCCGAGCAAACTGTTAGGGTGAAAGGAAAAGTAAGAGAGAAAAAGATAAATACAGACTAAAGCATATGGCATCAGAAAGAGCAAACCCGGAGCCTCCAGGAGGGAGGCTGCTCTAACCTGCTCTACATTCAGTTATCTAGTCTCACATTTTTTAAAGTCTAATGTTATCCCAACATTTTCCCGCAGTGGAGGGCAACACAAAGAGGTGCTTAGAAGAGCAGTCTTTCTCACCAAGTTCCTTTGTGAACGTGTGTCTACATATAAATATCTTGGATTCTAACATGATAGAGTGCTCCCCACATCTTCAACAGGCGGTAGAAATGTTGGATTTGCTGTCCCGGGTGCAAACCATGCTCCTAGGGGGCGACAAACTAGAGTGATGGTCGTTCTATTACAGAGACCAAAAAAATGTGCTGTTCCCAGTAAGCTGATTTTCTGAACCTGCATTAGGTTTATGTTTCCAGGGATTTGGTCTGTGAGCTTGTTGAGATCTTTTTGAACAAGTCTGAGCGCTCCAATGACAACAGGAATAGTGTCTTCCTTCCACATGTTTTGCTGCTTTCAATTTTTTCAATTTTTTCAAGTATTTAGATTGTTTTTCACAAACTTTCACTGAAGTGTTTGTTACTATTTGTATTTGTTGTTGTTTTTATTGTTACTTTTAGAATTTTTAGAATCAAATCTCGTCTCTCTTTTGAAGCAGAAAAAGACCAGTCTGCTATCTTTCAAAGAATATGAGGATGTATATTATACACGCATCAAGTCAGACTGTACATGCTCTTAAAGGAGTTTTGAGGTTCATTACAAACCTTCACACACTATTGCACTTATAAAATGATGGGGTGGTCCTCTTTATAAGTCAACCAACCACTCACATACTACATTCACCCAGGCTTCCTGGTGTTCCCATACAAGTGCCAACCAGGCCCTTCCCTGCTTAGCTTCCGAGATCAAACGGAATCGTGCAGAGCAAAGGCGGTATGACCATGTTGTTTTTGACACTCAATTTCTACTCTGTATTATTTCAAGGAGTGTGTGGATGTAACCTGTAAACATGCAGGCCAGGACACTTTATAAAGACAGACCACCGAGTATGGAGTGAACGAATAGTGCAATGTAAAGCGTCTTTGAGTGTCCAGAAAAGCGCTATATAAAACCAATGCATTATTATAATAATTATTATTATTATCATTTTTAATAATTACTGAGGTGCACAAAACCAGCTTTAAAAGCCACAATCATGCCTGATATGTGCACTTTAGTGGTAATAATGATTTGTAATAGTTTGCATCTTTTTCTGCAGGGGACTATGCTCAGTTGAGGCTGAAGATCGCGTACATGGAGTCTGGTGTGTATGAGATTCCTGTGATTGTGTCAGACTCAGGGAACCCTCCTCTGTCAAACCGCTCCATGCTCCGGATCAAAGTGTGTCCGTGTGATGACAGCGGGGACTGCAGCGCCACCGGGGCCGTGGCAGCAGCTGGGCTCGGGACAGGCGCCATCATCGCCATCCTCATCTGCATCATCATCCTGCTCAGTGAGTGGCTTCACATTATAGCCTCCCGAACCAGCATCGATTTCATTAATCCCATACTTCTATATGGGCAACCAATACAAAGTTAATCTGTTTCTACTTATTCATTTAATATTTTCTTTAGAATTCCCTACCTGAGATATTAGTCGCATATAACATTACCAGACTTCTTTCCTGAGAATGCTGTCAAAAAGAAAAACATAAACCAATTGTCTTAGTTGATTCAAGTTATCAAGTAGCCGAATTAAACTAAGCTGGATGCAACAACAGTGTAGAGGCAGTGGACGTGTCTTGCTGTAAAAGGACTCGTCAGTATATACCGCAGAGCTTAGATTGAACAGTAAACCTTAAAAAAGCAGACTTATTAATGGGATATTAAAAGTCTGATCGTGAATACCCCCATGTGTACAAATTTGAATGCTGTTTTCCAGGCCTGGTGCTGCTGTTTGTGGTGTGGATGAAGCGCAGGGAGAAAGAGCGACAGGCCAAGCCTCTGCTCATTGACCCTGAGGACGACGTTCGAGACAACATCTTGAAATATGACGAGGAGGGGGGAGGAGAGGAGGATCAGGTATGATTTAGGCTCCAGCCCAAATGCATCCCCCTTGCAGTATTAACAGCGGTGTGTGGTGTCAACACACTTCACACATTCATACACTGATATGTAAAGGGTGCTCCTTTACAATTTAAATTTCACTATTACATTGCCCATAGTACACCACACGGGCAAAGGCACATTAAATGTAGGAATATCTTCCCGTTTGTTGAAGAGCTGTGTCCTCAAGATGACAGTAATTTAGTCCTCAAAGCCACGAGCCTCTTCAAGCTTTAAAGTGCCCTAAGCAGAAATGTTACATGATTGGCTTGAGGGGTCTGCATAGCCTTTATCTTATGCTGTGCTGCCATGAAATATAGAGAAATGATACTTTGAGCTATTTCAAATAATATTATGATATAAAATAAAATAGATTTGGGCAATATTAAAATGGTTTAGGTCTGGTTGGCAACTGAGCATCAATTACAGCAACCTCCAGCCAGAGGATACTGGCCATCATCCTGGCTCAGTACAGTTGAGGTACAGTTGTTGTATAATGGCAAATAAAGCACCATAACCTTATCCTTAACCTTTATTCAATATTGACAAAACATTTTGCAGTTTCTCCACATGTACTTTTGAGTATCCTTTGCATCCATTTGCTGATAGCACAGATAGAAACATCAAAAATGAATGATTTTAAACAAAGCTTTAAATTGGATTTTAGTACCTTAACTTGGTTGATTGTGTGTCTTGTTTTCTTTTTATATCATTTGTCTTTGATATGTGTTTCTTACTATAAGATCAAATGTAGCTCATGCAGATCCCAACAATAATGATATACCGCTTTTTTATTGAACACACACACACAAACAAAGCGTTTGCTCCCCGGCGCCCACAGTGATTTCCGATTATCCGATTTCGATCCAGCATGCCAGAATAACAGCACACAGCTCGTCTCGTTCATTAGTTCAGCAGGTATTTGCCACATTACAAGAATATAATTAAGTACACTCATTTTAAGTGCCACTGTAACACTAACAAGAGAGTCACCTGTCCACTCTGATTTTATTCAGTGGAAACAAGAAAAAAGAGGTGAAGCTTCTGTCTTTTCAGAGACAGGTTTCCACTTGTTACATTGTGAGCAGACAAACAGTGTAGTTTAAAGGATAAATTGCCCAATAAGCACAGTAATAATTAGAAGGGGGAAGGGAGTCTTATTTTCATATAACACAAGTCACACCCAAAGCGCTTTACACATGAAAGGGAGGGGGTTCATTCACTCCATGCTGATGGTGGTGAGCTAGCTATTTGTAGCCACAGTTTCCCCTGGGGCAGACTGACAGAAGCGAGGCTGCTCACATCTTCGCCAGTCCCTCCAACCACCACCAACCACTCACACATAGCCACTGGGTGAAGTGTCTTGCCCAAGGACACCACAGTCTGCACCTGCAGGAGCCGGGATTCAAACCTCCAATCATGAGACGACCCGCTCTACCATCTGCACCACTGTCGCCGACGCCGCCCAATTAGAAAGACGCAGAAATAAACAAGTAGGCTAATGCAGCAATAGCTTAGAGTTTAGACATTTGCGCTTGCAGCAGAGCTAAAGTTAGCATTTGATCTGTTGTACAAAAACAACATACTTTAAATCGGTTCTCACAGATCCATGGGGAGACTATAATTAAATAAAGACTATAATTGCAGAAACTTCTCCCGGGGCCGAGCTTTCGAGACGAGGAGCGTCTCAGGAGCGAGGTAGAAGGTAGAAAAATGATGGGAGAAAAAGTGCAGGCTACATGCAGTGACAGGCCAAATCTCCTAAAAATCATTCTTTCAGTTGAGAGATTAAATGTTTTTTGTTTGTTAATAGTTAGGCATAAAGAAAGTTGAACCAATGAACTGCTGAACTAATGGATGAGACGGTGCTTTTATTCTGGCGTGCTGGATCAAAGCTGGAAATCACTGTGTGGGTGGTGGAGCTAACGTTAGTTTGATTCTAACGTTATGCACGTAACATAATAATGATAATAATTAAATTATTATCCTTTTTATTTTTTCCAATTCACAAGACAAATTTTGTCTTGTACTTTGATGTTACATCACACCTGTTTAACACGGTGCCTGGGTCCACTGCAAAGCCCTCTGCACACAGAGCTATAGTTGACCAGACAGTCCTGAGAAAGTTTTAGTCAGAGAAAGTTACGGTAAAAGTGAAAAATTGGGACGTAGTACTCTTGACACTGATCATTAAATCCCAATGTTGATCCGTGCAGGACTACGACCTGAGCCAGCTGCAGCAGCCCGAGTCGCTGGAGCACATCATGAACAAGCCTGCGGGGGTGCGGAGGGTGGACGAGAGGCCGGTGATCACAGCAGAGTCCCAGTACCCAGCTCGCCCCAGTCTGCCCCACCCTGGAGACATCGGGGACTTCATTAACGACGTAAGTTCACTTTAACACTGACTCTGGCTACTCGTTATCCCGCAGCGCTGAAGCAGAGCTACTTGACCTCTTTTCACAATGACGATTATTGCTGCAAAAATGTTGCTTACACATTTTAAGGCCTTAAAGCTGACTTACCATGTAAAATCAAAAACAGGGGAGGTTCAGATTTTTTTGCCAGTCATTTTGGCCGGCTGGGTTCTGGCAGCCATAAAAAAAGAATTACCGGATTATAGCCTATTGTTTTTATTTACTCCATAATTTTTTCAGCCGATGGAAAATGTATTTCAGGTTATTTGCTCTTCAAACCAGCCAAAACCCGGTCACAGCTGGCTAACGGAAACCTTGACCTGAAGTATAGTATTTCACTTCATTCATGCCGTTTTGAGAAATAATCCAGTTTAATTTGGCTGTTTCTTCTTCTATAGTGTCAGCACTTTGTTCTGTACCTCTGGTCCTCGATACAGTTGCGTCTCCCAAATCACAAAACTGTCCTCCACATTTTAAAGCCCATAATCCAACATTATATTGGTTGTGAGCCGTTTCGCACTCTCAGCGGGTCATAGAGAGGTGCTAAATAGCGAGTGCAAGCTGATAAATTAAGCTATAATGATCTGCTGCGGATCCACTTTTGCACATGCTACTT
Source organism: Gobius niger (assembly GCF_951799975.1). NCBI lineage: Eukaryota > Metazoa > Chordata > Actinopteri > Gobiiformes > Gobiidae > Gobius > Gobius niger. Next base: position 15,894,966 of record NC_136871.1, read on the forward strand.
GTTTTACACATGAGCGAGTGAGTAAACCACACTGTAAATTGAAACAGAAAGTGAGCTTTTTTTTAGATAAGTTATTCCCACTGGAGGAGCCCCAGGAAAGCTCTTCACAGGCTCTCGTAAAGGGGTTCCCATCCTTTTTTGCTCGGTGGGCCACTTTTACATAATAAAACCATCACAGGGCGTCTTGTGCTTTGAAGACACTTGATGAGACTTAGGAGGGTTTGTATAATACGTTTCATTGGGTTTGAAGTTTTTCTTATTTTGAAGTCTCTACACCTTCACCAAACATTCTGAACCTGTCCGTGGTTAAATTCTCTTTCTGGTCAGATGATCACATTTCCCGATCTCCATCATTGCTATTTCTTCAAATGGAACCATTTCCTATTTCACTGCAGCTGTAGTAGAGGATTGTGCACCCTCTTCTGACACTTTAATTCTGTATCAGAGAACTCAGCTCTTTACTTTGCATTTACATTATTGTTTTTGAAGAAACTCTATAGACGTTGTCACTTGCTTGCCACAAAGTCAGTAAATTCACTGAGTATCTCTAAGGTCAGTATGCATCTAATGATGTGTAGATTATACAAAAAAAATCTGACAACAAAGCAGAGTGTGTCCATTTATTATGGAAAAAAACATTTACGTCTGCAGTTCCTCCTCTGTTTAAAGCGTTGTCTATCGCACTGTAAGTAATACTTCAGTGAGTTTACATTTCTCTCCAACCTTTTCAGCTTTTTCCACTGCCTCATTTGGCTTGAGTAAACGAGATCAATTTGTTTTTTCAGCATGGCGAGAACAAGCCTGATCGAGTCCAGCTTCTTGTCAGTATTAGACACTTCCTCTTCCTCCTTTGAGAATAACAAAAACATAAAAAGAAATCCTGTGAGCAACCAACTTAAATTAAGAGGGACAAGTGGTACTTGAGCAATTGTCATGTTTTAACAGATATTTAAACTTCTGGTACGATGAAAATGAATCTTTTCATTGAAGACACTCACCAGCTCGTCTGTAAGTTCATATTCATCGTCCTCATCAGATCCATATTGAAGGAAGTTTCCATCATCTGTGTTTAGCTGGAAATCTTCCAAAGCTACATTGTCTCCAAATATGTCCTCTGTGTTGTAATCGCTGGACACCACGTCTACCTCGTGGGACACACTCATATACGAGGGCCACTCAAGGGCTTTTCTCTCAGTTTGTGGAGCTGTGGGCTGCATCAGTGTATCGCTTGACTCCTTTTCCTAGAATACACCAATAATTGCTAATAGATTATCTTCCATTTGGTATCCAAAAGTATTGTGAGGTGTTTGCATTTAAAACCATCTTGTGTAACATGTCACTTAATGACTGAAGTGCAAACATTAATTAATTAATATGTATTTTATTGGGAGAATAAACTTCATGTGCATGTTCCCTGTTGGTCTGTGTTCATGTGCTTTTTATTGGCAGAAACTGGGGATTTTGATGTTACCAAATAAAAACTGTCAGACTGAGCTAATTGAGACTGAGAGTAACCGAAGTAACGCAATCATTTCAATTTGGTGTTTTCATCTGAAAAGGTAATGGTGTGTTCCAGGCAACTGGTAACTTGAAACGGCTCACGACCTCAGAGCGTTCCAGATGAATAAACTCGTATGTAACAAAACGCCTAATGCTACAACAGTTAGCTGATAAGATGCTAATGTTTTATGAACGTTTCTCCAAACCAGATATAATTAAAAACATGCTACATAACGTTATGTTAAAGGCTGTGACCAAAAGTAACGTTCACTTCACTGATGCAGTGGTTTTGTTACAGTTTTATCATTAGCGGCTCCTCCACTGGGGGGCGCCATTACTGTCTTCATCTCGTATATGAACTTGTAGCTGTTTTGAGGTCTCCAGGTTTACAAGTTGTAATTACCAGTTCAAGCAACGTTCCAAGGCGTTTTTCCAAGTGGAAGGTGGGAAATTTACCAGTTGCCTGGAGTGCACCACAACGTTAAACTTTGGTTTGTTTTTGGCTGATTTAAACCTGCTATAGAGCTGACTACAAGACTCTTTCTAAGCATCTGATCACAGAAAAATATCACATTTACGCTGGATTTCCTCGAGTGATGCTTTTCTGACATGAATAATTTTTCCCATACACAATGAAGGCTTATTTTAAATATGAAAATATCTTTGTTTTGCCTGCAGAAAAGGTGCGATATATTATTCTAATTAGGTGTAAAACAGTTCATGGCCTTTTATCTGTTGTTATTTCAGTAGGAGATAAGTTGTATGTTTTGCTGTGTTGTCAATGGAACTTTCAAGTGTTTGGACCCGGAAGTTGCTTATTATTGTGTGTTATGCCACAAACGTATTACAAGGAGACATCACTAAGGAGATGTTACTGCTTTGCTTTGACAACAGTTGGTCAAGTCTGAGGTTTAGCAGACGGCATCTCTGGAATCACCCATATATGGTCATGTTTGAAAGCAGTTAAGGGGGAAACAATTGGGAGAAAAATCTAAACTTTTTTTTAATTATTCAAAAACTGCTTTAACAAATGCTGAATTATGAATATAGTTTTCTACTGAAATAAGATACAAAGACATGGAGAGGAACAAAGTGGTTCAACAGCCCATAAAATACATAAAAAACAGAAAATGCTAACACGATGCTACATGTTAGCGTCGTGCTAATGCTATCGCTAGCTAGCGCTTGCTGTAACTACTGTTTTTTCGCTTCTACTGAACAATCTTCTGTGAATAAACATCCATATGGACCCGATTTAGACTTGACTTTATTTGTATGTGATAAATAAGTTAATATTCCACCAAAATAGCTAAAAACAGTGTTTATTTACTTACTTCTTACTTATTTACTTACTTACTTACTTACTTACTTACTTACTTACTAATGCAAGTTTTCTCACTAATAATGAGTCAATCAAAGCTTTTGAAAAAATGACTGAGACCTTGAAAACACATCATCGCTCTCACCATTTTGCTGTTGTGTTGTCCTCTGGTGAGTAACAGTCAACGTGCCTCCAGTATAATCACAATTCAACAAAATGTGTGTCTGTTCAAAATAGCATAACAACACATCTGAAGAATAAAGCTTGTGCAGATTGTATTTTTATTTAAATCTGAATAGAGATGGAACCTCAAATGAATGAACAAATCAAACAATAACAAAATCATCAATTAAAAATAAAATAAGATTTAAAAAATATTAGAAGAAAGAAGAAAACGCCAAATGTGTTTCATCAAGATAAGTTCTGATGGTGTTGCTATTTTAACGTTTCTTAGTGTTAAATTAACGTTAGCCTTTAGCTTCAAGTCTAAAACACTTACAGTTTCAAGTCTCCTCCGGTGAAGTATTTACATCCTGAGTAAAGTTTTTAACATGTTGTAAGTAGAGTAATTATCCAACAGCTGCTTGTTTTCTCTCCTGAGAAAGAAAACAGTTCCATCATTCCATATGTCACGTTCGACTGAACAGGGGAGCTTGTTTTCCCGAGATCCCTGTTTTGTTTTTGTTAATTAACTTTTTTTGTGAGAAACTGGGAATTTTTATGTCACAAATGATCAATGATTAAAGACCGTTTAACTGAGCAAACATTTTGGATTAGTTGTTTGCGTCTCGAAAGCTACGCTTTGGTTTAATGGCTTCATAAAATATTCTGTACATTTTTGCTTTAGCTAGCATTAATATTGGGTACGTTAACAATGAATGAAAAAAAGGCACAACATGACACGATTTGTTTGTTTGGAATTGAATGGTATAATTTGAACCTAATGGCTATAATCCACAATTTTCTTGGTATCTACTGTCTGGAATTTTTGTAAACTTCCCCTGCCATCCATCAGGGGAACACGCACGATGGTTCTAAAGAGTGATGTTATTGTCCTGTGGGCATTGTGAACTGAGGCGTTGTCCTGCTGAAAAACCCAGAGGTTCCCAGATCATTATGGCGCCCCCTCCACTGTGGGGCGTAGAAAACATCTCAGGTGGATCTGCCAGTGACAAAACCATCAGGACCATAAGGCTACATTTTTTCTCATCACAGAATAAATCTTTCTTCTTTCAAATGTCTTGCTGCAACTGTCCCGAGCCACCACTGTGGGTCAACTTGACCAGCATGTTTTTTGGAGGTCGGGGAAACGGTAGCACCCGGAGGAAACCTGGCTGGCTGCCTTAAGTCCTCCTATGATCCTCTGAAACGGTGCAGCGCCTCCTGGGTTTGTCCCTGTTTCAGCTCCACCCTCCTCTTCCTCCTGCGCAGCTCCCTCCGCACCACAACAGTCTTTCACCATATTCTGGGAAGAGCATAGTAGTTCATCTGCTATATTCTCCTGTGAACGTCCATTAGCCAGAACACTAGTCGGGATCGAAGGCATGTGTGGCTTAGCTGTGAGTCTTGCCCGGATACCTCCTCGTTTGCCCCTTCCTTGTTTCCTGTAGTGCCTCCTGTGACGCCTCCTATGACGCCTCCACTGTGCTGTGCTTACTATTGCATATAGTAAAGCAGAAACTCAAAACATTTGATTTGGAATATCATCATCTTGGCAATTGCCTTCAAAACACTCAAGTATTTTGTACCATTTAAAAGTCTCTTCTGTTGTAATGCACTGCAGTAGTGACATGTCAGCTTTTCTGTCTGCTTTGTGTAGGGTTTGCGGGCTGCGGACAACGACCCGACAGCGCCGCCCTACGACTCGCTGCTGGTGTTCGACTACGAGGGCAGCGGCTCCACGGCAGGCTCGGTCAGCTCGCTCAACTCCAGCAGCTCGGGCGACCAGGACTATGACTACCTCAACGACTGGGGTCCCCGCTTTAAGAAGCTGGCAGACCTGTACGGAGGAGGGCAGGAGGACTGAGGGTGGTGCTGGGACAGGCTAAGTGGACGCAGCCATGGACTCCTGTTTCCTCCCGGGACCATGATTCAAAGGAGTGAACCCTCTTCAAATGGGCTCTTGCCTGGCTCGCCTGGTCCAAGCCTGTGCGTTAGAATTCTGCTGCAATTGTATTCTGGCTTTATAATTTTGTAGTGGTCTTTTTTCTTTGTCTCACAGCCTCGGACCTATGGGGGACTAATCAAAGTGATGGTCATGAAGAGACACTATAGTGAAGTCTGTGCTTTTACTGTCAAAAAATATCTACAGTAGTGTAAATTGCTTAAATTTAATATATTGATGTCACTCATTTGACAAGGTTAGAATTATTCAATAGTATAATATTATTTATTAGATATAAGCATAATTGTAGTAAGTGTTATAAATTCTTTCATCTTCAAATTGTAAAATCTTTTGATTCGACCAGTAAAAAAAAAGTCTGTTCAAGTCAAAATATTACTCTGAGTTTAAGCAATTTCCACTGCAGTAGGTATTATTTTTTGCAGCTTTGATATTGATTGTCTGGGCCATTTCCTGCTTTAGTCTCACACAGAAGAGAATGTTTTAAAATGGACTCCTCAATCTCTTTCACTATGTCGACTTGAATTTACTTACAAACAGAAGCACTGTCGTTTTTATAAAGTGCCTTTGTGGTGTGTTTTTTGTATCCTGCTCTTCTCAGGATCAGTTTCCATGTCCCTCTGTCCTCGCCGCTCCCCTCGGACTCTGTGCGAACCCCAGGTGCTTTCATCGTAAGTGGGTACGGACACAACCAGGCGATCAACTTATTGCAAACAAAAGAAGCCAGTAAGTGTTGAATAGGGTTGTTGCCCTCTTCTCTCTGGACCTGTCCAAACTGGACTTTCACTAAGCATCACTTGGCGAAATTTTTATAACACACTCAAATTTTTCTTGTTTTTTCTCAAATTTTTGGGAGAATGACATTTCCTAAATGGATTTTTGGAGCCATCATCGGGACGCTAATCTCCATGGTGTTATTCAGGCATGATCTGACAGGCAGAAGAAGAATGGACATTAAACGCCTTTAATCGAACATTCCCATTTTTTTATAATAGGAAAAAAAACTATTAAAAAGGTGCATGATTTTTTTTTTTTTCTCAAAATGTTTTAACACTTGTTACTATGTGTTAAGAATGTGAAACTAGTCAGCGGAAACTATATGAATATACTCTGTACAAAGACACTGGGTAAATAAAAATACTGTAAGATACCTATTTTTTTGAAGTATTGATGACAACATGACAAATGTTGCTGCTCTTTTTTCTGCCTATGGACATCGCCTATTTTGTTCATCCCTGTCCATTCCAACACCGTATGGTTACTTTAATTTAATCTTAATTATTATGTTTTTCTTATCAACGTCTTCTATTCACTCACCCCCGGCATGGCTTGGTGAGGTGGTATGAGCCATGCCTGCTAACAGTGCGATTATTACTCTGTGTACAGCAACAATTTGATTTATTCGAAATATTGGATGTGTGCTTTAAAAAATAAACGAGACAAGATTTGAACTCAAGCTTTTTTTTTTTTTTCGGATATAGAGATACTAGGCATTTTGTTAAAATTTGCATAAAGGGGCTTTGTCTGTAAACCTTTTGTTTGCAATTGCCAGACACTGGAGCAGTATTGTGGAAATAGAAGGATTTTTCAGACTGTAATGGCAAAACTGGAGTCTACTTGTGATTGTAAGCTGCCTGGGTCTCAGCTTGTGTCTATAACTTGTGTTGGTGAGTATGAGAATGAAAATGGAAAGTCCAGACTTACAGGACGGGGCGAGATGTTGTTTTAATATTATCCAGATCCACAACATTTCTCACAGCCACAGACAGGTGAACACCTCCCAGTTTACAATATTAAAAGTATTGCACAGTCCAAAAAAAAAACCTAAACCCAGTCCAGCTTCCACTCACCAAGGGCTTTCTTCCTCCACACACACATATACACAATGCAATAAATTAAAAAAAATAGGCTGCATCTAAAATCAATAAAGAAAATTGTCAGAAAATTGTATGAATACCCTTTAAGTAAGTAAGAACTTTATTTGTCATTGTACAAGCGTACAATGAAATAGTGTTCAGGTGTTTGTCCTGAGTTTGACCGTCACCCTGACCAGCATGTTTTTGGAGGTTGAGGAAACCGTAGCACCCGGAGGAAACCTGGCTGGCTTCAGTCCTCCTCTGATCTTCTGAAACAGTGCAGCACCTCCTGGGTTTGTCCCTGTTTCAGGACGTGGTGTCCAGCACTGGTCAGCCCCACCTCCTCCTTCCTCTTCCTGTGCAGCTCCCCCCGCTCCCTCCGCTCCACAACAGCCTTTCACCATCTTCTGGGAAGATCTTAGTAGTAAATCTGTTTTATTCCCCAGTGAACGTCCATTAGCCAGAACAATAGTAGGCATGTGTGGTTTAGCTGTGAGTCTCGCCCGGATACCTCCTCGTTTTTCCCTTCCTTGTTTCCTGTAGCTCCTCTTGTGCTGCCTCCACTGTGCTGCAGGTGTGGGGGGGCTCTTGGTGCCTCTTCAGTGTCCAGTGTCTCAGAAGTAGGCCTCAAATTGGTTTAGCTGATAAGCTAGCTGTTTACTTTTAAAAAGCTGCTTTCTTCAGGACCATTATTTTATACCACTTAACCTCACAAAAACACGGCAAAGATGTAAAAAGTAAACAGTAAAACAATATGGAACACAGAAACCACAAATGTAGCTCACAGAAAAAGGCAAAAAAACGCCGAGAGACAGGGAGGTTGCTGCTTGTTTACACGTCGCCATTACAGAATACAAACATTAATTTACCAATATTAGGATTCTCAAAAGATTGTTCAAAGACCCTAAATAAGGCATAGAGTCCATTTGGATTGGTAGCTCTGCTTATTATGGTCCTGCCCCCTAAACTCAAACAAAAGACACCTGCTGCCTGGCACGCACAGCGAGCCATAGAGATAAACTTGTTTACTGTTAGTTTTATTCTTCCAATCAACACATAAAATGCTTGTAATGTTGCTGCCCCGCTCTTTGTAATGCGTTTTGTTCCTAAAATGAATTATTGCATTTCTTCTCAACAGTCTAATCATGCGCTACTACTTTTTATATAAATCTCAACTGGGATTGAAGCAGTTAATCTTTGACCTTTTTGCTTGCATACCACTTTATTTTCTTCTCCTCCGCACTGAAGTACTTTAGGACCGCCGTTGTAGGTCAGGCAGTGCAGCCGTACGAAGCCCGTCCCCGTGATTTCAATTACTCATCTGAAGAGCCGAAAAAGCCACAAGGGACTGAATGGGGACTTAATCCACTTTGCCTGTGTGTCTATCAATTAGCCACACCATTAATCCCTGTGGCAGAATCTGGCCTTTAATGGGACGCCCAGCGAGCTGCAGTGGCAAGAGTAAAGTGGCAGTGGCAATACGCAGGTAGAAGTCATGGATATATCCACAGCAGGGATGAGACTTCACATTTAGAAAATACTCTCAGAAGGATATCAAGCGAAAGAAGCCAGCTGAACAGGAGTTAAAGCGTAGCACCAGCGAGCTTTGATAAAAACCCTGGACTCTAGTTAGTAGGAGCTGATGTGATTTTTTGCTGTTAATCAACAGAGGAATGTCCCACAGTAATGAGAATATCCAGCATTAAACCTTAGTTAACCTTTAGTCCTGTAATGAGCTCCGGTGTGGACTTGGCAGCGCCATAGAGCTGTGTTAATAAAGGAAGTCATCAGCACCAGGCTCCACAGCGGAAATAATCATGTGGTGAAAAGTCACACTGGTCGTAGGCAGTGCGTAAGCACACTAGGCTCATGGTGGAACACTTCAGCGCTAATTGGATTTCGCCCAGTAAGCATTGGTTTGTGAGCTGAGCAGAATATGTTGTTAGCATGGTTTTGTCCATTTTATTTAGGTTATCTGTGTTCATATGCACACAGTGTGTTTCCATGCACTTGAGTATTCTGGCTATGATTGGGTTTAAGTATCCTGTGTCCATATAATGACGTGCATTCAGGATAAATCGGTTTCCAGGTTATGCGAAACCAGAATGCTCCCATTTGGGGCATTGTATCCACGATACTATAAACTACATAGATTAAGCAAATTGGTATTTGCTGAAACAGTATTTCAGAGGCAAAGATTCAATATGTATTTTGGAAACTTTGTACATATGCTTTGGAGTTGTTTCTGATTGAAATTCCACTGAAACCAAATCATTATTGTAACTTCTGAAGTGTGAGTATTAACTGTAACGTTGACTCCAGGATGTGGAGACGTTGTTCCTCTGAAATTGACTTGACATTTTGTGTTGTGGCAACAGCAGCCAGGGAATGTATCGTGGAAAAATATTGGAAGAATATTTTCCCCCCAAAACATAAACAATGGACGAATTAACTTTTGTCTTACTGCAGTTGCTATCCACGTGATCACAAATAAACACTCCTGAAAAGATTGTGCAAGAAATGATTGGACTGAGAGTTATTTTTCTCTTCATCTATCTATTATTTTTTTTGAATTTATTGATGTGTTAGTTTTAGGGCATAGCAGAGAGGATTAAGAGTTCGGCAGGAGGAATTAGAAGTAAATATGCCCCCGGTTATTGAATACAGCACTCTTCAACCAGGCCTGTATCTGCATGGGTGCTTTTTAAGATGTTTTCAATTTCTAGTTTCAGTTTCATCACAATGAAAGTCTACTGAAGAGCATCTCTCGCCGCGCTCCTTTGAAACTCTGATGCACTTCTTCCCTCTCGTCAGCAGCTATGACGTTCTCCGCTCTGATTCCCTTTCATCCCATCGACCGTCTGAAAGGACAAAATAAGTTGTCTCCCTCTATGATACATATACTTACGGAGTGTTTCTGCCTCATGTATTGTAAATAATGTCCTCCTCTGTGTCTATTTTCAATTCTCTCTGTATCTCCACGGTTAGTCTCCAGCACCATGTCCAAGTCCAAAATGAAACGCACACTAGCATAATCAAGTAGCTTTAGTACCGAGGTTTGCTTTCGGAGGTTGGACTATGCTTTTGTGCTGACACCAATCGCCGCCATTCGCTATTTCCGGAGCTGTCGAAAAATGAGCACAAAGCCGGCAGGGTAAATAAATGTACCCAGCAGCACTCTGGGGAGAGAGGATGCCGTGTTAACGACCAGCCATTTGTGATATGGATGAGTGGCCTATAGAAGGAGCTGCGCAATTACCATGACACAGGATTCGTCAGCAGTGAGCAGTCAATGTTTAGTCAGGAGGGAGATGGGGACACTGTTTATGCATTACCGAAAACAATTGTCTGCATAGGGTTACAGGATGATGTACTGGTCCTACTCTCAGTTGCACCACGATCACAGATTTGGAACAATTGTCCTGACGACCCAGAATTACAATAATCTTACATTTTAAGGCTATTTGAGGACAGTATTTGCTTTGGACCTGGACAGCTATAGTGTAGCCCCTTGTGGTCGGACAAGATCACAAACATTCACAATCCGTGCATACGACACACAATTACATTCAAATCACTGAAAATGCACATGGATGATTGTTAAATGATTAATCAACTACTTGCTCTTGTGTATAGCTTCAGTTGCCATGAAAAAAATAATAATATCCTACATTTTTCCACACTGAGAGATTTTCATATTCATGTATTCACTGAGGGCTGTCACCCATTGCCTTTAGGGACGTTGTACTGTTGGATGGGATGCCGGTGATGCTCGAGGCACAGAATGGCAGCCGTGTTTCTGACAAATGCATTATCACTACCACTAAAATGTGTACAATTTTCAATACATAATGTTTATTGTACATGCTTCTACGCATCAAATACAATAAAGAAAGACAGAGGAGCAGAAATTGTGCATCACCCGCCTCAATGACGATATGTGTTCCTCTCAAGTAGTTTAGTTTATTTGTTTACTTAATAATTGATGTTACTCCATAACAGCAAACGCCACCATAATGTTTATCACGAGCCACATTAAAGTGCTGCCACTTTGCATCAGTAATTTATGAGCCACCAAAGAGCCGCGCAGGGAGTGTTGTTAATCGCTCTCACGCACACAAGTTTCTGCCTCTTACTCTTGTAACTTGTTCTGGCACGCTACTTTTCAAACTTTTAAATACCTTACTGGTGTCTTCTTACCATTTAATGGTTTTAGACAAGTGAGGCTGTGACTGTGTACTTATGCCACTTGCCAAGTATATATATAAAAGTGAACGCGCATGCCATGATTTTCTTTTTTTCTTTTGTAGCCTTGTTGCATAACTCCTGCAAGATGATTTAGTGCTAGAGAGCAAGTGGGGTGTCCAAGTTGCCTCCTGCAGGAGTCTAATCAACAGTGCACAATTTTTCACCTAAGCCTTACCTGCACAGGAGCGAGATGCTTCCTTCCCTATAAGCCACCTGCTGGTGCGTCCTTTAGGCGAGAGTCCTTTTGCTCATCGTCAGCATCACTTGGGCGCAGCAGCACTGTTTACTATGCATAATGGATGTACAGCATGTTCATTAGTATGAATAAATTATTGCTTGGCACACGTAGTGAAATAAGACAGTATTACAGGTGCGTCAGGAGCAATGTTAGTGTTTCTGGAGGCATGTCTGCTTGGAGTTTATATTATTCATTTAGTCACTGTGTCCCTTGTAAGCCTCTCTCTACTGTTGTATGGGTTGTTTTTATGATGTGTCTAAATGTCCAGTGCTGTGATGCTTTGTCCTGTGGTTCAGTTTCACTAAGGCGTACAGACAGGTGTACATTTCAAAACTAGTACAGTGGCCAAAACATTTGCCACATCCTCCCAAAAAACTCAGAGGGTGGACCTGACAACGGAACAACCGGAGGCAGGGTCCAAGAAGAAGAATGCTTTCCATCTAATGTGAAAATTAGTAACTAAACTGACATCCATTATAGTCAGATTAGGTGACATACATTAGGTTTATAATTTAATTGAAATTGGTAATAGTGGTAATATTACAATTGTCATATATAATGAAGAGTTGCATTTTTTGAAAGGTTCAAACCAGTGAATTAGTTGGTATGCACCTACCACTAAACTTGCATGTCCCTAGGCTTGTCATGATATCAAATCTGAAGTTCGACGTATTGAGGCAGGAAAATATTGCCATAAACGATATTATTGACTCTAAAGATACTAGAGACTGCACTCTAAAGCATAAAAATTATAGTAAACAAAGCTAAGTTTTATAAAGAAAAACTGGGAAATGCTAATATATGTACAGATGATAAATACTGAGGCAAAACTTGCATGAATTAAAGGATAAGTCAATATAGTAATTATTGTGACAGCCCTACATGTCCCATACGAATCTGTATATTGTATCCAAGGTCGATATCCCTTTATAAATGTAGATGTCGTCTCCTGCCTTCTCGTGCTACCTGCAGTTAGGCCCCATTAAAGAGGGCAACAGACTATTAACCCTTATGTCAATACCTTGACCGCTCAGCCAGGCTTACAACACCATTTCTGCTTCTCTCATAAACACACAGCCCTTAGTTCAGCATCTGTCACACCACCCACCTCCACCCAGTCACCCAGGTCGAACCCACGGCGAGGACCGGCCCCCGTCAGCAGTAACCCCCGCCGGGACAAGGACACACGGCACAAATGGAGCTGTGAAAAGTTGTAGACTAATAATCCACCGTCGCTTGGGAGCCAATCAGTCTTTTGTTTCCACATAAAAGTGGGCTGGTGCGTTTTAATGGATTGTAAAAGGCAGCGACTGAAACGCAGCGTGCACACATCACTACACCCCAATCACACTCTCATCCCTCCCAGGACACGTTTATTCAGAAGCGTGGGGCCTTAATCAACAATATGCAAAGAGGCGTAGAAAGGGATAAAATTAATTAACTGACTTTTTAGTATTGCATTTGTCTCGCAGCGTGAAAAAGAGGGAGGATTATGAATGGGGACTCTGGGTTTAACTGGTTTCTCAAAGCAATACCAGAAACATGTTGCAGCATTCATATTCATGTACAGACATGAGGCCTTTTGACTAATAAAGAATATGTTGTGGGGCTCGATATAAACAAGCCTTGAGCTACTATTAAAATTTGGGGTTTGTAAGGACAACGCTCAAGTCATAAAAGACAGTGACTTTTAATCATTCTATTCTAATTATTGTGTAATGAAGCTATGCATTAAAGCAGAACTAAGTAACTCATGCCCCTAGAGGCCATAAGCGCCACTGCAGGTGTCGCAGAATGTTGCTGTTTTTTACTCATTAATTGTCCGTGAGAGTAAATACTACACAGACAGAAAAGACAAAGGGAGAGAGGGATATTGTACATCCAATTACACAATGGAGGCAATTTTTCACTCAAACTTGGCTGCAAATACTGTTTAAGTGGCGCTAGCCCACAGTTAGCTTTGCCCGTTAGCCTGTTAGCTTCTTCTTCGTGATTCCATTAGTGTGTGTTGCGCATTGCATTGTGGGTTTCCGGCCAGAGACACCAGGGGGAGATGAAAGATCCGGCAATCATCCCATCAACACTTGTATTACCCCCAGAGGGACTACAGAAAGCCTTTATTAAGGTAAACAAGTTACTTAGGCTAGTTCTTCTTTAACCTCTTAACACCGACCTGAACCGAGCACATTTTCTTCAGTTCAGCTTCACCGAAATGTAAAAGCTTCTTGAAAAAAAAAAAGAGAGAAAACAAGGATGAGAATACTGCAACAACATGAGGAAAAAGATACGTCAACATCACTTTTTCTAGGTCTTAGCTTTCAAATGAGGCGTAACACTGGCTCCGGGAGTTGACGTCAGGAATGTGACGTCATATCGCTAAGCATTATTACGGGATTAGCAGCAATAGGTGGCGTTCACGATTTAAAATGTGATGATGTCATAATGTCAGATGGAGGGCGGGACCAATACAACTCTATGGGAGAAATACAGTTTTTGTAAGAAATCTCCAAAACGATAATTGACAAATGTTTTTCCTCATCAGTATTTGATCGTTATTGGATTCACAAACCTGTGATATTATTTTTATGTCTGAAAGTCCTTTCGATTGGACAACATCATGGTCATGTATTCGCATATTGTCACCACTTTTTGCTGTATTTCGGAGAAAATAATTGGACATTTGTTCGTATGTGCTGACAGAGGAGATAATGAACTTTGTGACAGTTGTTGTTTCATGTGGATTCCTCCAGTAATGACTGAGATATGATCCAAAAAACAAAGACATAAAAATATGCATTTTGTCAGTTACCACCGTTACCGTCAGTTGTGATGTCACGTGAACGCAACCTATTGTAAAATAATAGAGTTAATGGAGTTATTGGAGTTCACATTAAAACACTTGGGCCCCACTGTGTGTCAGATGTATTTACCAGCAGTCACTCAGCAGCTAACGGAGTTGTTCTACGGCTTTTTTCTCCACTTTTTAAACTGTTTTTAGCTAATGTTAATCAATGGAAATGTATGCTAACAGATGCAAAGATGGCGGATCTCCACGGTAGCTGTAGAATTTCCCGAACTCTCCAGCCGAGAAGCTTTTACATTTTGGTAAAGCCGAACTGAAGAAAATGGACTCGGTCAAGGTGGGGGGTAAGAGATGAAAAAAGTAAATAAAATTGCAATATGAAGGCAAGAGGAGATGTCATTTTGTTCAACGTTGCCGAACAAATATAGACAATGGTGGGCCAAGTACTATCTTCTGAATTAATGAGCAACACTGTGCCATTATATAAGCTCACCTCAGGGCACGGGGACAAATGACAACACAGAATGTAACAAATTAATAGGCGCTCCCTCAGTGTGGTGGGGATCTCGTGATGCTGCTTTTGTGGTGTTTACCCATCAGCCCTCAGGTGCAGTGAGCTGAGGTGTCACCATGGCAACGCCCCCCCCCCCCCCCCCCCCCCCTCCCTCCTCCCTTTCGTGTTGATGCCGCTGGCACTCAAGTGGGGGCTTATGTGGACTTAGCAGTGAAAGAGCAGCAGTGTTGAGGAGTGGAAGGGGGGATTACCAGCAAAAATATTGGATCTGGAAAAGGCACAAGAAGGTGAGGCCTTGTACCGGCATCCACATACTCCCAGGAAATGTCGGATATTCGGCAGTCGCTATCGAGCGGTTACTCCTGCAGGTTTACATGAGCCAGGTAATATCACTGACTCTGAACTCTGCAGCCTCAAGGGCAGCGAGAGAGGTGGAAGACGCGGGGAAGATGAATCAAAACTAGGTATAGGCCTTGTTGCGGCTGTTTTAAACCGCTTAACAGTGAAGTCCGTTTATTAAACAAAATAAAAATGAACATTACGGTCCCTTTCCACAGGTAGAAAATCTGTTTGCTCACACAACTGAACTCAACTCAAAACTGATGACGTCAGAGGAGTCTAAATGAAGGGAGTGTCTTAGATTTTGCCTTCTTTACCCAGCTTCTTTACCAGGTTTTAATCCAAATTGTGAACATTACAAATGCAATTAGTGTTCACTGGTTTTATCTTTTCTTTTAAAAATTTTTTATTTCTCTTTTGAACTTTAAACTTTTCCCGGCCCCTAGCGTTTAATGTTTAACTCAGGTCCATGTGTCACTGACGGCAGGTGAACATGGGCCTGCAGATACACACTGTCACTGAATCCAACAGGTCAGTTTGTGGATGGATAACAACTTCCTCCAACTAAACTCGGACAAAGCTGAGATCATTGTTTTTGTCCCGCAGACACAAAGATAAAGTGTTATCTGTCACCTTGAGTCTCTCTCTCTAAAACAAAAAAAAAATCAGTTTAGAAATCTAGGAGTAATCATGGACTCAGACCTGAACTTCAACAGCCACATCAAAGCAATAACATCAGCAGCTTTTTACCATCTGAAAAACATTACTAAGATCAGAGGAATTGTGTCAAAAAACTGCCTGCTCACTGTTAGACAGCTGCAGTACATCCAGAACACTGCTGCTCGAGTCCTTACAAGAACCAGGAAATACGCAGCCTGGCCTTAGCCATCCGTAAACTCCGGTCAATTATATTTTCCCAACATGTACATCTGTTTCTGATCTCAGTGGCCGCGTTACATCGGTTGACTTTCAACCTACCATTCAGTGAGCGAGGGAGGCGGGTGTTCTAGGTCAGTGGTTTCCAACCCTTTTTGCCTCGCGCACCCCTTGAGCCGTGGATTTATACTCTGTGTTATACTCTTGAGGATTTTGCCAATATTATTACATTATTACAAGAGTTGCATTACATACTTACATACCAAACGCTAGCGAAAATCTGATCCAATCATTTCAAAGGAGTTCACCCCTCCCACCTGATGACGGAGCTCAATTGTGAAGTTCCAGACCTTTGTACGAAGTGAAGTAAGTAAGAGGGTATGGTAAAACCAGGCTAGGAAATACCACCATATTAGTCCAGTGCTCTGGTCTCTGCACTGGCTTCCTGTCACTGTGTACAGGTCTTTTCACATTTTAGCAATAAAGTACATCCCTAACATGTTACAGCTGTATGAACCATCTCGAACTTCAGGGAGGGGTCTCCTGGTGGTTCCCAGAGTCAGGACTAAACACGGTGAGGCTGCGAACAGTCTTCATGAGGATGTGAGACAGGCCTCAACTCTGACAATGTTCAAATCCAGGCTGAACAGTTCTTTTTACATGTGCATATGACAACTGGAAGTGTTTTATCTGTGTTTTAGTGTTTTATCTCTCTTGCTTTTTACTGTAATTAAATGTTATGTTGATGTTTAATGGATCGATTTGATCTGTTTTCTTTTGTATTCAATTTTGTGCAACTTTGAAGCACTTTAAATTGCCTTGTGTATGAATTGTGCTCTATACAAATAAATTTGCCTTGCCTTATCAAAAACTCTGACCTGCTCTGACCTGCCTCCTGTATCAGGCAGTTTGTTCACAGGTCTCAGCACCACTCTGCTTACTAGTCCTGTGGAATCGGGCAAAGTTTGGACTATTCTTCCCATTGTCCATGTGTTTCTTGGAGTTGTATTGTCCCTTATGAGCACCACGTCTCTGTCTGTTTGAATGTGGAAGCAAGCTGATTTTCTACCTGTGGAAAGGGACTGTAATGTTCTTTTTTTTTTGTTTAATAAATGGACTTCACTGGATTTACGTCTCCCTGGTCTTCAGTGTAAGAAACCTTTCACATCTGGCTCAGTGTGGTTGTTTAGCAGCTTAAAACAGCCGCAATCCGCCCTGGTTCCAAGCCTACTTTATTTATATTGCACTTTAATGACAACAAGCTGAACTGAACTAATCTGAATTAACAAGGCGTATACATAGAGTGCAGGACGTGAGTGACCATAAGCTTATCAAATCAAATAGAAAATCGATGAAAAGAGTAAATCAACATAGCCGGACATTTATGGACTTACTGGCCGGCATTTCAAGAATCATCCAATTCTCTTCTTCACAGGGCCAAATATGTTCAGTTCCGCCAGATAGTGAGATAGTTTCAATGTCCGTTCAGTTCAGCTTGTTGTTTTTAAAGTGCAATATAACTAATGTAGGAATGGAGCCAGGGCGGATTCCAGTCAATGGGATGAACAGTCTTGGAAAGAAATCCCCAGAAAGTCTTCGAATGTTGAGCTTGATCAATATTTGGAAGTGATTGGAGTCACAAAGCTGCCATATAATCTTACAGCTGGAAGTCTGAACATCAAGCGCATTATTTTGAATATTGTCTCCACGTTTGGACATCTTTTTGAGACAGTCATTTCATATGAGGCGGGAGAGAAGACGTTGAACTTTGTCACAGTTTTTGTTTCATGCGGATACAACTTTTTACATGACGGCTGTTTACCTTTCCCAGCATAATGATTTTGATGATTCTTTTCTTTTTTTACAACCAACAAACAGGTTACAAACCAAACACATATAGACAGAATGCACTTAACTTAGGCCAGAAAAAGTCAAGGCTTAAAACTAGTCAGGTCAGATGCATGTATAACGCTACAGACTACAAAACAGTGAGCTACAAGTGAGCTATTGCCACCTAGAAGTTCCCAGATAAACGACACTGAAATTCATAATCTAAATCAATCTGCTATTACTTCAAATTGCTCCTATTTTGCTGCTGATGTGCATGAAACCTGCTCCCCATTACAGCAGCACCGAGCCACCATCCCGCTGACAGGATGGCCTAATATAATCCTGCTCTAGTTGTAGAGAATCTTAGCAGCTGATGCACCAGATGTGGCCAATTCTCCATGTGTTGTTGTTATGATTACAGAGAGACTGTGCAACAATGTGAAGAGTCTGCTGTAGAGAATTGGGAATATCTTATGCCCGTGGGAACGGCAGCTCAACAGCTCGACTCATTCTATGTGCTGCGTGAGCTTTAAGTTCGAGATTCTGTCAAGAACTCATTTATATTATCAGTGAATGGGTGTAGTAATGGGGGAGATGTGCAGCATATTTTTGAAGGCTGCGTTGCTGCCTGCTCTATAGCCTTACAACAAACCCTTCAGAAACTAGCTATGCAATGCTGCCCCCAAGTGGATTGCACATCAGCACAAAATTGACAGAAACATCAGAGTTATCAGAAGCGGTTGGAGAGGCTGTCTGGGATATTAGGCAGGCACATTTGATCACCCCTTTGAGTTTGTAAAGTGAGTGAGAATGTAGACTTGCTTGGGAAAGTATCCAATGTTAGTATTCTGTGGTCCTGCAGCAGTTTTATATTGGTTAGCTGCATATCCAAAACTAACAGAAAAGCACCAGTGGTAATAATGGCAGTTTCAACTACATACTTTCTTCCCAAGCAACCATTCACCACATGAGAAATCAGGCGTGGCGCGTATGTGTAAAATACCAAATATGTCAAAGAACAATATTGGACAGGTTTGTATGTTTGAGCAAAATGTTTCTGAGATCATCCAATCTCAACCATCCTTATTCTATTGATGATGAACATGATGAGAAGAAGGGTTTGCTGTTCTTATGTGCAACCAAACTCTTTACCCACCTGTAACTGTCTGTGTGCTTGTGTGATTGGTGGCACTTATGCTTCTGCTCTGAAAACAGAAGTATCTTGTAATAGTTACTGCTTTGTGTTTGTGAGCGACGAGTGAGTAGTGGGCTGTAAGAAATTGTAATACTACTTTGGGTCTCTATAAAGTACTACACAATCCTCCATTAAGAGTGAGCTCCTGTCTGAGAATCACCTTTGAAAAGTCTAACAATCATGAAAAGTAATTATGTATTGAGTAAATACAAGCGTTTGAAAAATTGAAAATAAAAGTCCAATATCTTGACCAAATTAATTCTACAACAAAAATCCATCAGTTCGGCTTCACAACATTACTTAGTAGTTATTGTAAAATCAATATTTATTCATTGTTTTAATAGAGAAACTGCTTTGACTTTTGACTGTGGCTGTAAATTCTCAATTCTATACAAATTTGTGTAAAACTTTAGTTAACATTTACAAATGTACAAGAAGAATCTCCAATTCAAAACATAAAAATTGAAGGAGTTCAGTAGCACATCAAGACAGAAGCGAGTAAGAATCATCAGGTGTAATTATCTAAAAAGTAAACATGTGACGGTGGCCAGCTATAAAAATAGATTACATTTTAGGTACATATTGATAAAGCATTATACAATGCAGAGTAAGAGCCTTGTAAAATGTTTCTACAATAATTTTGTGTCAAACTACATTTTTATATAAACACAATTGTATTGCTGTAAAAGCAAAGTAAAAACACGCTATGAAATCACACAGTAAGAAAGATGAGAATGACCAGTTAAATCAGAACTTGGTTAAAAAGGAGCCGCGTTAGAGCAACACTGAGGTGAAATACAAGACTGTACCTGTATGAAGAGGCTTTCTTTAATAAAGTGAAGTCAGTGTATTCTGTGAGCACTCCAAAGTGAGGGAAAAACACTATGCAACATAGCGATAACGTTTTATAATAAATAATAAATTTTATTCTGAATTAATTCAAATCTGTCTGATGTATTACATGTATTATTTTGCTATCATCTGTATATTATTGTTTCAATTATTTGTTGCTATTATTAGATCAGTTATGATTACTTCAAATGCACCTAACATAACAGATTCAAACAATAAAAATAAATCCAGGTGTGAATAACCAATTGTGGCACTATCACTTAAAAACTATGTCGTACTCATAAAAACACTAGTTCCTCATCATACTTGCAATATCTTGATTTCATTTCAGTCAGCCTAATACGTGCACGAAGGAACTGCTATCTTCTTTCAATAAATAACTACATATTTTGTAAATAAATACAATGAAAACAATCAAGTAAAGTGATCAGAGATGACGTATAGCAAAGCACAAGCTACTGCTTCTTAGTTAAAGCAGGGTTAATTGCTTAATGATGACTCTATGGCTTATTCATCGTTAGGAAGGCAACTCAGTAGGTTACACAGTTTAAGCCTTAACTTATTGAATAATTTGTCGACAAAATTTAAAATGGATGTTTTTTTTTTGTCATAAAATAAATGTCTTGATTTTCTTTTTTGTTTAAACCTAATGCACATAAAAATTATCAAAAAAATAAACTGTACTCATTACAGTGCATAATTATACAGTAAGTCACTTATTCATATAAAATCTTTCCTCATAAAAACATAGAATCTATTTTAGCACTTAGAAACAAGTTGCAAATCAATGTCTTAAAGAAAATAAAGGGAAGTGGAGCGAGGAGGGAGGGAAGTGTCTCAGGGCATTGGGTACAGACTGCACTCTCCTCCTTGTCATTATTATTATGAGAGTCACTCGACGCAGGGCGGGAGTTCTTCACGTCCCTCTCCGTCTCCTCTCTGACATCAAGTCTATTTGAGAAAGCCCTTGTAGAGGAAATGGGAGCGACTGGTAAATCTCTCGTTCTCCAAACAGAAGAGCAGGTCCCTGAGATTGACGCGTGTGATGCGCTGCCGTGTGGGTCTGGAGCCGGCTGCAGAGGCTCCGCCAGACAGGGACGAGCCTGTTCCAGAGCCCTGCAAAGCATTATGGGAAGAAAAACACTGGTAAGGATTTGATGCTACATACACTTTGAAAAGCAATACTGCATTTCATACTGCACCATATGTATATTATTGCATTGAGAGCTGTCTGGGTGGCACTAATGGAACCAAGCTTTAAGTGGAAAATGTGTAGGTGCTGTTGCTGAACGTACAGCAATGCATTCTTGCTGATTTATTGCCGTTAACCTTCAAATTTAGCAAAATATAGCCGTTTCCCCTCCACTCTTTCACTCTCTATGTCCTCATATCTTGTTTAAAAGGTTCTCTCAAATACAAGCGCTGGATCCGGGAGGCAGTTGAGATCAGAAAGCAAGGAATGAGAGATGAGGGCGCCTTTACCCTGCCCCACACATGGGACTCACTTCTTCAGTAACCGCCTGGGAAGAACAGCTGATAAGAGACGCCTCTGAGGAAGACGGAAGTAAAATTCCCAGTCGGACGAAAGGTATTTAAACATTTTATTTTGTTATACCTAGCGACTGTCCTAAAGAACCTTTTGAACTATTTTTTAAACAAGAAGACATATTGAATAAAAGAAAACCGTCTGCAAATGTGGAATGATTAGTCCACCTTAACGCCACAGTTCTACAGAATATTATTACAGAAGTCATACCTCTGATGCAGCGGTGGAAGAAGAACTGTCCCCGATCTTCCTCTTCTTTCTGGGGCCAATGGCTGCCAAGGCTGTCAGGTTGGCCTCCCTCTGTCTCATCTGAGCAAGCTCCTGCTGCTGCATCTACAACATTTGAACAAAATGGATGTTTAACATAACCGTGCTCAGTATCAGGCCCAAGAGGAAAGTGATTCTGTAATTTACCTCTTTTGCCTTCTGTTTCAGCCGCAGTTGCTCTGGGTCCTCTTGTCGAGCACGCGACTGAAAAAACAAAAACAAATATGATCATTCAAGTGATGGTGGTGTGAGTGAATCAAAAACAGATAACTTTGAAAACACGATTCCTTACTTTTTACAAACTTTCTGTTTGTTTGTGTGGATATTTAATCTAAAAATAAATTATAGAGTAACAAAAAATAAAAACAGTATGACTTGACTGAAGTTCTTGCAAGTTATCGTCACTATTTTTTATCTTTTCAAAAATGTGACCTAAGTGTAACAATATAACTCTATAAGCTTATTCACTAATGAGAAAAACATGTGCAGAGCATTACCTTAGCTGCCTTTAGGAGGATCTCTCTCTCCTGGTCCTCCTTCCGCTGCTTTTCTAACTGGTCCAGCTGCTCAAAGAACTTGAGCTGGGCACGAACATCACTACACTGCTCGTAGTTGTCATCATCCTACCAACAGAGGGCGGTATTACTAAAGATTTATTGCAACAATTCTGGCATGCAGTTTTCAGTAATACCATGCACAAACCTTAAAGCTAATGTTTTTCTGCTGAGCTACTAGAGTAACCTTTTCAAGCAGATTTCTCAGGTGCTGTTGAGTGGCGTGAGACACTAACTTCACCACCTCCGCGCCAAGATCCGTCACTCCATGTCTCCTACCTGAAGAGAAAAGGCACTGGGTTTTTGAAGATTGAAAGGCAGAGCCATGTATATTGTTAAAAGTGTCATACAACCGCACCAATCTCCAACATCCTCCTCTGTAGTAAAGCACAGGAGAGAAACGCCTCATCCTCACAGGAATGTGTCACTGCTCCCACCAGCCCCGAATTAGTTGCCAGGATGTTAGCACTTTCTTCTGTTAGGTTTACTCCAGCCATGGAGGCCACATCATTGATGTCATCATCATCTCTGGAAAGAAAATGGACGAAAAGGTCACCGGTTAATATCAGTCAAACTTCTTAAATCTTGAAGAAAAAATACAAAGACAAAGAAAGTGTTTCACATGCTTCTTTTTTTTTTACTTGGTTGTGAAATCAATCAAAGTTTATTTATAACGCACTTTACAACGACACCAAGGGAGTCCAAAGTGCTTCAAAGAAAAACTCTTATAGACATGATGAGCATTGTTCTTTTTTTCCCAGAAATATGACGAATACAATAAGTGTTGGACTCACTTGAATGTGCCACCAGCCTCTCTCATCTTGTTTCTTTGAGCCAGAGTCAGCGCTGTGGAGGGAACATGTTTAGAAAGTTCTCACCTAAGTGAAACTGGCACAATACAATGAAACACAATGACTTCCTTCAATGAGACTTATCAATGTTTCAACATCGACTTGAAGAAGGGAACCCGGCCTACAATGTCACACTGTGTCGAAAATGAAAATGTTTCTTTTTTTATTTTTACATTTTACACGATAAGATAAGATAATTTCTGGAAGCAAGTCAATTTACTTTGGATGTGCATGTCATTTCTTTCTGTTTTGCTCATCATCTACCAGGCCTAGAACACTTTAGGACGGGATTTTATTGAAAAATATATGAAGCAAAGGGCCACAGGCTGGCAGTGACTGATTTGTTGTAACTCATCATAAGGAAGTCATATTTGCAGCTGTTTCTGTAAATTGGTTAATGTAGCAGTTTTACTGTGGTCTGTTCTCCACCTCCCCTTTAATCAAATTACAAGGGTAATGCAGGAAACATTTCTACCAACAGCAATTTGGGCGAATTTAGGTGGAGACTGAAAAAAACTGGTCCGAAAGCCCAGTTGTGACACCCATTGTACAGGAGTAGCAGCCAGATGACAGTAGCAATTGAAATTAAAATATAGAAAAGTAGCACAAGTTGTATGTTGAACGAATGTGCAGTGCACAAATACATTATAAAAGTGCTCACCTGGTTGCAGCTCTTTAAGATGAACCTGCTGCTGCCCCAGCATTATTCGGCTTGGCGCCGGATTCCTGAGCCCTACCATGGCGGGTAGAGTTACCTGAGGTCTCACCATAGCTCTCTGCTGTGGAGTCTGGAGAACCTACAGCCAAACACATTGTAACTCCAGTGTTTTATTGAATGTCAATCCAGCGTGACTATGGCCTATGTAGTTTACCAGGGAGGGGGCCTGTCCTGGTTTGGGGGCACCTTGCTGCAGAAGGGGCCTGGCAATAGTTGTGGTGACGCGGGGCCCGGGGCTGCTGAGAATCACTGTGGAGGCTGTGGTGGCTGCAACAGAACTGGTCTGAGGAAGCTGGCTCTGCTGTATAAAGGCTGAAGAGTCTGGAGTTAGCTGTCTCAAAGCCGGGAGACTCCTCTGTGCACAACACAATCTATTTATTTTCTAGAATCAATAAATGCACTGTGTTCGGAAAGTGGAATAGTGTACCTTGAGAAAAGGCACTAGGTAAGGTTGGGGTGAGGAGTTTAACTCTTTGTACAGTCTGCTGGTGAATTCTTCAGCTTCCAGTCTGCCCTCCTGGAATAACAAATGTATTTCACATGTGTTAAAATAGTACAGTATCTTTGCTGTTTTTGTACTGTCAGCCTCTTTGTGAACGCACTCACCAGAAGATCCTTAACTAATTCTCTGACACATGCTGCTGTCTCAAGCGACTGCTTCCCAGTAGATGCCAGTTTTATTAATGTAGACAGGAAGTTCTTACATTTGTTCACATTTTCCATTGTTTCCTGACAAGAGTGCAATGGCAAAATCAAATAAAAAAGCACAAACATATGCCGTATAGACATATAGACATATAGACACATACTTTGCTATATGTTAGTGAGGTAACCGTGGGTCCAGTTGGTCTGGGGGTCAGTCCTGGCACTGCAGAACCAGCTGCACTCTGGGGAGAAAAGAGGGGCAAATACCATTCTTTAAACTAGATTGTATTTGAGGCAAGACAACAGAAAGCATAGCAAAATTAAGATTTTTAAACTACAAAAACTATGCAAAAGCTGATTGAACATAAACAAAATAGTGACAACAAAACTGGGTCAGTTTGTTGTCCAACGTGTCATTATGAACGCTGTCCTGTACCTGAAGAATAGGGGGTCTGTGCAGAGTGGTGGTTTTTGGGAGTGAAGTTGGCACAGAGCATCCTGGTCTAATGACCGTGCTGGGAGCCATTGGTCGAGTGATGACAGCATTTCCTGGCATCTATAGAAAATGTACATTCATTAAATGTATGAATTCACATGACATCGCAACATTGAAGTGGTGGGCAGCTGAGAATTCTATTGTGGTAACTATGGTAATGGCCAAAATGCTGAATTATCAAAACTAAAACAGTCACAAAGTTCAACATCTGCTCTCTCAGCACATATGAACTAAGGTCAAATTGCTGTCTCATAAAGGGTGCCAATGTTCACAATGAGGTGCTTGATGTTGGTCAGATGAAAGGACTTTCAGCCATAAGATGAATGTGACAGATCTGTGAACCAAATCACCTCTCAATAACGATCAGGTTCAACATTTGGAGATTTTCTGTTTGCAGACTTCTTTCCTGTGTCTCTCCCATTGAGTATCCAACAGAATTTATGACATGGCGTCCTGGAATATGTGCATGTGTACCTGTGCATTGCTCACTTGTGATTTTAGCCCAGTCTAACTGACAAATCATAAAGGGTTGATTTGGACTCACTACTCTCCAATAGGTCGTGGCTGAGCCATTTCATCAGCTTTATTTTGTTTCTTTGCAACCATTTTAAAGTTACTTTGAACATACTGCAACGACAAATTCCTTCTGTGACCAGTGGAGCAGAAGAGCAGCAGAGATTGCTTTCTTTATCGTATTGTCTTATTGTTCGCTCCAAGGGTTTGAGAGAAAGATAATGTAATTGCAGACACATTATTACATATAGTGAAACAAAAAGGTACATCTGCAGGTGTTGAGCCGAAAGATGGTGAGAATGCAACATGTCCTAGTTGCCAGTGTTAAGGTTGTGTGTCTTACTTGTCCAGGGGTTTGCATGTTTGTTGGAGTGGCAGCCCGCGGAGCCAGGCTGCCCTGGGCCTGGGCCTGCATCTGGGCGAGTGCCTGCTGAGGAATCATCAGCAGCTGCCCACTCTCACTGCGCACCAGCACCATCCCTGGAGGGGGTCAGACACAAAGTACTTTTTTATTCAAGCCTAATGAACAGATGCAGGCCTACTTAGTTTACCATCACATGAACAAAATACTTTGGTTAATTTAGTAACCAACAAGGCGAGGTTAGTCACTGGAAGGAGGGCTCTTGAGCACTTCGCAGACAGGGTACTGTCAGGGTACTGTAAGGAAAATCACTTAAATGATTTTCAGTAAATGCTTTAAATTTGTTATTTAGCTCCATTTTGAACATAACACAAGCCTAAAAATGAATCTGAGTTTAGCAGATTTGAAAACTTTTGGCAGGATTTTGGAGTCAGGGGATGCTCGCAGAATAAATAAACACCTTTAGGGAAGCCTGACAAAAAAGGTTGGGAACCACTGTACTAACTGGCCATTGGTACTGTATAATTGATTAAATGAAACATTAAAAACAAAGAAATTGAAAAGGGCCCAACCCTGGTCCGATTCTTTGTTTTCCTTCTTCCACTGTTTGAATACTTTCTAAACAATGCACAAATTAAAGTAAAATGTAATTTGTATGTGGTGTTTTGTATTCCTTTATACATTGTATTGCTTGTGTGACCTGCGCCGGGACTACAAATGTAAATTAACAGCTTTTCTTTAATCTGACATTTACAGTTTAAGTACAAATGTTGCTTAATATACGTCGTCCCGATCAAATAAATTAATAAATACAATGAATATTTTTATAAACATTTACACCCTGTAGAGCTCTAACGTCAATACTAACTGTATTATAAATGTATAAACTGTATTTCTCATATATGCATTTCACCATCACATGGTGCATATGACAATAAACAACAGTGGACAATGGAGCCTGAGAGACTTAGATCCCAATTGTCAAAGGTTTTTGCAATAGACCTACTGTATCAGTGTTTCATATTGTACAACACAGTTTGTCAGTGAATCTGAGCAACAGGCTTTGCATATTTTGCATTGGCATGTGGCAAAATCTATAAAAAACATAACTAAATCTTCCAAACAGTAATTGCTTTTGGATGTAGTCCATGCGTGAAGGAATCTATTAAATAGTGCATTTTCTCACCTGGTGGGAGTTGGATATTATGTACACTGGGCTGTCCAGGGGTAGGCTGGGGCATTCTTGGTGCCAACATCTGAGGTGTCAGAGTCCGTACCCCACCTGGACTGGTAGAGACAGGTGTCCGTGGACTGACTGCCTGCTGATGGGGTGGTGGGGACTGTATTATTGTTGTGGTGGGCTCCTGCTTGATTACAGTGGAGCCAGTGCTGACAGGCACAGAATTGGGATCCGGGCTGCTGTTTACCAATGGAGTTTGTAGACTGATACCTGTTGAAGTAACAACTGCAGGGCTTCCATTGTTGTTCCCATTGAGCGCTACTATGTGCATAGGTGGTCTAACAAGTGTCACAGTGGGCCCCGCTGCCTGGTTGCCAGCTTGAGTCTGAGAGTTCAAGGGAGACGTCTGAATAACGCTATTAGGTGTGGGCAGCGCTTTAGTCAGTGGGCCGGTGTTGACTGATGTGCTGCTGCTGTTACCAGAGCCACTTGTCACTGTGGTTCCCACCAGAGGGGAAGCGCTTCCTGATTTGTGAGAGTTCATAGTTTGGCTCCCATTCAAAGTGTGCACTGATAATGAGTCACTTTTCCCCTGGGGAGCGGGCAGAGAAGTTACACTGCCACTGACAACAAGTGGTTTGCCAGGGTCGTGTCCAGAGGAGTCCGCGCTGCTCTTCGGTGCGTCCATAGTTTAACCATGGGGACTGGTTATTAACAGCCCCCCTGCACTTTAAGTTGGCTTGAAGGTGCAGAAATGTGTTGAAGAGGCAATACTCCGCCAGTATGTTCTGTCACTGCTGATGCTTGTAGTCCGTACTTAAAAGAAAGAGAAATAAAGAGGTAAACAACATCAGTAGTTAGAGCATACCTGCTTTAGCAATGACCAAGTCTCAGCTGGACATTAGCTCGCATTACCCCTTGTCCCGGAACTATAACTATGTAATAACCGGTTGTCTCTTTAATACAGCGCTACCACTGCACAAGAACAACATCTGGGGACTCTACATGTTGCAGCTGAGCACAGGCAACACCTTTATTCACCTCTGAAAGTAAAAAAAAGCTTATCCATCGGGTCGGAGCAAACCGCCATCTTCACACTTCTGCGAGCTTGTGAGAAGTGAGGTAGTTGCCCGTTGACGTGCGCATGCGCTCCTCGTCCGGACGGCCCAGAGCAGGGAGTTTGGGGCGCTCTGATTGGCCGAGACGCGGCGTAAAAGGCGGTACCAATGGCTTCAGCTGTCATTCCACGGGATGCTCGACAACGAACAGCATCGTGTCGGAGATTACCCGATTTCGTCAAAGTTCTCAGCTCTGTCCACGAGTTTATGCGTTGTTGATAAATGACGAGTTGTTAAATCAAAACGCGAATGGATTTTGGGTGTGAGAGTTCAGTTTACAACGGGCTAATAATCAGAATTTTACAGTTTTATCGCTGTCTATAAGCTGTGCAAGATGGCTGCAATGTTTTGGCCACCAAGTGAAGTTGTTGTAAAGAGGCGATTGAGGGCGCCACACCCTCCGTTTAACAGAGCTGTTCTACTCTCCTCAGCTGACTCTAGTGTACTGTTGACAGTCCACACTGCTGGAATAGGAAGTTGAAAAAAAAGTTTAAAAAAAAAAGAGGACACCACACAAAAATATCTTGAAATTCTGCAACCAGATGGTCAGAAATGGCTAATGCGTTCATTTATTTTCTCCCTTGTCGAAGACGCGTTTGGTCTGAAAGTGCCTTTAAGAGTGTTG
This sequence comes from Gobius niger, assembly GCF_951799975.1. Classification (NCBI taxonomy): domain Eukaryota; kingdom Metazoa; phylum Chordata; class Actinopteri; order Gobiiformes; family Gobiidae; genus Gobius; species Gobius niger. The sequence continues at coordinate 15,923,534 of NC_136871.1, forward strand.
AGAAGAGTACTTTGACATATTTAATTACTGAATACTGTGCTGTATTTTGCAACGTATCCCGTTACTTTGTCCAGTACTGTATTATGAACACTTTTCGATTTGATTTGCATTATATTCATGCATACTTAGGAATGCAAAAGGCATTTCTTTCTTCCTTTCTTACAAATGTTATGCAAATGAAACTGAAATAAGGCCTAATAATTTTCAGAAAGCAAATCTATATACCCTCAATGAAAAAGTAACTAGGGCTGGGACAAAACATCGGATCGGACTTGGATCGCAATACTTTGTGCTGCAAAACCAAGTATCGCAATACTTTCAATACTTGTGTTTGGCAGCATGTTTTATCATACATTTGTTTTTCAGTAAAAGTTACACCACACTGTTACATTTTGTGTTAATGCACTTTTTAATCTAAACACAGTAAATGTCAAATGGCATTTGGTTTATAAACTTTGGTCCCATGACTTTTTAAACATTCTAGGGTAAACACATCACTTGTTACTCCTACTGTATCGCAATGCGTATCGGATCGGCCCCTGAGTATTGGATCGTGACAAAAGTGGATCGTCCCAGCTAGCCTACCTGAATACAGTTACTCCAAATGATAAGCCGCTAAGCATTATGGGATTAGCAGCAATTGTTGTAAACTAATGGAGATTTGGAGATAAAAGTGAAAATACTGGAGTTGTTGTTCACATTAAAACACTTGAACACCATAGTGCGTTTGATGCATACCAGCAATAACGGAGCTCCAAAGCTTTTCTATACTTTTTATAGAGTTCGGGAAATTCCACAGTTACCATGGAGATCGGCCATCTTTGCAGCTGTTAGCATACATTTCCATTGACTAACATTAGCTAAAAACAGTATAAAAAGTGGAGAAAAAACACGTGGAACAGCTCCTTAGCTGTTGAGTCACTGCTGGTAAATACATTTATCACACTGTGGGGTCCAAGTGTTTTAATGTGAACAATAACTCCAGTATTTTTACTTTTAAAATCTCCATTAGTTTACAATTGCTGCTAATCCCATAATGCTTAGCGATATGACATCACATTAGGCTGTCTTTAGCTAATGGTCTATAGAAATATACTCTAACACAGGGGTGCCCAAACTTTTTGTCTCGGAGGGCCAAAATGAAAAAGTGCCTGTGGGTCGTGGGCCAAACACGGCGATGTCAAGCGTGAAACATATAACTGCAACTAATAAAAGTTACTTTATTTTCTTTTTTGGTATACCTTTGCATTTAATTCAATCTATGCAATTAACCTCTTAACTCCCGTCTGAGGATCTTTTCCCTCAGATTTTTTTTTCCATCATTCTTTTTGTTGGGCATTCAACTCATTTTTGTAACTTTTATCTCATTATTTTGTCATTTTTGTCACATTTTTGCCACTTTTTCATCAATTTTTTGTCACTTTTTTGTCAATGTTTTCTCACTTTTTTGTCTCATTTCCATCATTGTTTTCGTCTCAGTTTTGTTGCTATTTTCACAGCTTTTTTCCAGAAGCTTTTGGATTGGGGTAAAGCCAAACTGGAGAAAAAGTGCTCGGTTCAGGTGGGAGTTAAGGGGTTAACATGCTACAAAAGCTTAGTTTTAGTAGAACAAAATCAATTATTGTGTATAGAGCAAAATGGAAACAACACCACCTGTACCTGCAGCACCTACAGTGACTTTAGCTCATTCATGTCTTTAAGTCAAAGAAAATGTCACATTATATCATTTTGAAGGTGTCAGTTCAGCATAAATTCTTTTATAAGTCATAGATGTCAACGATTTTTGCAAAAAAAAAAGTTAGAAAAATGGGAAAGTTGATGCTACGACGCTCTGTGATTGATAAACACCAAGACACCAGAACAGTGTTTCCTTAAACTTTGCGAAAGGAGTGAAACAGCGCCCCCCAATTTGACGCTGGTGGACAAAAAGTGAACTGCATCCATATTTGCCATTGAGAATGAACGGGAGAGAGTTATTAACCAGATGCGGCGCAAAAGTAGGTCACCCTCTGGCGGGCCAACCTAATTGTTTCGGCGGGCCAAATTTGGCCCGCGGGCCCCACTTTGGGCACCCCTGCTCTAACAGCTGCAAAGATGGCGGATCTCCATGGTAACTGTGGAATTTCCCAAACTCCGTTACTACCCAGCTCTGGCGCAGCTGACCCCAATTACCGCATTGATAAAGCGCACACCTGCCTTATAATTGCTCACTGTTTCTGCACTTGACGCGGATCGTTGGGTGTTCTCATTGCGTTTTATTTGTAGGACATAGTCTGTTTTTTTCGGGCAGTCATGAGTAGCGGAGGAACCCCATACATCGGCAGCAAAATAAGTTTAATATCCAAAGCACAGATCCGCTATGAGGGCATACTGTCTTCGGTGGACACGGACATGTCCACGGTTGCTTTAGCCAAAGGTAGGCCACGCTAGAAACAGTTCACGTAGACATGGTTCAACTTTGTCGTTTGATACCTACTTAATTGTTTTTTTTCTCCCAAGTGAAATCGTATGGAACCGAAGACCGACACACTGACAGGCCAGTGCCACCAAAAGACGAGGTGTATGAATTTATAATCTTCAGAGGAAGCGATATCAAGGACATCACCGTCTCTGAACCCCCCAAACAGCACCATGGACTGCCACGTGATCCTGCCATTGTACAGGTGCCTGCCACAGCTTTGTACTGTGCTACTGTTGTGTCAGGAGTCTTTTGTGTAGCAATAGACATGTGCGTTGGCTAGATTGGCCTTGTGCTCTGCTTGTTGCATTGGCCTAATATACTGTGCACATGTGCATAAAGTAAGTTCATTGTTTCCTCAGTCCTCTCTTGGAAGCTCCTCTGGGTATCCTCATCCGCGCTGGAGTCCATACAGGGATGTGATGCCCACCTACAATCAGCTTGCTGCCAGCACTTTACTGAACCAGCAATACAACGCAGCTCTGGGACTAGGTATGTCTAAACACTGCAGCCTGTATATTCATAACTTTGGTGTGTTATCTGTAGTTTATCCAGATTGCTGTGCACATTCTCCACGATTACACGATTATTTTTAATTGGTCATTTTTCCTTTTGAAACTAGCATTGCGAAAGAAGCAGCTTGATATGTATTGTATTTCTTAGCACAAACACTTATTTTCCCTTCTTTCTTGAGGTCTTCATGGCTTCCCCGCCAGAAGAGCCCCTATGGTTGAACAGGCTGTGCAGACGGTGCCACTAGCCAGTGCAAGTCAGAAGAAAGTAAAGAGTCCTGTTCAACCTCAGAGCAAACCACCGGTCCGCCCCAGACAGCGCTCAAACCAGGACGGCTCGCAGGCTCAGAAGGAAAACGTACCGTCTAGTAGGTGGCAGCAATTTATCTGTTTTTTTTTTTTAAGCTGTTGCAGTCGGCTGTAGATGAATGCTTCACTTCCCCAGATCGATCTTCTCAACCAAGTTCCTCTAAGGTTTCAATCCAAGTTGCAGATAACCAGAAACGACGCCAGAAACAAGGTAAACATGCAAGCTCATTAACCAAAGCTGTCCTCGTATAAACTCCGTGTCACAACCCTTAATTGAGCCTTTCTTTAGCCAACCGCAGATCCAGAAACCGGAGTAAAGGGCAGCTTTTGGTAAACGATTCGAAGACCACAACCTTACAGTTTGAGTCAGACTTTGATTTTGAAACTGCAAATGCTCAGTTTAAGGATGATCTCACAAAAGATGTTGATGGTATGTATGGACAGTCTAGATTACAGCTTTAAACTTGCCCTAAATGTTTACCTGTAATGTTCTCTCCTCCATAGTTGAGAAGGTGGAAACCGGGCAGCCTGACAGCAGCCCAGCCACCCTTCAGGAAAAGGAAGGTGTTGGAGATAAGTATTATGACAAGACAAAGTGCTTCTTTGACAACATCTCCTCAGACCTTAAGCCCAGGTGACCTGCACAGTTTGGTTTGCATCAGTTTGTGAATGTATCATTACTAAGATGTCTCGCTGTATAGGAGAACCACATGGGCTGAGGAGAAGAAGCTGAACATGGAAACGTTTGGCGTACCCGGGCGATTTCTGCGGGGTAGAGGCTTTCGCGGCAGAGGACGCAGAACCCAGAGCAACACAGAGCAGAGGTCCCTCCCAAAAGTTGGTAGTGGGAGAGTGTAATTTGTTTTTGTAAAGAACTATATTCTAGTTTTCTAATTTAAATATAAGTGCGTCCTATTTTTCAACTGAAAGCACTAAATTAAATATGCTATTTTCTTTGTATATTGTACTTGTAAAATTTAATGAACATTTTCTTTACAACTGCAGCTGTCCATTTGGATGATGCCGCACTGAGACTTTATTCTTAGCCAGCAGTTGGCCTTTGCTTTTTGTTTTGAATGACCTTGATTTTCTCCTGGAGTATTGTCAAAGATGACCAGAGGGAACATCTTTGTTTCTCATTGTATGAAATTTGTTTGATTTTCAAACTTTAATCATTGTAAATTCTGTCTCAAGGTTGCTAATTAAACTGCCTAAAATCTATTGTGTTTTTTCCTTAACACAATGAAGTTGTTAATCTAATCTTGCAATTTAGTTACACATGGTGCACCCCAGTGTTTGAGGACAGCTAAGTGTAAAGTTCAGTGCTGTGTAGATGGAAATTCCCAGTCTTTGATTCAATGGAAGAAGGCCGTAGTACCAATGGAGCCATCTCCATGTAAATGCACATCTGCTTCTGGCTTTTTGGTATTCTGTTGTGACATATTTTCATCAATTTACACTCTTTTATTTACAGAAACAACTTTCAGCAAAAGAACTTAAAACTTGTCGGCTAACATTTTTTGATGGGTTGTACAAATAAAAGCCAGTACATTGAATTCTGGACTGAGGTTGTGCAGAACTTTGTCAAAAGAGTCATTCTCTGGAATGAAAATGTCCTCCAGTTCTGAAAAGATGTCAATGTCTCCCTCCTCTGAGTACGGATGAGGCTCATAGTCCAGCAGCTCATTTGGCATTTCCTCAAGTGAAATTAACATCTGCGGACACAACATGGTCTTACACGTGCACTAAAAAGTTCAGGTTACTACACAAGATACACTACTTACTCTTTGAAGTAATTCCAGCACAGATTCATTCCACACGCCTTCAGAGGTGGAATAATCCATAAAATGGGTCTCTCTGGACACCTGCCCAATAAACAGTTTCATTAAGGGTCAAGTTCACAACTCGATAGAAACAATGTTTGCCTACTTGTTGGAACAGGTGTCCTCCTAAGCTTGTATCTGGATTTTCGACCCACTAAAACAAGAACAAGCTTTTGAAGCTGCAAGTTTGTAAGTCAAAGATGTCACTGAAGGGATTTGCACGGTACCTCAGTCCAGTCGTGAAAATTCTCAGAAACAACTTGTTCATTATATTCACTGAAGTGTGTGGTCACTGTGTTTTGCCCCATATTCTGTGAAGTTACAAAATGTTGTAGGTTATTGGAATAAAGCTGCCCAACAAACTTCATGCTGGCTGAATTAAAGCCATACCATATCTGCTGAAATTAGACGTTGACCTCCTTCATTTTGACTTGTAATTAGTTCATATTTATCATTGGACACAGTCTGCACATTTAGAGGTAGCTAAACAGAGAATATTGCTATATTAATTTCTGTTTGTGTGTGTTTTAACATTTAAACATACAATCAGCAATGACATTGATTATCTATGTACCTTGCAGTCTGTCCCTGGTTCCTCAGAGTGAAAAGCCAGTGTCGTTCCCTCAGAAGTTTCAAGGGGCAAAGGAGTGAACTCTTTCTTACAGGTGATCAAAAGAGCCAACAACAGTCCAGCTGCATAACACAGACAAAATGCATTGTTTTCCTTGTATGTCAATATGAACACAATTTATAATAAATGGACTGAACTTGTATAGCGCTTTTCTACCTTTATCAGGCCCAAAGCGCTTTAAGGAAGGAACCTGTCATCCATTCACTTTCTCATTCATAAACCATTGTACGCAGACATTTGAGGCAAGTAGGGTGAAGTGTCTTGCACCAGGGACTCAACGACTGCATTTGTGGGAGCTGGGATTCGAACCAACGGCCTTCCGATCACAAGACGACCCGCTCTACCAACTGCGCTACCGTCGCCCCAATCTGACAAAGTTGCTCACCATAAACGTTGCTTAACTAATATTTAAGCATAAAATCATAAGACCCAGTTGCTATTAAGTAAACCAACTGGCCCTACAATTGACTTAACAAAAGAAATATAAAGTAATTTTTTTCTTAAATCCCTCCCCTTTTTTTTTCATTTCAGCAACTAATCATAAATCCCTGGTGTCAGCCATCACTTTGACCAATGAGACAAGCTTTTGAACCGGTCTGTCAGGTCCAACCAGGAGACGAGGGGGAGGGAGCTTGTTTTTTGTTTACATTTGAAATGATCTCTCTCTCTCCTTACGTTGCAATCTTACAAACTATCACTTTAAAGATGAGGCTCTCTTTGTCACCCTTCACCTGATTTGAACTAAATTAACATGGCATAACCAATAAACATGTTGTGAATCAGTTAGTACTTAGTTGATTCAAGCGCTCATTATGTTTTCAGTTTTATATTTTAAGACATATTTCTTCACTCTTATTAAAACTTCTAAAACAACAATCTATCTGTTGGCAGATTTATATTCTCATATTGCCTCAATTGTTGGATTAGAGCTGCTACTAAAATCCTTCATGTTTGACCAATTCGAGTTTTTTTTAAAATTTTCTTTATAGGTGTTAAAATTATTAAGACACAAGTGAGCATTTATCAGGAGTATCCCACATTTAATCAAAACAGTAGTTGTCGTCTTACCCAGCAGTAACAGCAGAGCTAAAAACACGACACCAATGGCTCCTGAAGAAGCAGCGGTGGCGTTTTCTCTGCGGATCCGACAGTTGGGTGTGACAGAGCAGTCACAAACGATCACACTGAGGTTGTAAATGCCGAACTGTCCCTGCAAGTCCAAGACCTTCACACTGACTTTGTGTGGACCCACGTACACCCCGGGCTCCTTCACCAGGCCCACAGTGTAACCTAGTCAAAGTCAAGTCAAAGTGAGCTTAATTCATGAGATCATAACCAAATAGTCTAGTCCATCGTATGTTACTGCAGAACAAACGGCATGAACGAAATCCTCACCATATGCTGGGATAAGGCTCCACTTTTTTTCCACATCACCAAGCAGTTCAAATTTAAAAGGTCCTCCGAAAGGGTCCCCGTCCAAGTCAAAAGCTGTGATGTTAGTCTTGATGACGTCATCGGAGACGCACATGTCCACAAAGTCCACCTCTAGCTGTGGTACATTGTCATTCTGGTCCGCCACATGTATGTTCACTGTAGCAGTTCCTGTCATTGGTGGATCTCCTGAGCAGAGGAATCAATATCAGTTATACGTTTTTGGAAAAGATGATGAAAGCGAAAACATTTGAAGCATTACCATTATCGACTGCATAAATGAGGACTGTGTAGATGCCATTGACGACATGAGGAGACTCTCGGTCTGTGATTTTGACAGTTGTGATGTCTCCTGTTTGAGGGTCTATCTTGACCCAGCCAGCGGGATCATCACCTACTTTGTACCTACAGAATAAGAACGCAACTTAGCAGCTATTTGGCCAGGCCTAAAGTGCAACTAGTTAAAGAGATACAGTACTTCAGTTTTTTTTCACCACCCTCAAAAGAACAGCATGTTTTAGGATGATAATTGAAACCCACAGTAGAAGTGCCACGGCACAACACTGTACAGCCTGCATACTGCTCTATGCATCATAGATATATATTATATATTTTACTGTTGTACAGTTGTCTTGTCCGGGGTCTACTTACACAAAGTCACTTGTGTGGCTGGAGTCAGGATCCCGCGCAGTCACTTTCGCCACCTCAGTGCCAGCAGGTGAGTTCTCCTCCAACAAGACCTCCTTCACAGTCACGAGAAAAGCAGGCGCATCATTGACATCCTCCACTTCAATGGTGACTTTTACAGACTGCTGAGACGAAGTTGATTTGTCACCGCTGACCATGTCCACCTTCCACAGGCCAGAGGCAGTCTTCTCTTTGACTGAGCAGCTAAAAAATGGAGCCTCATTCTCCACCACAATGGCAAGATCTGTCTTCTTGACCTCTTCATAGTCCAGTGGCTAAGATGAAATGCATATTGTGTAAACATTAAAGGAACAGGCCACCGTTTTTTCCATACTGAGATATGTTCTTATCTGAGCTTAGACGAGCTGATGCGTACCTGTCTGGTCGTTGTGCGTGCCCTCAGTCACGCAAAATGGCCAAAGATGTTGTTAGCTTTTGGCCTCTCCCAATGTATTCCTATGGTAAGTTACAAGCGATCAAGCTCTTCCACGGGCACGCACAAAAAACAGACAGGTACGTATCAACTCGTCTAAGCTCAGGTAAGAACATATCTCAGTATGGAAAAACGGTGGCCTGTTCATTTTGACCACAAATGTTTTTTTTTTTTTTCATTTTTATCAACACAAAAAAATGTTCACCTTGTGTCTAGTCTTTTTACATATACCTGCATAGACTCATTCACGGATGCAGGTAATGATATAGTGTGTGGCAGTGGAGTGGGTGTAGCTGTAATATCAGGTATGCACGTACACATACAGGACTTACAGTCAGCACAGTGAGGATGCCGTCATTGGTCACTGGGTCTGTATCAATCTTAAAGCGCAGGCCGTCCTCTTCTTTGACGGTGTACTTTACTCTCCAGGCTGGGCTGTTGGGGGTGTCTCTGTCTGTCACATGTACCCTCAGAGGAGATGTCCCAGTCTCGCCCTCCTTTACTTTGCCACTTCCCTGTAATGTTAAGAGTATGGTGTTCACTAATGATATAAAAGCCTGTGGGACTGTCTATGCAGCACACACCCTACATACTGAGAATACATCACACTGCATTCAGACACAGTTCTCACAGACAGGCAACATATAATTACAGTAAACTGTTAGGGAGAGTTGTTATTCAATACTCTACTAGCCTCTTCTAGCCTACTATTTATAACATATTTGCATATAATCGAAGAAAGCTCACATTACATCTCAAAACTTGTTGATATTGATACTTCAAATGTTTGCTTTCATCATAAGTTTGTCTTGTTAGTGCAGTTTTACCGTTTGGCCGCTGATAATCGGTAGGTGGTTGTTTCCATCTTGGATCTGGATGACCACTGTGGTAGAACTGGACAAACTAACCGCATCACCGTGGTCTTTGGCCTCTACTAACAGTGTAAACTTATCAGTCTCCTGCATTTAAGCACATGGGAAATGCAGAATAAGGAAGAACGTTGTGAAATGTAGAGAAAGACTCTGTAGACAGTGCACATGTCAAGACAAATTAGTCATATATTCTTAGCACACGCGCCAAGTCACATGGTTATATTCTCATCAAGCAGCTGTAGCCATGGGCAAGGCACGTCATTTCATGTTTCTACAAATGCTACCAGGAGGCATGAGTTCAGTACCTCATGGTCCAAACAACCCCTGAATGAGATTTTGCCAGTCTCCTTGTCCATGAAGAACTGTGTGTTTTCAGTCTGTGGAGTCACCGATCGGAGTTCGTAGTGAAAAGTTGAATTGGGAGAGTCTCCCTGGTCTCGGTCAATGGCCCACACTGTCAGTATGGTGGCGCCTGCAAAACAGCTGCGCGTCACACTGTGCGTGCTACATATGCCATGTATTGTGTAATCATGAGTGTACCTTGGGCTGTTTCTTCTTGAATGGCGATTTCATACAAACTCTTTTGAAAAAGAGGCGGGTTGTCGTTGATGTCAGTTATAGTGATCTCCACTCCTAATTTTGTGTCTATGGAGAGGTCTGTTTTTCTGGCTTCAAATTTCAGCTGTGGATATAAGAATATTTATGATATATGTTGCAATAACTAAACCTTTGTTATACAATTTCTTAAATACTGGTCAATTTGCAGCTTTTGAACAAGGTCTTGTTTGTTGCATTTTTAAATCCAAGATCCAAACTTGTGTTGGTGGTAAAGCACTTTTCTGAGTGTATTTCTGCAATGCATGTTTCTCTTTTGAGAAAATACTACAAAAAGGTACAGATGTTTGACAGATGTTTGATACCTTTAGCACATCCCTCTCTTCGTAGTCCACTGGTTTGTGCACATAGACTATACCAGTTTCCTTATCGATGGAAATGACCCCCTTGGGGTCCTGGTCCACTCCTTCTCCATACAGATCAAAGTAAACCCGATATTCCCTCTCAAGGTCAATCTGTAATTCAGGACAAAACATTCAATCCTGAAGAAATTACTGTAGTGCAGCATAACCACAGTGCAGGTATGAGGTAAAAATACTTGTTATTTTGTTCAATGTGAGAGGGGAGCTTGCACTGCATTCAAAGTTTGTGTACTCACTTTTCCCAGCTTGTAGGGGAATGGGCCAGGGTGTTCCTCCTCAATGGCGAAAGAGTCTATGATCCAAGCCCTTTTCTGACGATGCTGGTGCTGCAAACAGGCTGCTCTCGATAATAGGTAAACCTATGGGAATTACACCATTTGTTCTTTACAATGCAGTGTAATATGCAAAGCAGGAGTGTCTGTCTAGACCCGCCTCCAAGACTCTGTAATTTACAGCGGGCGAAGTCAAGACATAAATTTTTACCATTCTTGTACTTGGCCGACCAGTTACTTGCTCATCTCATACTTTCAAAATATTCTACTATAAACAGAACAGAAACTACTATAATCATCTCAGTGGGGATTTTTTTTTTTTTACCACAATGGGCTCGATGATGAAGAGCAACTTGAAGAGGAACTTAATAACAAAACTTAAATTACATATTAATCTACGTACATGTCTTTAATACAATTCTGACAGAGAATATTAGTTGAAACTAGTATTATTCGAATGATTCATTATTATTTTCAAAGTTTTAATGGTACTTACTGTGAGGATGAAACGCAGCATGATTCGATCTGTTCTCTACCTGTGTGCGTTGCCCCAAAGCCTTTCCCAGGCAGTTAAAGCTATAGATCTTAGGCCCCTCCCCATCCGTCCACACTCCCACTGTACGACTGCCTTCCCTAATCACAGGTTATGCAGTGTGTGACCGACCTGTGTGACAGCTGGATTGTCTTCATTCATGCATGCTACTACGCTCATAAACATATATATGCCAGATGAGTAAGTGTCTGCGTGTGTCAAGGCTAAAAGTCACTGTATAATCTTTGATGATGCCATTTGGGAAAACAAAGGTAAAAAGCAAATCAACTATATCTCCCTTATGACTGAGTAATGTAGGGATGTAAATATATGCACTGTTAAAGGCACCGTCCCTCCTGATCAGGGGTTAGGGACGGCAAATGCATCTTACTCGTATGTTTCAGAAAGTAGAAGGTCTTGGCTTTCAAATGAGGTATCACACGGGCATGTAGGCTGTAAGCTCTCCTGTCGATGCATTTTGAGATTTGGATATGCATCATTGAGGAAAATAATTACGCTCATTCCTCAAATATGGATTGTGAAAAATGATGTTATACAGCAAGTGTTACATTTGTAAATCTGTATATGGATATGGGGAACAGGTCAAAATGGTCTTTTTATGAACCTGTATGTTGGCATGAACAACCTAAACATTTTTCTGTTCGAAGTGTTCACATTGTTCTTGATCTTTTTCTATGAACATCTCACAGGTAATGCTAAACAACGGCACAATCATTTGCTGAATGGAGGTTATAAATGTTACTTAGCCAGTAAATAAAGACTATGATGAATCACCGCTTTAATCCAGTTTCACAGCCAATTCCTGCGCATTCAAATTAGGGCTTGACAATAAAAACTAATTGGCTGTTTTGTCAATGATTTACTGGCCTTAAAATTGGGTTATAATTTGTATATGAACAGAGCCTGATACAGATGAATGCATGCATGAAATTGAACTGGTCTTGGTCTGTTTAAATCCTGCTCATTTGATATTATTTATATTGATGTGGCCAGCTCATTTTTTGTGTCTTACGGTTTTGGTGAAAACATAACTTTCATTAATTGCTGTAAGCTGTTCAGGACTTTCTCAATTAAACACGCACATTGTTTGACGGTAACAGTAATTACTTTCATATTTCATATTGCACAAAATCTGGAACTTGTTTGTTAGTATCCCACGTTTATTAACTCATTCTTTAAAAATTGTGGCAAATCCATCAATTCCATTATTTAAAATAACCATATCTTGTCACATGTTACACAAAATATACTCAAATAACTCCACTTTTGAACAATATAACTACCTAAACCACCATTTATAGTGCATTTGAAAGTTATATTGTGTTGCTCTGCAGTGACTTCAACTTTTGACTTGCTCTTTCTTCTCATTGTACAAATTCCTAAAACAAGACCCACAGCTAATCTAACATCAGAACCCCAAATTTTATGTACATTATATCAGTCCTTTATAATGCAACCTATCAGACAAAGAAAAGCACATAAAAAGAGATAATACACAATTGGTGAGGAGTGAACAAATGTTTTATGCAGGAGTCCATCAGAGCATGCTCCTCTTCCCAGTCACTCACGATGCTCTGTTCTCCGCGGGCTTGGACCTCCTCTTCAGTGTCCCGCTGTTGCCCTGTTCCTCATCGTCTGAGCCCTCCACCGGGGTGTGTCCCTCAGTGGCGTTCATGTTCTGGCTGTCCCCCGACGACACTGAAGACGTGGACGACATTCGGGACTTGGGATCGAGGCCCTCCAGCACGTGCCGGAAGAGCCCAGTGCTGAGGACCTCTTCGTTGTTATTGTTGCCCTGCCCTGCAAAAGCGGCACAGTGATTCGTCAGAGTTAAGCGGGATTTGGGCAACAACGTGCGACATCGACTGGAGTCCGTACCGGGCAGAGGGGAGGCGAGAACAGATTCTTCACTTGAGCTGAAGAACACGTCCAAAGCGTCTTGATCGGAGATGTCGATCAGCTCCATCTGGTCGAGCAAGTCCACGTTGACTTCCATGGACGAGATGCTGCCAATAGGTGCTGCAGAAAGACAAAGAAAATGTCTTGATAAAAGTAGTGAAGCAGCAATTCTAATAAAGAAATGTTGGGCAGAAAAGTTGTTTTTATTTGAATTTTTAAGCTGCTGACAGGAAGTGACATAGATAGAGGTACAGTTCCAGCATTGACTTGACATGGTTGGCACGGCAACAGTTTCAAATTGCTTGCCTTCATCTATGTCACTTCCTGTCGCTTTCCAATAAGGAAGTGAAACGATAAACATCACAAAAAATGGCCAAATTAAAGAAAGTTGTATGTTTTAGAAAGAAGTGTGTCTAACGTGTCATATGCACTTTAACCAAAAAGATTGACATATTAGAAGCAGGAAGACCTTTGTGACAGCTTGGAAAAGTTCTAAATTACATCAACAGCTGTGTCTCTTGTGAGGTTTCCTTCTAAAATGATATCACACATTTAGTAGATGAAATAACTTATGCAATATAGGCTTACAGTGAGAGCGAGTGAACGCTGCACACTGAAGTTTATATGTCATGGAGGGCCATAGAGCGATGTCAGTGCAGTCAAACATTCAAATGGGTGCGTTTAAGAGAGGTTTAAACAGTTCCCCACACATTTATTTCGGCTCGGAACCTCAATGCCGCTCTGTCTCACATCGAAATGTTAGATTTTGTGGGTTTTAATGCTGTAAAAGTTTTGAACTTGAAGTAAAAACTGCTATTCCTGATAGATAATTGCCAATTCAACAAGAAGCATTGAGGGCCACAGAGAATTGGTTTGAGGGACGCACATGGCCCCCGAGCCGCACTACCTCTCTCTGTCAAGGTCATAGGTCTATGGTCAAGAATCCCAAAAGACGATGACAATATTAACCCCGCCTGAACTTTCTCCAGTTTGGCTTTACCCAACTCTAAAAGCTTCTGGAGCAAAGTGTCAAAATAGCGACAAAAACCAAAAAAAATATGACAAAAAAGAGCCACAAAAAAGTCACAAAAGAGAGACAAAGAAGCAACAAAAGACGTGCCAGAAAAGCAACAATAACACAATAAAAAGGTGACAAAAACATGTGTGAAAACATGACAAAAAAGTAATGAAGAAAGCAACAAAAAGCAACAAAAAGCAACAAAAAGTGACAAAAAGCAACAAAAAGTGACAAAAAGACATCAAAGAACACTATGAAAGGCAAAAAAGAGACAAAAAATAGACAAAAACAGAGGAAAATGTGACAAAAATGCGGCGATAACGCGACAAAAAAGTCCCAATCAGTTTTGAAGGTGTAACACTTTAGATTTCGGTTGAGGCGGGGAGTAAGAGGTTAAAAAATATGTGTTTGACGATCTCTATCAAATAATGATCACTCAAACATGGTCTGTTTGGAGGTTTCTTTCAGAAGTCGTCACTCACGTCTCGCGCAGTCCCTGATGCTCAAATGGGCCGACGACAGATAGGCGTCCACATCATGTTGGAAAACCTCCTCAAAGAAGCGCTGCCTCTCTCTGATCTTGTGCTGTTGAGCCGCGTCTCTGTCCATCACCATCCTCGGACCGCGCTCTGTGTCTGCTGGAAAACACAAAGTCAATATTGTCAGTCACCAGAATTTACAAAAAAAAGCAGCAGAACCATGTGAATTAGCAAATTTAGATTAACGATTCATTTTTTCTTCTGTTGTGTGTTACTGCAATGGTGGTAATGACTGTCGTAGTAACTAGATTGCCTCATGTAGCTTTTTAGTCGCCGAGCAGTAATAAAGAGAGCCAGCAGGGTGAGTCATTGAGCTGCATTTACTTTGGCAAGAGGCGAGTGTTGGTGCATCCTTGTCATTGTGTGTAGATAATTATAATATGTTCTAATGAAAAGACAAGAACAATGATTGACAATAGAATCAGCAAACAATGTTGTGATGAATAATACTTTTTCAAAAACCTCAACAGCAATGTTACTTGAAAGGTCCTGAGTACTTGAAGAGGAAGCCACTAATTTAAAATGTTAGTTGTTCAAACTCATTCCCAACTTTCCAAATACATTTTTAGCATCCCAATTCTTCACAGGGACGAGTTTGTAGGCACATTTCACAACTGGCAGGGTCAGAAATGCCAAAACAAAAGCCTGAAACTTCATGAAATTGATGCAAATGCTTTACAATTAGATGCACTGTGTCTGAGTTTACAAAGGGTGAATCCATTTTCATTCCACAACTAGAATCAGGTATAGTTCCTTTAATATCTTTGATGAAGCATTTGTATGATATGGTGAAAATGAAATTCTCTTCCATATCTTTTTGGGCAAATTGAGGTTTGTTATTTCATTGTGCTACATGTTTAGGCATCACAGGCTCTCTTGTTACAACCTCATATCCCGTCCAAGTCGTCGCTTGAAAACCCCAAATATTTGACAGTCAATTATGCTTGAAAACCGAAGAAATGTGTCTCAAACCAAATTGCAGAAAATGACATTGTTCTAAAAGATGTTTGCCTGCTTTAATCATTGCTAATGCCACAGCAATGAGCTAATTTGCCGGACCAGTTATTATGATTTAATCTTGTTTAAGACATCAGCCAATCCAATTTTCCGACTTATAAGCGTCACTGATATAACACTGGGATAAACAGAACCAAAACAAAATAGCATTTCAAGAAGCTGTGAAAGACCTCATGGACATTTTAGAGTTTCTCACTTTAGTGCAATACTCATGCTCAGAGTGGGGTTCTGTTTAGCAATGCATTAAGCGTATGTGCTGAGGTAATTGGATAATGTTGTTGAGCTGGGTCTACAACACTGGGAATAGCGTAGATTAAGAGAGAGAGCGCCGGCGTCAGCGACTCTATAAATATACCTGGTGGATCTAGAGCAGAAACGCAGGATGTTTACAGTAGCATCATTCCAAGGATTCTGTACGAATGCATTGTCCAACCAAAATGGAGTATTATCCCGACTGATCGCATAAAACTTAAAAATATAACAATCATAGTGAAGTCCTTGCCAGAGGCTTACAGTGTTTGTGTTACGTTGTATAAAGAAGTTGTGTTGTCACTTGAATAATTAATGATCATCAAGATAGTCCTAATTTTAGGCCCCATTTTGATCCTGATTTCTTGCTATTTTCTTCATAGTTTAATAGTTCAAAATAGCACTAACACTATAGGACACGCTGGGTGTCTTATTTAGGTTTATTCACAACTGGTTTAGCCTTAAAATCTGAAAACCCCAAAACAAGAGACTCTGTGTCTGACTGGGTAATGGCAAAACTTCAAATCATAACAACACCACCCAAAAAGTGACTTCCTGTTTAGATCCAGCACGCAGAAATAAAAGCACCATCTTCTTCCTTACTTCAATTTTTTTCTGCCTAACTATTAGACAGACAAAACACTTAAAACGTGTGTTTTCAATTATATTCTTGAACTAATCAATGAGACGAGCTGTGTGCTTTTATTTTGCTGTGCTGGATCGAAACAGGAGGTCACTTCTGGCAACAGCCTACCAAATCTTGCTTCTTTTAGGACACATTGAAATGTACTCACAAATGACAAAACATACAAGACACACAAGAAGAAAACTGTATATTTATATATGCATGTACTGTCCGCGTACAGGTATATATAAATATACAGTATATATATGATCGTACTATATGGGGCAGTATCAGATGGCAGCAATAACCAAGTACTATTGGATTCTTAAAGGGTCTAGATGCAAGTTAGCCATTTTATACTCACTACTGCCACCTCAGGTCTTATGCGTAACTGCAGCTTCTATATTAAAGGGGGGGTATTATGCAAAATCGACTTTTTCAAGCTTTACATCATGTTATTACGTCATTCCCTCATTAAAAACATGCCTGAAGTGTTGCCTTGGCACATTCATGTATTTTTGAGTAATATGTAAAAACTCTGATGGCAGCCATTTTAGGGATAGGTTTGCCTGAGTCCACCTAGGAACGCCTCCACCTCCTGGAGACGCCTCCGAGCTTTCGTCACCAGCCGAGTAACCAACCACTGCTCCTCAGCAGAACCCCCATAATTTACTGCATTTACAGACCAACAGAAGGTTTTGTCATCATTGTAGTGTGCTATAGACTGGTGCTATGTGATTGAAAAAAGCATAATACCCCCTCTTTAAGCTCGTGCATGACGGCGCTTCGGACCCGAATTAACACCTTTTTGAGTGACAGTGCCGGATTTTAGAGGCAGTTGTGGTGAAGGGCAGCAGTCTCAGCAGAGATGCCCAGACTTCCCGGTCCACGCACACCTCCTCCAGCTGTTCTGGGGGGACCCCGAGGCGACACCAGTCCAGCTCGGAGACATAGTCCCACCAGCGTGCACTGGGCCTTCCACGAGGCCTTGTCCCACTAGAACATGCCTGGAACACCTCCCGCGGGAGGCGAAAATAAACTAAAATAAAAAATAAAATAAAATAAACTTCTTGGGCGGCGTTGTTATGATTTGAAGTTATGCACAGAGTCAATTGGGAATTAAACACCATTACAATTGCAATATATTCAAAATTTCTTTCTTGGACATAGATTTGTTGATGAAATGTTTAGACAAATTCTACACATTGCTACGAGGCCAAATACAAAGCTCTTAGGAAAATATCAAAATAATATCATTATTGCAATATTCAAGAAAGTTATCAAATGTTTGCCCCGTTACTTGTCCAGGCCATAATTCAGCTCTGATCAACAAAGCACCAAAAGGCTCTGGGATTGCAGGATCAGCTCAAAGAGGACACTGGTGGTGATGTGCCACACTTGCCCATCACTGGAGTAGTGTGCCTGGCTTGACATCCTTCCTCCTGGGCATAGGGCCCTGTCAGGGAGGGTTCACGAGTGGATAGTGAGGGAACAGAAGCACAGGACATGTCAAACTGCAGGGCTACAATACTGACAGTTGGGTGAAAAAGGTACACCGGAATCACACAGTCACGGGACAATGCTATGATGATTAATGTAGGCCTTGTCTTGGAGGCAGGAAAACACTGTGAGAAATTATATTATTGAAGATACAGTCAATAATATAATCGCTAAAATGTATATTATGTCATTTATTGAAAGATATTCAATATAGTAATTGTTGTGACAGGCTTGATTAGGATGGTCCTATACTGTAGATCAGTAATAATAACCAATGGATGGATAAGTCAGTGACTGTGGAGCAATACAATATAAAAGTAATTTGTAATTTGTATCCACAGTTTGAGAAGTGGAAGACTACGAATAGCTTACATTTAAGTATAAAAAAACAAAAACAAAAAAACATTCAGGTCAAAAGACGCCTATGACTTTATTTAGGAATTATTAGGAGTAAAAGTATATAAAATCAATCAGTAGTGAAGCCGTAATTAGAACATTGCATAACTTTTCAACCTTTTTGTTTTGGCAACAGTACTTTCAAAGGTTCACTTTGTGTCACAGAGCGTAGACCATCACTGACTTACAAAATAAAAGTCAACAAAATCAACAAACAAGCACTACTACTCAACTATTTTCCTTCTCAATTAAAAACTGACTTAAAGTGCATGTGACACATTAGACACAATCTTTGCTAAAAATAGTTAACACAATTATATTTAGGGTTTTGCTAAAGATTGCGCCCAGCTTTCTTTAATTTGGCCATTTTTTGTGAGGGCTATAGTTTCATTTCCTTATTGGACACCGACAGGAAGTGACATAGATGAAGAACTGTTGCCGTGCCAACCATGTTATGTGAATGGGGAATGAGGGCCAAACTGCTCTGGATCTCTACCTTCATCTACAGTGGGGAAAAAAAGTATTTGGTCAGTTTCCCATAGACTTTCTACTGGATTTCGTCCAAATACTTTTTTTCCCCACTGTGCGTATGTCACTTCCTTTCAGCAGCTTAAAAATAAAATTAAAACATTTCTGCCCAACATTTCTTCATTAAAATTGCTGCTTCACTGAAATATAACGATAATTATGCCACCGATGAACTCGCAACTGATGTCATCCAACTGAACAAGTCATATTTTTCCAAAGCATTAATACCTGTCATGCACTTTAAACACTGTTGAGATCTAAAACTGATTTGATCCGTGCAGATGTGTCTGTTTATGCAGCGACCTTGTCTTCCACTATTACGCAATCGAATACACTGTTTACCAGGGAGTGAGGAGTGAAGGGCACAGCGCTGACAAAGCATCCTGTCAGAAAGTGTTCGAGGCCGGCTGCTTGACATGTGCGTTTAGATCATAGCAGCCTGATTAGAAACAAGTCCAATTGGGCACAACACAATGGAGTAAAGAAAGTCTGCAAACTGCACTTGCACTGCAGATGAAGAGCTTAACTAATGTTTTATTTTTACACAGTTAAATGGTGATTGATTGCAGCATTGATTGTTGCTACTTAAAGACTGGGGTCTGCAGAGAGCCAAAGGTTAGTCAGACATTGATTGGTCTTCCCTATCCAGTTCTCTTTCCATTTAAGTCTTCATCGATGTGGGTTCCCCTGCATTCATGACCTGGCCAACCTCGGATTAAGGCGACTGCGGGACCAAAGTCGCAGGTCACCAGACACACAGGTCTGAAGAGCTGACCACACTGGTATTCCTGCGGCTAAACAAAAATAAAACAGACGAAGAAGAGGGTTTACCTTGGCTGACAGTACTAACTGTAGGACAGGGATGTCGTTTTAAATAGGATCTACAGTGATGTAAAGCGGGCGTTACAACCTCATTTTAAATATTTGCACCCTCAGTTTATAGTGGCATCACTATGTATTTTAAGGTTAAGTTAAACTTATTAATCCCCGTAGGGAAATTCGTTCTCTGCATTTGACTCACCCTCAATGCTGCTGGAGCGACCTGTAGGTCGGGGACCCATCTCCAGACGTGGAGCAAGGATTCCTCAACAATTAAAAACATGTACTATAGGTTCCTCTGTGAGGCAAGGAATCTCTGTGGACATTCCTAGTTAAAGGTGCATTATGGAACTTTTTATGTGGAGGAAAAAAAAAACTTTTTGTGAGTGCATAATTTGACCTTTTAGTGACCCAGCTGCTGTATGAGTGGTTAGCATGGATGGTGCCTTTACTTTCCATCACAGTGGGCTCTGATGCTCCAGGATCAATTATTATTTGAGTTTTTGGCCACCCATATACTGGGTCACAAAAGGTCAATTACAATACTTTTGCATAAAAAGTTCCTAAATGCACCTTTAAATAAAGGTTAAAAGCATGGTCAAATAAACAGAAAAAGAAGCATAAAATACTGAAATAATAAATAATATAATATGTACAGTATATAATACAGATGGGTCTTCCAAATGGACAATGACCCAAAGTATGCTGCCAAACTCGTTAAAAAGTGGCTTAAGGATAACAAAGTCAATGTTCTGAAGAGGTCATCACAAAGTCCTGATCTCAATCCAGTTGAAAACCTATGGGCAGACCTGAAAAGGCATGTGCACAGAAGGTGGCCTATAAATTTGGAGGAATGGACCAAAATTCCTGCCAACTATTGTGAGAAGCTTGTGGCAGGATATTCAAAACCTTTGACCCAAGTTAACTTATGACTTTGTAAAAAGTAACATAAAGCCATGTAGAAAATTCTATCTCTCATTCTTCTGGGAAAAAGTAAAAGTTAATTCTAGTTTCATGTCAGACAGTGAGAAAAAAATGCATATGTGTCTTTTTATAAAGTGTATGTAAACATCTGGTTCCCACTGCATATATATATGTATATATATGTATGCTGCACTTTTAAGTTCTCCTGATGATCTTTTAAAAGTCAAAGTTCAAATGAGAAAAGCAGATGGACGAATGATGAGTGGAACAGACAGAGACAAGCAGAGACCGGACATGTCTCAGTGTGCCACTCTGTTCCCCTCCCTCCTCGTAGAAAGACAAACCCAGATCCTCTTCTGTCCCGGGGCGAGGACAGAAAGAGTCCATTCAGAGTGGCACAAAGACGAGATGTAAAAGATTGGACTAAATGCCAGTTTAAGGAAATAGCCATGAAGTAGACAGAAGCCGAATGCATCTAAATTTACCCCAAGTATAACAGGAAAAGCAGAACAGGCATTGAAATTAGGGGGAACTCCAGTTCTGTCCAAAACTCCAATTTCTAAATTTGCCCTTTGAAACACGGTCAAATGTGGAAACACTTAGAAGGATGCAGATGGCTGGAGGAAGACCAAAGAGTGTCGATGATATTGTTCAGAGAAGGGAGTATATACATAAGTATGATTTGCTGCAGGACAAGCAAAAAAAACCTAAAAGATTAACAATATTTATGATATGTCAACAAAGAGTCAAACAACTCCCAACTTTAATCTTTCAATCATCTAAACCTCAAATGTTGAATTCGATATAAGACTGTAAAGCTAAAAGGTTTACAGTTTCCATTAATACAGTAATACTTTTTTGTTGGAACTTATTACCCAACGCTGAAAATAAATCTCTACGTAGTGACATATTGTTGACAACACATCTAATTGAAGTAGTCACGGCACATTGGTCAGTCTGTTACATGTTGCAGGATAGAAAAGATGAGTGTTTCCCATTCCTCTCATTAGTCCATCGTTGTTATGGTGAAAACGTGACCTCGTAACCTCCCCGAGGAGAACCGTCCTAATTCTAATCCCTGAACTGCGTTTCCGATCGTCCCCTAGTAACTTTTTGAAGAAAAGTACTGTTGAGAGAAGGGTTACAAAATTCCAGGATTTCCATGGGAATTAACAGGAAATTATTGGAATTTACGGGACACAACTAAAGGTTATTTCTTTACAGACTGATATGATATCACATCAGAGATTAAGAATCATTTTTGTGATGTCTGACACCAGTGTTTGAAGAGCTTTTGGACATGGAATAATAGACTCATTCCATGTTTGTATCCATCTTACATTTATTCATCATTGTAAGATGATATATTAATATTAAAGTATTACAATATTATATTGCTTTAAAAGTCTATAATTTAGGTCTGTGTAATGCAGCTCTGTGTCAGACACACTCCTTGTACAACTAGTGACCGGTGAATTTAACCAACCAGTGAGATAGAAAATGATCATGATATAAAACTTTGTCGTTATTACAAAGAGTATTAAGTGTAAAGTTGAGAAAAGCTGTGTTGTGTTTTGAGTTGATGGTATGGTCCTCACACGCCTTGTACGGGTCAGGGGGGTGACATCGAGGGGTTCTAATAATTCACCAATTGCTAATGCTAATATATAACGTTTAAGTATTTTTGAAAATTCCCCACATTTCCGAGCTAAATTTCCCATTGAAACCCTTGTTGAAGGTAGATTTATTGTAAATGATTTCATTTTTTTCAAGTTATTATTAAGTAATAACTCTTACTTGAGTAAAAAACAGTTCTCCGTGAGTAAGTCCAAAAACTATGTGTTGACATTGGATAGAAAAGTAAGGTTTGTCTAAAGACATATGTTTTTTTTGTTCTAATGTTGCTTTCATGTTTTCTGTTGTTTTCCTCATTGGATTACGTCACTACAAACTACAACTGCTCTTCTTTTTTTCCTTTTTTTCCTACTTCAGAAAAAGATTTTCGTAACGTCACTCTTACTTGAGTAAATGTTTTCGGTATAATAGCTGCAGCTCCCAGCCTTCAATAAACAGTAGCCTGACAGAGCCCCGGTGGGAACCACCAGTGATTATACAGAGCTGCATGTTTGACTACTTCAGGGTTTGCCAAGGCCTTTTTGAGAGTTTCTGTCCTTGTGCAAATGGATGAGGTCACTCTTTTGAAAATGGCCCTGGTGGTGAGCGTTGACACAGACATCTAAACACTCTTGGAATAAGAGACTCCCTCAAAGACACTATGAAGCACCACAGTATGGGGACAAGTGGAAAATGGACATGCACTCACTCGTGTGTTTAAACAGCCAAGCAAATCTGCAAAATGTCATGTTTTTAAGAAAGGCCAGTGACAATTTGCATATTAGATTCAAATTAGCAATTTGTCTAAAGTCATTGTGATAATCATATATATTTTTTTTTTTAATGGGTAAGTTACTTTTCGAAACTTTTTTGTCTGTGCAATGTTGTAGTGTGGGGAAAACCATGACATTCAAGTGCCTATGCATTTACATTTACATTAAGTCGTGTATCTAATTGACAAAGCAGCTGGCACCAGGCGACAGCAAGCCCCCACACTTGTCTAAACAGAGGCGCGGAGAAAAGACTGTCGGGCCCCTTTTCACCCACAGAGCTATACGGTTTGTCAGAGCAGACAGATTTTATTTCACGGCGACATGCTTCCAATCGCCGTGACATAGGAAGGAGAGCGGCTGCTGGGGCCAGAAGGAGCGTGTGAATACTGAAGAGATAGAGCAGTGCTTGTAGCTTTAAAGCGATATTTCAGGATTTTTGACATAGGGTGGCATTTCCTAGATGTCCAGAGTGTTGTTGATTTCTGGAGATATATATATATTTTAAATTGATGCAGGCCTTATATTTGAAGAGTTTAGTAGCGCTAGGCTAGTGCTAGGCTTGTACATGTCTATGGTAACTAGTAGTGTTAGCGGATAACATTAAATCGCTATTTATCATACTGGGTCAGGCTGTACAGTCTCTGCTCTGAGCACCACAGTCAAGGCTATGACAGAGATAGTACGACTGTAAAGCCTGACCCAGTATGATAAATAGCGATTTAATGTTATCCTGTAACAGTAGCCTGCATTAAACAGTCTGACCCAAGCAAAGTGCACCTGAAATCACTTTTAACGTCAGACTACTGATATAAATGTCTGCGTTGATGGAATAATTTTAACCATTTTGCATTAAAAAGAACTTATATTTGAGCAGCGTCAGCTTTGTTGTTGTAAGCCAGTGGTTCTCAACCTTTTGGAGCCGCGACCCCCATTATAACAGGTAAAGGGCTTCGTGACCCCCCCGCCCGGGTCACACCGTGAAATTTAGGAACATTAGCCTACATAATTCTTAAAAACAAAGAAAAAAAACAAATGGCTGAAATAAAATTCATCAAACTACGATCAAATAATGGCACTCTGGTAAAATTGCAAACACATGCTATAATGAAACATTAGATTATATACTAATGAAATTATGTATATTTTATCTAAATGATCTGGCGACCCCCTAAATTTGTCTCGCGACCCCCAGGTTGAGAACCACTGTTGTAAGCAACGCAGCGGCGGAGGGATCTGCTAGAAAATAGTCCCTCAAAATGCAGTAATTCATGTGATGCAAGATCAGTTATATTTCAAATATTATTCTATCGACACAGACATTTATTTCGGTAATCTGGCGTTATTAGTGATTTGCCTCAGGTGCACTGTGGAGTGCGTCAGACTGTTTTTAGTGCAGACTACCTCTTGCCATAGACATGCGCTAGCCTAGCACTAGCCTAGCATTAGCCTAGCGCCACTAAACTCTTCAAATATAAGGACAGCATGAATTAAAAAAATATGTATATATGTATATATCTCCAGAAATCAATAACACTCTGGAGAACTAGGAAATGAGGCCCTATGTCAAAAATCCTGAAATATCCCTTTAAGATTGTGACTCTGGACAAAATGGGAGATTTCACAATAGAGAATATACAACTACTACCTCCACATTTGTCACCATCCCATTTAGAAAACAAAGGCAAAGTAACTTACACCTAAAAATGTGTAGATCTGTACAGAAAAAGGTTTACTGCGATAGTAATACAAACTTTGCGGACCCCTATATGGAACACATTACCCCTGGCCATTTACTGTAAGTTATCTTATTATACATAAACAATGAACCTACTGTAAGAAATGATCATATGTAGATGCACAGGAAAATGTAATGTGGTTAAAACAACCTCCATGACATTTTGACCTTTCTAAAAGTATAATGGAGCGCTAGAATCTCCCTCACCGTGTGAACACAGCATACAGGGGATGGTCTCATTAGCTAGAAAGCCGATCTTGTTATTTTATCTTTGCTTGCAGCTAAAGATCGACCCCAGCCCCCTGCAGCAGCCTGTTAACAGTTTGCGGCTCTCGTGGTAATTAATACTGTGTCTATGGCCGAGAGGAATGGCACAGTAATTGGCCGGATAATGAAGCTGCTAGTTAGAGCGCGCTGAAGATCTTTAAGCCTTCAACCTTAAAAGCTGCCCTCCATGTCTGTTCTTTCAAAGGCGTCTAAACAGAAAATAGCCTGGGTTAAGCGAGGCAGACAGGTGGCTGCTCGGTGCTGTTCCCACCCAATGCCAATAACTATAACTTTGTCCAATAAGCTGCAAGAAAGAACCACTGTCTATAACTCCAAATCAAGTGTCAGGCACTGCTCAAGCGATTAAACATGTTATTATATCAAATATGTGGCCAAAATGTAGAAATACAAAATTGGTGCCTGGCTGGTACGATTGGCATAATATTTGCCAAATTCCTTCTCATTCACACTTTCTCCTTTTAGATGTTTTGACAGACCTACGACAATCAGTCTAATGCCTATACTCCAACCACATCATTTACATGCATTTATTTAATTTGTCGTGATTATTAAGCACTTTCAATACTTTAGCTATAACATTAGCATAGCTTCAAATCATAGCAACGGCGCCCAAGAAATGACTTCCTGTTTCGATCCAGCACACCATAATAAAAGCACTATCTTATTCTCATTGGTTCAACATTTCATTAGTTCAACTTTCTTTCTGCCTAACTATTAACAGACAGAACACTTGAAATGTGTGTATTTGATTGACTGCGGAATTCTTCCGCAGTCAATTATTGGTTTTCATGTTCTTTATTGATTGACTGCGGAATTCTTCCGCAGTCAATTATTGGTTTTCATGTTCTTTATTATTATTCCTCTTCCATCTTTTTCCCGATTTTCTAGAGCTTTCAGCACCTTCATGCTTTGTGCAATTTATGCAAGTTATGCATCAAAACGTTCCGCATGTTGAGGAGAAGGGTGCTATTACTTTTGGGACTTCTGCAACTTACGGTTTTTCCGCAATCGGCCAAAATGTCGGAGATTTTTCCCATTGACTTATAATGGGGCTGCCGCAAATCCATGCTTTTCTGCACTTTTTTCTGCATTTTCTGCCATTTCTGCACTTTGTGCATGTTCAGCTTATGCAACTTGTGGGTTTTGAGAAAAAATTGGCCTTCTGCAGTTTTCCAGTTTTTTTATACGAGAGTTTGAAATTTTTGCATTAGTGTGTATGGGGTGAATCCAGCCAATGGGGAGACTCCAGGCCTTTCAGCCATTTGTGCAGCTTCTGCCAATCAAGCACTGAGGCCATTTCAACAGTTTGACCAGTTTATGGAATATAAAAGTTTAAGCAATATTAATAATTTATGCAAATTAACCACTTTATGGGATTTAACCAGTTTATGCAACTTAAGAGTTTATGCCATTTAGGATTTATGCGAATTATCCCATTCATGCAATTTACCACTTTTTGCAGTTTATACAGTTTATGCAACATGAAATTTTATGCATTTTACCAGTTTATGCAAATTTGATTATGCAATTTGAAGAGTTTATGCAATTTCTGCATTCGCTTCCCGCATTTCCGCAGTCAATCGCAATGGCGCAGCCATTGCATTTCTAGTTATTATTCCTCTTCCATCTTTTTCCCGATTTTCTAGAGCTTTCAGCACCTTCATGCTTTGTGCAATTTATGCAAGTTATGCATCAAAATGTTCCGCATGTTGAGGAGAAGGGTGCTATTACTTTTGGGACTTCTGCAACTTACGGTTTTTCCGCAATCGGCCAAAATGTCGGAGATTTTTCCCATTGACTTATAATGGGGCTGCCGCAAATCCATGCTTTTCTGCACTTTTTTCTGCATTTTATGCAATTTCTGCACTTTGTGCATGTTCAGCTTCTGCAACTTGTGGGTTTTGAGAAAAAAAAGGCCTTCTGCAGTTTTCCAGTTTTTTTATACGAGAGTTTGAAATTTTTGCATTGGTGTGTATGTGTGAATCCAGCCAATGGGGAGACTCCAGGCCTTTCAGCCATTTGTGCAGCTTCTGCCAATCAAGCACTGAGGCCATTTCAACAGTTTGACCAGTTTATGGAATATAAAAAGTTTATGCAATATTAATAATTTATGCAAATTAACCACTTTATGCATTTTAAACCGTTTATGCAACTTAAGAGTTTATGCCATTTAGGATTTATTAATTTTAAAGAGTTTATGCAATTTACATAATTTATGCAAATTAACCCATTCATGCATTTTACCACTTTATGCAGTTTATACAGTTTATGCAATATGACATTTTATGCATTTTACCAGTTTATGCAAATTAGATTATGCAAATTAAGCAATTTATGCAATTTGAACAGTTTATGCAATTTCTGCATTTGCTTCCCGCAATTCCGCAGTCAATCGCAATGGCGCAGCCATTGCATTTCTAGTTAATTATATTCTTGTAATGTTTTAAGTACCTTCTGAACTAATCAATGAGATGAGCTGTGTGCTTTTATTTTGGCGTGCTGGATCGAAACAGGAAGTCACTTCTTGGGCAGCGTTGTTTTGATTTGAAGTTATGCACTGAGTCAATTCAACATAACAGCGATGATGATCATTGTTATTATTAGTAGTAGTAGTAGATACAGTATTGATAGTAAGTAGTGTAGTAGTAATGATACTGATAATAGTAGTCGCAACATTAATGTTGCGACAATGATGATGACGGTTATGATTGTAATTTTTTGTACCACCACACAACACACCTACAAATACAGTCTTTGTTTTGTCTCTTGGTTTTGTGTTTTTCTTGTGCCGTATTTGCTTTATCAATTGTTGTCTGTTGTTTTTGCTGTCACTGTTGTCTATTTTGTGTAACTGTCTTAAAACTCACAATAAAAATAAATAAATAAATAATATATATGCTCAAATGCAAATGAGTCCATGAAATAGAGAAGCATTAGGTAAAACCCTATTGCATTTACGAACATTGATTGCTCCATCGTGGGCCCCCACGCACCCTCCGCATGATAG
Source organism: Gobius niger (assembly GCF_951799975.1). NCBI lineage: Eukaryota > Metazoa > Chordata > Actinopteri > Gobiiformes > Gobiidae > Gobius > Gobius niger. Next base: position 15,951,423 of record NC_136871.1, read on the forward strand.
AAGCTCCATGTGTCTCTTTCTAACTCAAATTATATCAAAATGACACAAGAACCATCATTACATTTTATAATAAGTATTACTCACTCCATGACATCTCTGATCCCAACATCCACAAACATATCTGTAGTGAAACAGCTCTCCTTTACATGTCCAACCCATCAAGCTTCCCCTAGGATTAACTGTCCCTCCAATACTAACTTCAATCTGCATTAGCGGAGCTTTTTAATCATCCTTTTTAGTAACACAGAACTGAGTTTGGAGGAGTGAACTGGAAGATTTTTGAATGTTCAATGACACTAAAAGTTGTGCAGATGTTTAGGTCTATTTTGCATTATGTTTTAATGTATTTATTTATTACCCCATTGCCCTTCCCCACATTACCCTCACAGGTTGGTTGAGGTGGTGAGACCAAACTTTCAAATTAGAAATGGGAGGAGCATTTTCCCCCATGCAGAGCTCAAACTGGTTTGGATAAATAATTAGGTATAAAACAAAGCGCCTGGAGGAAGTCGAGTTCATGGTTTCTAATGGTGGATTCAGGCGTCCAAACAGTCCCTTTGGAGCTGACCCAGATAATGATGAGGTGGTCTGAGCATTGTTGTAATCCGCTAATTGCAAGTCGGGATCAATACTATGGCATGCATATCATTTGATAATATGAGGTTTGTTTCTGTGATGACGGCTGTTGTGGCTGTCGTCCTTCGCTCGGCTAAACACCTGATTTGTCAAAAATTATCTGTCAGCTATTTTAGCATCACCCCACACAATGTTTGACCATTTATAACATATATACATATAATAATTATTGTGAAGCCACAGTTTGAGCAGACCTGATTGCATCATCATTATTTCTTACTGCAGACATCACTCTCAACTAATCAAAAAAAAAAAGTTACTATGTTTTCTGTACATTACATTGCAGAGAGCTGGGAATAAAACAATTTTCCTCCCCTACATGTTCCAGCCATGTCCTAATGTGTAGAATGAGCTCAGACCTGTTCACCACAACTGCCTCTAAAATCCTGCACTGTCACTCAAAAAGGTGTTACTTCGGGCAAGGTGCAGTTACACGTATGACCTGAGGTGGCAGTAGTGAGTATAAAATGGCCAACTTGCATCTAGTCTCTTTAATAATGGATTGACTTACAATCAACTTGCTCTCAATTACTGTAGTAAGAGAGAGATTCAAGTACATTACTAATGATTAGGGATGGGACGATACACTTTTATTGTGATACAACATGTATCCCGATACAGAGGGCCCAATAAGATGCATATTGCGATACAGGTCAATATAATGAACTGCAATATGTTGCCCTGAATTGATTGAATAAGAAAGCACAAAATGAGTTTTCAAAGGTTATTTTAAGCATAAATCAGTCAGACATTTCGTAAAATAATTTGAAAACTGAAAATGGCAGACACATTTAAAAGTATCCTATCCTATCCAATTATCCTGTTTATTCAAAGTATCCTAATAACCAACAAGTAAGAACTCTAGAAGGCTTTTAGAATAGTTGAATATCAAAAGTATTGCGATACATGGCAGCCGTATTGCGATGTGTTGCAAAACTATTTATTTATTTTTATTTTATTTATGGTTTATTTGGTAGGGACAGTGCAAGTTAATGAACAAGCCACACCGGATTGTAGCCTTAGGCTAATTTTCATCCGTCGTCCCCAATGCGCACTCTCAAACACACTCTCATACATCCTGGCCTATTGTACATGTTTTTAGTGGTAGGGGAAACCGGAGTACCCGGAGGAAACCTACGCAGACACGGGGAGAACATGCAAACTCCACACAGAAAGGCCCCGTCCTTGGTGGGAATCGAACCCGGACCTTCTAGCTGTGAAGCACAAGCACTAACCGCTGTGCTACCGTGCCAATATTTTGTCCTATTATTGATATGGGCATAATAGAGCCACAATTACCCAAAGTTGTTATTTGTCTTCAACATGAGTAATGTATCAAAGGCTAAAATAAATCCGACACCGGCTTGACTGCCGACAGATTGCAGCATCTGTTCATCAACAAACCGTTTCTAGACGACCACTTTTTTGGCAAATTCCCACACAACCAGAGGGACCATCGCCGGACGCTGCAACAGATGGGACCCGTCATGTTGAGAGCTCAGATGATCTGTTTGAGCCTCATGAAATCACAGAGGGCCTAATTCTATCCCCGCTCTGAATGTGGGTTTGTGTGTCTGTGGAACAACAGTGAGCTGGGCCTGATTGGATAGAGAGGCACAATCCCATTAGAGGCAGCAGATTTTTTGTCTGGAGTTGTGCGGTGGCCCTAATCCAACAGAGCCGCCTAAGAGCACTTGATATTAGGGGAGCATTAGTCAGCGCGATGATTCAACATTCCTGGGCAGAATTTGGGCTGGATGAGCACTTTCACTTCCAGGAAGCAACTACACAACAACAGCTATTTAACCCACGACCAGGCCGTCACTCCAGACTCATCACTGCTAATGGTTTACAGGGAATAAAGGAACACTAAAACTCCTCTTGTGACTATGAAATAAAACACAAAACTATTTAACCATGCAGGCTATAACACAGGTCTATTCAGCTTAAAGGCTCGATGCAGCCGGTCTGGCCTCATTATGAACTATATGCACATGGGCGTCGCATGACTTCCGAGTGGATCCTCAGGAGGCGCTGCTCTTCCTGTCCCGTTACGAGTTAGTAGTGGTGTCTCGTCCCCCCCCAAAAAAATTGCTCAAGACTACAGTCACTAGCATCATATTAAAAACATCACGTCAGGAGCAAAGAATTCGCTGGAGGATCCTCCTGTGCTCATAGCGGGAGATGTTTATAATGGCTTATACTACATATTATATTAAAATGGCAGATTAGATTTTGAATTGCTCAAAAAACAACCAGCCTGTCTTTAGTATTAACACTTTATAGTTGTTTAGTTTGTGTAGTGTTGTGTTTTGATATTAGCCATTAGCTCTGAGATGAACAACAATAAACACAGATGTTTACTCCAGTCAAGTATCCAACATAATGTTTTAAACACATAGCTAGTGACTTCAGTATCTGACCATCTCACTGTCCCGGATGCCCATGTTTTCTTGAACTATTTGTTGATTTGTGCAAAACATTGGTAATCCTTATTGTGAAAATAGCAAGAGAGGAAGGACCGTGACCTCGGAAGTAATGTGTCACTCGCTTGGCTTTTTTATTCCATTATTTCAAACAGTATTTTCACAACTAAAAGGTCTTTTTAATCACTCTCATGAAGACTAAAAATCATCAATTTTCAAGTTCAGAGTCTCTCAGGTTTTCTCTTATTTCTATGAATAGCTTATGGTTCTAGTGTTATATGTGGTAGTAAAAAGGTGTTAAGTAGAGGTGCTTGTGTATTTTTGCTCTTTACGTCAATTATATTATTTAACAGAGCCGCAAACTATAAAAGACTAATTTGTAGCTATTTATAATTGGTTTGCCTCACACTGAAGAAGGGAGAGACCCGAAATAAAAATAAAAATAAAAGTTTATCCTATATAGCGCTGTCCTTTCTTTCATTTTTACATTGTTCCCAGGAATTAGCACCGAGTCAGAGAGCATTGTGAGTTGAGCACTTTCTATGCTCGTCATTTAGCTATTTATAATTGAAATGTAACTGTTATCTGACACAAACCTCAGGACTTACTGACTTACTGAGTTGGTGAGATAGATTTAGAAGTTGAAGGTTGTGTCAGTGTCCTACAAGGATCCCCTTGCACCTCAAAACTACTTCACAGCATGGCCTGATACTATAAAAGTACTAAACCAAACTTTGCAGCAACCTAGTAAATTATTATAATGCTGTATATGTGCTGTTTACCACTACAATCATGGCCATAACGTTCTCTCTTTGTCACAAGAATGATGCTGAAGTTGTATAAAGATTCATAGGCTATAAGGCTAAAAATCTGGAAGGTACAAACATATCACGATTTCAGTTTCCCCTATTAGTAATTAAAAGTCTGCCTTGAAAGTATGGCCACAAATGCCAAACAGAGGGTCACTCAGATAATGTAGAAACAGTTCATGGCTCTATTTAGTGCCTGTAAATAGGGGCTTTCCGACCCCAGCTCATACTCACATGGGAGGCGTGTGTTGGAGCTCATCTCTTCTGAGGGTCACGGGTTTACGGGGTAATCAATGAGTCAGACTGCGATGGTCATCTCTCCAACACTTTAGCACGGCCACTCCAAGCTGCTCCCAGTGGCTCCCTCAGTGCACTCAGAAGCTAGTGAGGAGAGGAGAAGTTAGAGCGTGAGTGGAGCTGACAGACTGACCAATGAGCGGGAGGGAGGGGAGGGGCTTATGTAACTGCAGCAGAATATCAAGGGGAGACAGGACCAGGGCCTTTGTTATTTTTGTGTCGTCACACAATGCCTTTGGACCTGTCTGGAGTTTGGACAATCACAAAATCCTGCGATGGAAAGATTAAGGGTGTCTTAATGAGGTTGTATACATATAATGCACATTTTGAAGTAACCCAGCATCTCCCTAGGTGAAATATTGCATGGTGAAATACGAGAATTGCTCATATTTTTGGGTTGTTGCAAAAATCTATTCTCTCCTCTGGGCCACAAGAGCAAACTACCATTGTGTCCTGGCAGGGCAAGACACATCAAACACCTTGCCTACTGTATTTACATTAGTCATGTATCAATTACAACTTCAGCTCTGTTCCATTTGTGGCACCTGGTCAATCCTGAACACATATAAAAATTAAACCGCACAAACTTATGTCAACAAGAATTTGAGTAGAACATATTTTCGGGTTTAGGTCTGCCTAGGGTGACCACATTTTCCAAATAAAAACTGTGGCACAATGAATATGCCTTGACTGTCTTTTCCCATGCTGAATGGTAAAACTGTCTGATGGTAACGATATGCACCAATAAGCATTGAGGAAATGTTAAATCTTTCTCTGGTTTATACCAATTACTTTGGGATTTATGTCAACATGGCCCAAAAACTTACATTTTCAAGTATAGTGTGTTTATTCAGGGACTATTTTGACTGAAAACTGGGACAGCTGGGACAGATCCTGTGTTAAACTGGGACATATTAATGATCTTCGAGAAATCGATTAGGACATGGGACAAAGGACTGAAAACTGGGACTGTCCCAGTGCAGTGGAAAGTAACCAAGTAAAAAGTACAAATTATAGGTACTTTTACTTTACTTTTATGATGAATACGTTTTACTACATTTTAGAGCCTGTATCTGTACATTTTTTACAATGAACTGGATTAGTCCCAGTTTAGACTTGGTTTAGTGGTTTACTCCTTTAGACCTTGTTAAGATCTGGTTTAGACCTAGTTTAGTCCGGGTTTAGACCTGGTTTAGTTCCTGTTTTTGAGTTAGTGGTTTACTCGTTTAGGCCTGGTTTGATTTAAATGATTTAAAAAGTTCTGCACATAACCTCTTAAATACTTTTACTTTTGACTTATATAGTAGATTTTACAATACATACTTAAACATTTTATCAAATACTTTTACATAAAGGAACAGGCCACCGTTTTTCCATACTAAGTTCTTACCTGAGCTTAGACAAGTTGATGCGTACCTGTCTGGTCTTTGTGCGTGCCATGGAAGAGCTTGGTCACTTCTAACTTTAGTCCGTTCAGAGCTATAGGAATATGCTGGAAAGACCAGACAGGTGCGCATCAACTTGTCTAAGCTCAGGTAAGAACATATCTCAGTATGTAAAAACAGTGGCCTGTTCCTTTAAAGAGACTAGATGCAAATTGGTCATTTTATGCTCATTTTAAAGCAGTACTAAGTAACTCTTCCCCCTAGAGGCCATAAGCGCAACTGCAGGTGTAGTAGCAAGTTACGATTTTTTAACTTATTAATTGTCTTGGGGAGTAAATACTACGCTGACAGGAAAGGCGAAGGGAGAGAGGGTTACTGTGCATCCAATTATACAATGGAAATATTTTTTTTCACTCAAACTTGGCTGTAAATACTGTTTAAAGTGACGTTAGCCCGCAGTTAGCTTCTTCTTTGTGATTCCATTAGTGTGTATTGCTTTCTCCGGACCGGTGGCAGTCAAGTTGCAAACATGGTTTTCTGTCCAGAGACACCAGGGGGAGATGAAAGACCCTCCAATCATCCCATAAACACTTGTATTACCCCCACAGGGACTACGGAACTGATTTATTAAGGTAAACACGTTACTTAGTACTGCTTTAAAGGCAGTTGTGGTGAATAGGTCAGGGCTCATTCTACACATTAGGACATGGCTGGAAAATGTAGGGGGAGGAAAATACTTAGTTTCAACATTTTTAAACTTCCTTTCAGTACATTGTTGGTCCTGTATCTGCACTTTTATTTAAGTAAGAATATTGAGTACTTCTTCCACCACTGCTCCAGTGTCCTAACCTGAACTGCACAGAAGCCTGGGGACCATGGCCGAAATTTTCGCATGGATTTGGGAACCAATCACAGAACGCGGAGGGACGGCAAGACGATGACGAGCTATTCGATATACAGAAGCTTGTAGTTTATTTACGGATTAAAAAAAAAAAAAAAAGTTTATTTACGGATCCAACATGACAGCAGCAGACGCAACGCTATTTTTCGATCGAGCTTTAGGCCGTGTTCTAAATAGAGTGTTCTAAATAATAGCTCAAAAGTTTACAGCGGGTATGTCATATGTCATCTCATACGATACGTGTGTTTGAGATGAGCCAGACGGACGCAGTTTTGACAGCCGACTGCAGACGCGCGGTGCATGCCGGTTAGATTTCTGTCCGACTTGCTCCAGACGGGCTCTGATGTCACGGGCACGTGGGGCACGGAAAGATCGTGAGACCCCAACGAGAGCAGCCGACTGGATCAGCCGCTGCATCTCTCCAGAGGCAACTGCAGCGGCTCCAGGCCCCGTGCATGATGGGAAAACGCGCACCTGTCCGCGGCTCACGCGCAGGTGATTGGATACGAGTCTGTGTGATCAGAAACGTGCTCCTCGCCCCCTCCCCTCTCCTCTTTAGATCTGAACAAATAAACTATGACTGAAACTATTAAAGTTATGCATCGCCCCTAAAATAGAGCTCATGTTTGATGCCCAGGATTTAAAAGGACGTATTTTATCTCACAAACTTGAACAAACAAACAAATGGGAAAGTTTCCTGGAGTTTCCTGGAGTGAAGGAAACAGAGCAGAGCTTTTGGCCTAGTTAGAAAATAGCAGTAACACACGATAAAACTCCAATAATCTGTCATTTATTCATTTATTAAGTTTTTTATTTAGGGTCAATGAATAATAAAAGTAGTTTTTAAAAAAGATGGCGTTACACTTTACCGTTGCAGCTTGCAAGTAGCCCAATTGCTAAAATCAAACAGAAAAAAGGTCTGTGCAAGGACCAAGGACTCACTAGGCAAGTATACTGTTTACAACTTATCAGTAAAGATCTAGGACGTTTTACTTACCGACTTAAAGCTTTAAGTACTCGTGTCGTGTGGCAGATGTAGGATTGTGAGTCAGTGGCACCTTCAAAACAATTGCAGCTTGAAACTAAAACCTATAATCACACACAACTGTTTTTTGAAAAATTTTTATATGGACTAAAGTGATTCGTGGATATAACACAAATTAAGGATAGAAAACTTTTTTTTTAATGATTTTAATGATACAGAAAATTGCCACTACACTCCATTGTAATTATTTATGCCCAGCGCGCCATCTAGTGGACGACACGCACCACATCTATTGGGCAGTATATATCAGGGCACTTTCTGCTTACAGGTTCAAAGGAATATTTGTAAAAGTCAAAACATAAATTGTATTGATTTTGTTCCAGAGGCAAAATGAATCAACTTTTGCATTTTTTGCAGGGCTAACTTTCTTCCTAGTTTTACAGTTTCAAAAAGCATGTTGTCTGTAAGTGGCATCTCTTTTTTTCTTTTTGCCTTTTAATTTACATTTATTCTTGTTACATTCTTCTTCTTTTAATTTGTATATAGCTCTTATGTACTTTCTTACTACATCTATATTCCTCTGACTTTCCATTCTAGTCCTTGTTAAACTAATTCACTGGGCAAGAACCTGACTGAAGGAGAAAATGTGATGATCAAACTTTTATTGTGGCATGGCAGCAGTTGAGAAGTGGGGGGTGGACTTGCCTGGCGAATGAGCTTTGAAAAAAAAAGTTCACTCTTTGTAAATGTCAGCGGTTGCTCTGGTGAAAAAGATGCTGTTGTGGCCAAGTGTGCAGTGCAGACTTAGCAAGCTTCCATGTCATGTGTAGTAGGATAAGACGCAGCCACAGAGAGCGCGAGTGGGCAGAGGAAACACAAGATGACTCAAAGTGAGAATGTTCAAACGAAGTCTCTGCTGCGTGGGTTTCTCGGGGGTTTACCTGCTGAGGACTTGCACGAAGAAGAAAAAAAATCAATGGCGGCCTAAAGTGGCTCAGAAACACACAAAAAAAAGAAAAAAGACATGTTGTTGATGATACAAGAAAGAGGCAGGAAAAGCTGTGTTGAGTGAATACTTGCTGCAGTTGGTGATCCGGAAATCATTCATACTGCTTGCCATCATTAAAGACCTTGGTTTTCTGCAGGAAATTAATTCAATACTATCAACTTTGAGCTCACTATTACAGCAAATATACCCAATTTAAATAGGCTAGATACTTACAGACCTGACAGTGCAATAGGTCAATAGCGAAAGACCATCTTTGGAGCAGGACTAGAATCATTGACATAATTATCTTTTACTTCAATTAAGATGGAACATATCTTGGACATCAGCTTACCTGAGTGTGCCATGCTGCTGTTTTGAAATGTGGCAGGAACATTAATAACATGATGATTCACGTAAACCGCATTAAAATGTTTTTCTTTCTTAAAAAAACCTGTTACAGATGATGAAGTCACAGCCACCCAGGGCTGACTGGCAGAGAAGGTCACTCAATACTGGTACTGGTACAGGTAAGTGACATCTCCAAGAACACAAGGAAAGTCTGACATATACACCAC